>NC_133455.1:65939292-66239292 GCF_048565385.1 Saimiri boliviensis
ATAGACTTCAGGCCGGGCGCGGTGGCTCAAGCCTGTAATCCCAGCACTTTGGGAGGCCGAGGCGGGTGGATCACGAGGTCAAGAGATTGAGACCATCCTGGTCAACATGGTGAAACCCCGTCTCTACTAAAAATACAAAAATTAGCTGGGCATGGTGGCGCATGCCTGTAATCCCAGCTACTCAGGAGGCTGAGGCAGGAGAATTGCCTGAACCCAGGAGGCGGAGGTTGCGGTGAGCCGAGATCGTGCCATTGCACTCCAGCCTGGGTAACAAGAGCGAAACTCCGTCTCAAAAAAATAAATAAATAAATAAATAAAATAAAATAAAATAGACTTCAGAATAAAGAAAATCAGAGATAAAGAGGGGACATCACATTATGGTAAGTATTCACCAAGAAATTATTCAAATGTGCATGCATCTAACAAAAGAGCTTTAAAATATATGTATCCAAAACTAATGGGGCAGGGCCCAGTGGCTCACACCTATAATCGCAGCCCTTCCAGAGGCCAAGGAGGGAGGATGCTTGAGCCCAGGAGTTCAAGACCAACCAGGGCAATAGTAAGATGGTGCCTCCACAAAATTAGTTAGCCAGGTGTGGTGGTGTGTGCCTCTTGGTCCCAGCTGCCCAGGAGTTGGAGGCTGCAGTGAGCTATGATTGAGCCACATCATTCCAGCTAGTGACAGAGCAAAACTCTATCTCCAAAAAGAAACTAACAGAACTGAAAAGAAACAAACAGGTCCACAGTTACAGTTGATGACTTCAGTAAACCTATCTCAGGATTCACTTTTTTTTTTTTTTTTTTGAGACAGTGTCTCACTCTGTCAGCCAGGCTGGAGTGCAGTGGTGCTATCTTACCTCAATGCAACCTCCACCTCCCAGCTTCAAACAATTCTCCTGCCTCAGCCTCCTAAGTAGCTGGGACTACACGTGCCCACCATCATGCCTGCTAATTGTTTTTGTATTTTTAGTAGAGACAGGGTTTCACTATGTTGGCCAGGCTGGTCTCGAACTCCTGACCTCGTGATCCACCTGCCTTGGCCTCCCAAAGTGCTAAGATCACAGGCGTGAGCCACCACACCTGGCCAACAAGATCTATTTTTTTTTTTTGAAATGGAGTCTCTCTCTGTCACCCAGGCTGGAGTGCAGTGGCACCCAGGTTCAAGCAATTCTTCTGCCTCAGGCTCCTGAGTAGCTAGGATTACAGGCATCGACCACCATGCCTGGCTAATTTTTGTGTTTTTAGTAGAGATGGGGTTTCACCATGTTGGCTAGGCTGGTCTCGAACTCCTGACCTTAGGTGATCTGCCCACCTTGGTTTCCCAAAGTGCTCGGATTACAGGTGTGAGCTCAGCCTAATTAAAATTTTTATAACATTTGACCAAGCAGTTATAGAATGAAGAAAGTCTGCCAAAAAATACCATATTCTGGGTCATAACTAATCTTAACACATTTAAAAGAACTGAAATCATGCACAGTATGTTCTCTGATGATGCTGGAATTAGAGTTGAATAATAGTTACAGGAAGGCCAGGCATGGTGGTTCATGCCTGTAATCCCAGCACTATGGGAGGCCGAGGTGGGCAGATTGCTTGAGCCCAGGAGTTTGAAACCAGGCTGGGGAACATAGGGAGACATTGTCTCTACAAAAAAATGCAAAAAATTAGCCAGGTGTGGTAAGGCACACCTGTAGTCCCAGCCACTCGGGAGCCTGAGGTGGGAGAGTCACTTGAGCCTGGGAGATTAAAGCTACAGTGAGCCATGATTGTGCCACTGTACTCCAGCCTGGGTAATGGAGTGAGATCCTGTCTCCTTTTGTGATTCTTAACTTACTGTGAACAAATGGTTCTTAAGTAGGGAACGTCTGTATAGTAAATCTTCTTAATACTTTCAAGCATGAATAGTTAGTTCTTTCCAGTGTGGTTCTTACAGATATTTGCAGGGTCACCATGTTTTCCTTCCTTATGAACACTCCCATTTTTACACTGAATTTGGAGCTTTCAGGTCTTGCCCTTAAAAAGCACAGTCAGATATAAATAATCCCAGTTACCTGGGAGGCTGAGGCAGGAGGATCACTTGAGCCCAAGAAGTCAGGGTGGCAGCGAGCCATGATTATGCCACTGTACTCCAGCCTGGGTGACTTTGTCTCAAAGAAAAGAAAAGAAAAAATAATAAATTTCTTTAGTTTCACCGGATTGAACCAGTTTTGGACCCAAACAAGGAAAGGCTTTAGCTATTGAATAATAGGATGGTTTACTTTTTTGGGTGCCTTTTTCCTGGAAATAGAGATTGTCAGGAATTTTAGAGAGGGAATTCCTCCATAACTTGGGAGGTTGGCAAAGATAACATAAAGGAGCCCTTTTAATTCTAAGGATTTTCTTTCTCCATTGTGATTCTTTTTTGTTTTCACACAAGTATTTCAGTTTTCTCATTTTTCCATAGTGAACATAGAATACTTGAGTAAGCATTTCTTTTTTTTTCCAGAAGCAAACAATGTGTATTGCCTACTTTTTCCTCCACCCCCAATTTTATTTATTTATTTATTTATTTGAGAGAGTCTCACTCTGTCGCCCAGGCTGGAGTACAGTGGCGCGATTTCCACTCAATTGTAGCCTCCGCCTCCTGAATTCCAGTGATTCTCCTTCCTCAGCCGCCCAAGTAGCTGGGATTACAGGTGTGAACCACCATGCCCGGCTAATTTTTGCGTTTATAGTAAAGATGGGGTTTTGTCATGTTGGCCAGGCTGGTCTAAAACTCTGGATCTCAGGTGATCTGCCTGCCTCGGCCTCCCATGGTGCTGGGATTACAGGCATGAGCCACCGCGCTCATCCCCAGTTGTTTCGAAAGACCTTTCTTTTCAGCAAGGATTACTTTTTCCATCCCTTATTCCTGTCATTAGGAATAATAACTTGTTTCACCAAGTCAGAGGGATACCCATGGGATCATATTTACCTCTTTTTGTTAAAATAAACAGTTTTATTTGTCACTGATATTCTGTGCATTTTATAGTAGTATTTCTCTTTTTTGAGATGGAGTTTCACTCTTGTTACCCAGGCTGGAGTGCAATGGCCCGATCTCGGCTCACCGCAACCTCCGCCTCCTGGGTTCAGGCAATTCTCCTGCCTCAGCCTCCTGAGTAGCTGGGATTACAGGCACGCGCCACCATGCCCAGTTAGTTTTTTGTATTTTTAGTAGAGACAGGGTTTCACCATGTTAACCAGGATGGTCTCAATCTCTCGACCTCGTGATCCACCCACCTCGGCCTCCCAAAGTGCTGGGATTACAGGCTTGAGCCACTGCGCCCAGCCTTATAGTAGTATTTCTTTTTTCTTTTTTTTTTTTTTTTTTTTTTGAGACGGAGTTTCGCTCTTGTTACCCAGGCTGGAGTGCAGTGGCGCGATCTCGGCTCACCTCAGCCTCCGCCTCCTGGGTTCAGGCAATTCTCCTGCCTCAGCCTCCTGAGTAGCTGGGATTATAGGCACGCGCCACCATGCCCGGCTAATTTTTTGTATTTTTAGTAGAGACGGGGTTTCACCATGTTGACCAGGTTGGTCTCGATCTCTCGACCTCGTGATCCACCCGCCTCGGCCTCCCAAAGTGCTGGGATTACAGGTTTGAGCCACCGCACCTGGCCTACAGTAGTATTTCTTACGTCTTTCATTTGGAGAACTGATTTTATGGGTTTTTGTGGGGTTTGTTTTTTGTTTCTTTTGAGACAGTCTTATTCTGTTGCCCAGGATAGAGTGCAGTGACATGATCTCCACTTACTGCAACCTCCTCCTCCCAGACTCAAGCAGTTTTCCTACCCTAGCCTCCAAGTAGCTACAATTACAGATACGGATCACCATGCCCAGCTAACTTTTGTGTTTTTTAGTAGAGATGGGGTATCGCTCTGTTGGCCAGACTGGTCTCAAACTCCTGACCTCAAGTGATCTGGCAGCCTCAGCCTCCCAGAGTGCTGGATTACAGGTGTGAGCCACCGTGCCCAGCCCTCTTCACTCTTTAAACTAATATGTAACTAGCCTAGAGCACATCATAATAGTATGTGCTAAATAAAAGGATTCTTTGGAATAATAGTCTAAGTGGCTGGTAGATTACAGTAGCTTTTACCTGAGACTGAAAAGGTTTTAGAAATTTATTTTTGTGGCCGGGCATGGTGGCACATGCCTGAAATCCTAGCACTTTGGGAGGACAAGACTAGTAGATTACTGAGGCCATGAGTTCAAGACCAGCCTGGCCAACATGGTGAAACACCATCTCTATTAAAAGTACAAAAATTAGCTGGATGTGGTGGTTCATGCTTGTGGTCCCAGCTACTTGGGAGAAGTATCTTTTCGTAGAGTCATTCACATTACCAGTGTTTGTTTTTTTACAGAAAAATTTTGAAAGACTTATCTTCTGAAGATACACGGGGCAGAAAAGGAGACGGAGAAAATCCTGGAGTTTCTGCTGTCACTTCTATGTCTGTTCCAGCTCCCATCTATCAGACTAGCAGTGGACAGTACAGTATGTACAGGAATCAATTTCCACATTATAAACATACAAAACCTGACTTTTCTATAGAAAGAAGAGGTGTTAGAAAAATTGTCATACTTTAATAGTGATGATTATTAAAGGATGTTTTCAGCCAGGAATAATGAGAAGTACTTTATCAGCATTATTTCATTTATTACTACAACAACTTTGTGACATAGGCAGTTATAAATGTATAAGGGAACTGAGACCCACAGCATTAGATACTGGATTTGTTTTTATTTGTTTATTTATTTATTTATTTATATTTATTTATATATATTTTTTTGAGATGGAGTTTTGCTCGTTGCCCAGGCTGGAGTGCAATGGCGCAATTTCGGCTCACCGCAACCTCCACCTCCTGGGTTCAGGCAATTCTCCTGCCTCAGCCTCCTGAGTAGCTGGGATTACAGGCACACGCCACCATGCCCAGCTAATTTTTTTGTATTTTTAGTAGAGACGGGGTTTCACCACGTTGACCAGGATGGTCTCGATCTTGGATTACAGGCGTGAGCCACCACGCCCTGCCTTTTTTTTTTGAGACGGAGTTTCGCTCTTGTTACCTTTTTTTTTTTTTTTTTTTTTTATTTTGGAGACAGGAGTCTCGCTCTGTCACCCAGGCTGGAGTGCAGTGGCACTCTCGGCTCACTGCAACCTCCACCTTTCAGAAGTGATTCTCCTGCTTCAGCCTCCTAAGTAGCTGTGATTATAGGTTCCTGCCATTGCACTTGGCTAATTTTTGTATTTTTAATAGAGATGGGGTTTCACCATGTTGGCCAGGTTGGTTTAGAACTTCGGACCTCAGGTGATCCTCCTGCCGTGGCCTCCCAAAGTGCTGGGATTACAGGGGCCACCATGCCCGGCCTCGATACTGTTCTTGAAGTCACATAGCTTATATATGATGGAGCTAGGATTCAAAATTAGATTTGTCTGAGTCTACACATATAATTTTACCTCAAACTATACTGCATCTTACAAATTTTTCTTTTGGACGCCAGCCAGTTATGTCTGTTACCTTAATTCCAGCAGAATTTATTGTGTGAAAGATTAAACATAAATGTTGACTTTTCAGTGTGAGGTTAAAGAAATTTGGATCAGAAAGGATAAAGATTGTTTTGCGGTGTGATTTACAGAGTTCCTACCATAAGCAGTAAGGAACTGATCAACTTTAATAGAACATTAAATCTGCATATCTAAAAGTGTTGCTATGAATATTAGTCAGTACATAGAACAAAGTAAGCACCTGTTGGTTTACAGCATCCCACCTGGGGGCTAGGTAAAGTTATAAAGGAAGCAAATGTGGTCCTAGCCTTTGAGAGGAAAGCTTAGAGTCAGGAGACAGAGTGATAGAGCAGAAATACCTACACAAACAAATACATATATCCTCACTGATGATCAACAGCAGTCTATGGATTAGTAACTTGTACTTAGCTTAACACGTAAGTCTTTTCCCCAGTAATTTAGTGAATGAGGTCTACTGGTTTATTAAAATGACATTTGGCAAAATTAACGAGGTAGTAAATTAATCATCTTATTTTTAAGTTTAATTTCTAGTGTTGCTTCCAATATTTTTTTAATGAAAAATTTCAACTACACAACAAAGTTGAACAAATTACACACACATACATATCTTTTTTCAAACTTTTTTTGGCTTTTGTATCTTTAGTTCACTGATACAGAAATAGGATGAAAGTGGTATTTAATATAATACACATTTAGATCTGTTTTGTTCATTCTTTTGTCTTTTTGAGATGGAGTCTCGTCACCCAGGCTAGAGTGCAGTGGCACAATCTTTGCTCACTGCAACCTCCACCTCCTAGGTTTAAGTGATTGTCCTGCCTCAGCCTCCAGAGTAGCTGGGATTACAGGTGTGTGCCACAACACCCAGCTAATTTTTGTATTTTTAGTAGAGACAGGGCTTCACCATGTTGGCCAGGCTGGTCTCAAACTCCTGACCTAAAGTGATTCACTCGCCTCCGCCTCCCAAACTGCTGGGATTAGAGGTGTGAGGCACCACGCCTGGCCCCTGCCTATTTTTAAGTTTAATTTCTAGTTTTGCTTCCAATATTTTTTTTTTTTTTTTTTTTTTTTTTTTTTTTTTTGGAGACAGAGTTTCGCTCTTGTTACCCAGGCTGGAGTGCAATGGCGCGATCTCGGCTCACCGCAACCTCCGCCTCCTGGGTTCAAGCAATTCTCCTGCCTCAGCCTCCCGAGTAGCTGGGACTACAGGCACGCACCGCCATGCCCAGCTAATTTTTGTATTTTTTTAGTAGAGACGGGGTTTCACCATTTTGACCAGGATGGTCTCGATCTCTTGACCTCGTGATCCACTCGCCTCGGCTTCCCAAAGTGCTGGGATTATAGGCGTGAGCCACCGCGCCCGGCCGGCTTCCAATATTTTTTAAATGAAAAATTTCAACCACACAACAAAGCTGAACAAATTACACACACATACAAATACACATACATACATACATTAAAAGTATTTATTGTTTGATTTATATACAGTAAAATTCACTCTTTGGGGAGTTTAAGTCTATGAGTTTTGACAAATGTGTAGAATAGTTTAACACCATCAATTGAGATGTAGTTCTGTCAACCTAAGGAATTTACTTGTGCTGCCCATTTGTTATTACCCCCTCCACCCCTAACATTAATCTTTAAGTCTCACTCAGTCTTGCCACAATGTGTATGTCCCATCTGACCACCTCTGGCCATCTCTAACCACCACCACCTTGGCTTAGACTCTGATCTGAATTACTGGAGTAGGCATCCAGTTGGTCATCTTGCTTCCATTCTTGCTCCAATCATCAGTTTTCCATACTGTGGCCAAAGTGATTTATTTAAGATGTCAACTAGATCACATCGCTCCTGCTCAGAATCCACTATTGACATCTTATCATACTTAGAATAAAATCTCAGTCTTACAAGGCATTACATTTAGGATCTGCCTACCACTCTGACCTCATCTCCTGCTACTTGATGGCATTCTGACCACCCAGCTTCCTATACTGTACCTCAGACACACGAAGCTTGTTTCTGCCTCAGAATCTCTGGAGCTGTCACTGCTCACGCCTGGCATGTTCTCCCAGATCCTTACATGGCTTGCATCCTATGCCCCTGCTCTGCTTAAGTGTCACCTCCACAAAGAGATCACTCTTTTTCAAACATGTGTCTCCTCCCTTTAGTTTTCATTAACCACCTATATTTTTCTTTATAAATTAACATATAATTAAAAGACAGTACATATTGGTTTAATTATAGATTGTATGTATATAATTATAGATTAGCTTATTTATTATCTGTTTTCCCCACTAGAATATAAGGTCCTTAAGGGAAAGAACCTTATTTGTTTCATTCACAACTACATCTTCGACATACAGGACCTGGCAAGTAGTAGGCTTTCAGTTACGTTTGTTATGAATAAATGAATATAGAAAATATATATATATATATAAAAACCTCTTGAGAAACTGGGAGCCAGGCACGCTGGCTCACGAGGTGGGATCTCTTGAGTCCAGGAATTCAAAGTTACTGTGAGCCGTGATTATACCACTGCACTCCAGCCTGGGCAACAGAGCAAGACCAGTCTCAGGAAAAGAAGAAAGAGAGAAAGAGAGAGGAAGGAAGAAAGGCAGGGAGGGAAGAAAGAAAGAAAGGAAAGGAAGGAAGGCAGGAAGGTAAGCACTGGTTGCAAGGAAAGAAACTTGGAAGCAGAGATCGGAGGTACTGGGGACGTTCACATGTTATTATTGAAATAAGTGTAGTACAAATTCGTATTTAGGACAGCATGGGCCCTTAGAACTTCGTATGATAATGGGAATGTTTCATATCTGCATTCTCCCAGAATAGTAGCCACTAAACCATGTATGACTATCGATTGCTTGAAATGTGGCTGGTAGGACTGAGAAACTGATGCTTTAATTTTGTTTACTTTTAGTTAATTTAAATAGCCACATGGGGCTAATGGCTACCCTGTCAGACAGCTCAGTTTTAGAATAAATACAGCACATTAGCAGGTAAATGCACATGTTAAAAACAGGAAGTTGCAAAAATGAAAATATGGATAAACACATATTTAATATCAAAACATTGGCATCTACAGGTATTTATTTTGATATATTAGGTTGATGTAAAAGTAATTGCGGTTTTTGCCACTCAACATAATGGCCAAGTATATTCAAGTGTGATACTGATAAAGTCTGTTGTAAGCACAGGACAATAATGGGAAGGATGTGCACCAAAAATAACTACCTCAGGATGGGGCTAAAGGGGGTCAATGAAATATAGATAGATAATGGGACCTTTAATTTTATTTATGTTTATACATGTATAAATGAAAGTGTGTGTATATATATAATCATGTGTTGCGGGGAAGAAGATTGAAACTAATTGCTAATATAACTTCAGAGCAAATCTCAGCCTGGTGTGGTGTGTCACGCCTAATCCCTGCACTTTGGGAGGCCAAAGTGGGAGGATCACTTGATTTTAAGACCAGTCTGGGCAATCTATATAGGGAGACCCTATCTCTATAAAAAAATTTAAAAATTAGCTGAGCATAGTTGTGTGCATCTATAGTTCCAGCTACTTGGGAGGCTGAGGTGGGGGGATTGCTTGAGCCCAGAAGGTAGAGTGCAGTGGTAGACCAGGACCACACCACTGCACTCCAGCCCGGGTGACAAGTGAGACCCTGTCTCAAAAAAAAAAAAAACAAAAAAAAAAAAACCAACACGCATATTTCTGTATCTAACATTTTTAAATAAATATTTTGAAACTCATAAATTTGGGGCAATTGGGGAGGGATAATTATGAACTCATGAAAAAAATTATTTTTCCATCAAAATATACACACTTGTATTTTGGCTTCCTGGTAGCCAAAGCATAAAAGAAAAAAAAAGTTTCATCATTTTAATCTGAAAAGAGGGTATAGAGATGAGGCATTAGATTCTGAAGATTAAATGTTTTCTATTTGGTCATGCCTATGAGCATTTCATTTAAGGGCTGAGGGGAAAGCATGAACACAGGTATAATTCAGTGAAAAAAATGTTTGTGGGAGCTAAGTACTGTTTTCTACACAGTGGCTTTCTGGTATCTTTATTAATGATTTTCACTAGGAAGTGAATGAATATATTTCTTAACTATCACTTAAATAAATATCTTAATACCATGTAATAAATTTAGCAATTGGACCACTAGAAAATGGAACTAAGAAACAGTATAAAGAAGACTTCTCATTATATAACCTTTCATTCTATTGAATTTTTTCCATAAGCACCTGTTACCTAAGCAGGTTATCTATTAAAAAATATTTTAAAGTAATAACCTTTTTAATGCTTTTGACTCAAAATTAGAAACTATGTTTGTATTTCATTTTTATTTTTTCTTAAAAATTAGCTACCATGGGGCCAAGTGCTATGGCTCATGCTTATAACCCCAGCACTTTGGGAGGCTGAGGCGGGTGGATCATCTGAGGTCAGGAGTTCGAGACTAGCCTGGCCAACATGGAGAAAAACCCCATCTCTACTAAAAATACAAAAATCAGCAAGGCATGGTGGCACATGCCTGTAATCCCAGCTGCTTGGGAGGCTGAGGCCCAAGAATGGCTTGAACCTGGGAGGCAGAGGTTGCAGTGAACAGAGATTGTGCCACTGCACTCCAGCCTGGGCGACAGAGTGAGACTCTGTCTCAAAAAAAAAAAGCTATCAGTGCCCTCTTCTAGTGCCTCAGAATTGCTACGACAACATTAGCAGTTAGCATGGAGTGTTCTATGGAGTTCAAATATGTGTGCTGTTTTTAACTACTCAGTTATATAACTTGAGATTAAATTTAAGGTGGTGCATCTGAACTATAAAATTTTTATAAAGAAATGCTATTTCATTCCTTTTACATGTAGTTCACCTAAAGTAGTTAGCAGTTACCAAGCAGAACTGCATTCATATCTGTTTTAGTAAACAGTGTTTGTGGGCTTTTTGCCCCTCCTTTGAATTAGTCTGTTGTATAACCTTACAATGGCTATTTTCTCTTTTTGATTAAAGTTGCCATTGCCCCAAATGGAGCCTTACAGTTGGCGAGTCCAGGCACAGATGGAGTACAGGGACTTCAGACATTAACCATGACAAATTCAGGCAGTACTCAGCAAGGTACAACTATTCTTCAGTATGCACAGACCTCGGATGGACAGCAGATACTTGTTCCCAGCAATCAGGTTGTTGTACAGAGTAAGTATGCTTAACTGTCTGCAGAAGGTGTCCTAACACTCAGAGACACTTACCAACTAACTCATTCGCTTTATTTTACCATCTAGCTGCATCAGGAGACATGCAGACATACCAGATCCGAACTACACCTTCAGCTACTTCTCTGCCACAAACTGTGGTGATGACATCTCCTGTGTCTCTTACCTCTCCTACAACTAAGACAGATGACCCCCAATTGAAAAGAGAAATAAGGTTAATGAAAAACAGGTAGGTCGTAAAATCATAATGCCAGAGTGGGTAATGTTTTTACAAATCTTAAAACATAACCAGATGTTAACTGGAATTGTATGCAGTCATGAGCTGCATAACAATGTTTAACTAAATGGGAATGACAGTGATCCCGTAAAATTAAAATGGAGCTGAAAAAGTCCTGTGGTAATGTAATAGATATTTGTGGCAATGCTGTGTGAACAAACCTACTGAGCTGCCAGTCATATAAAAGTGTAACACATGAGTTCTGTGTAGAACATAATACTTGATACTGATAATAAATAACTGTTACTGGTTTATGAATTTACTATACTTTTTATCATTATTTTAAAGTATATGCATTCTACTTATTAAAAAAAAGTTAACTGTAAAACAGCCTCAAGGCAGCCCCTACAGGAGGTATTCCAGAAGAAGGCCTTGTTATCATTGGGCAACAGAGCAAGACCCTATCTCACGAAGAAAGAGAGAATGACAGCTCCCTGTGTGTTACAGCCCCTGAAGACCTTCCAGTGGGATAAGGTGTAGAGGTAGAAGACAGTGAGATTGATGATCCTGACCCTAGGCCAGGCGTCCCCAAACTATGGCCTACGGGCCACTGAGGCCATTTATCCAGCCCCCCCTCCTCCGCCGCACTTCAGGAAGGGGCACCTCTTTCATTGGTGGTCAGTTAAGAGGAGCACAGTATGTGGCGCCCCTCCAACGGTCTGAGGGACAGTGAACTGGCCCCCTGTGTAAAAAGTTTGGGGACGCCTGCCCTAGGCTAATGTGTATGTTGATGTCTTAGTTTTTAACAAAAAAGATCACAAAGTAGAAAAGTTAAATTTGGTTTTTGTATGTTTTTTTGAGACAAGACCTCACTCAGTCACCCTACGCTGGTCTGCAGTGGCACAACATTGGCTTACTGCAACCTCTGCCTCCTGGGCTCAAGTGATCCAGCTTAGCCTCCAAAGTAGCTGAGACTGCCAGTACACACCACTACACCCAGCTAATTTTTGTATTTTTTTTTTTGTAGAGATGGGGTTTTGCCATGTTACTTAGGCTGGTCTCAAACCTGGGCTCAAGTGATCCATCCACCTGCCTCAGCTTTCCAAAATGCTGGGATTATAGGCATGAGCCATGTGCCCAGCCTAAAAAAAAAAACTTTAAATTAGCTAGTACAACCACTATGAAAATCAGTATAGAGATTTCTCAAAAAACTAAAAACAGAAATCTACCCAAAGGAAAATAAATCAATATATGAAAGGGATACCTATACTCATAAATATTGCAGCACTATTCATGCACAATAGCTAATAGAAAGAACCACCCTATGTGTCCATCAGTAGATAAATGGGTAAGAAAGAATTAAATCATGTTGTTTGTAGCAACATGGTCGGAACTGAGGGTCATTATCTTAAGTGAAATAAGCCAGGCACAAAAAGAAAAATATTACATTCTCACTTATATGTGGGAGCTAAAATATTTGAACACATGGAGATATAAAGTGGAAAAATGGGGCTGGGCGTGGTGGCTCATACCTGTAATCACAGCACTTTGGGAGGCCAAGGCAGGAGGATCGCTTGAGCCCAGGAGTTCAACAGCAGCCTGAACAACATACCCATTGCTACAAAAAATAAAAAATTAGCCAAATTTGGTGGCACATGCCTGAAATCTCAGCTACTTGGGAAGCTAAGGTGGGAGGATTGCTTGAGCCCAGCGGGTTGAGGCAACATGATCTTTAGCTTGGGCAACAAAGCAAAACCCAATCTCAAGAAAAAAGAGAGAATGGAAAAATAGATAACAGACTGGGAAGGGTGAGGGGCAAGGAGGAAGATGAAAAGGAGAAAGGATGTAAACCTATATACAGTAAGTTAAAAGGACCACATTCAGTGTTTCATAGCAGAGTAAGATGACCATACTTAAAAACCTGTTATGCTCAGGTGATGGATACCCTGAATACCCTGACTTGGTCACTACACATTTTTCTCATATAGTCCATAAATATGCAGAAAAAATCTTTTACTAGAAAAAAAAACATACAAGCCTGGTGTGGTGGCTCACACATGTAATCCCAGCATTTTCAGAGGCTAAGGTGGGTGGATCACTTGAGCCCAGGAGTTTCAGACCAGCCTGAGCAACATAGGGAGACCCCATCTTTACAAAAAATAGAAAAAATTAGCCAGATGTGGAGGCGAGAGAATCACTTGAACCCAGGAGTCAGAATTGCAGTGAGCCAAGATCATGCCATTGTACTCGAGCCCAGGCAACAGCAAGACTCTGTCTCAGAAAAAAAAACTAACTCAAAAAACCCCACAAAACACAAGTAGTTAATGATCATATAAAAGACTACTCAATCTTTTTTTTTTTGAGACGGAGTTTCGCTCTAGTCACCCAGGCTGGAGTGCAATGGCGCGATCTCGGCTCACCGCAACCTCCGCCTCCTGGGTTCAGGCAATTCTCCTGTCTCAGCCTCCTGAGTAGCTGGGACTACAGGCACGCGCCACCATGCCCAGCTAATTTTTTGTATTTTTAGTAGAGACGGGGTTTCACCATGTTGACCAGGATGGTCTCAATCTCTTGACCTTGTGATCCACCCGCCTCAGCCTCCCAAAGTACTGGGATTACAGGCTTGAGCCACCGCGCCCGGCAAGACTACTCAATCTTATTAGTAATCAAAGAAACGCACATTAATGCTACATACTTACATACCCTTTATACCCACCTGATTGGCAAAAATTTTAGAGTCCAACCAAGAGTTGGCAAGGATTTGGAACAATGGTCAGGAATTCATAGATACTGCTATAGGAGCGTAAATTGGTGCAGCCACTTTGGAAATTAATTAGGCCTTATCTTTTTTTTTTTTTTTTTGAGACGGAGTTTCGCTCTTGTTACCCAGGCTGGAGTGCAATGGCGCGATCTCGGCTCACCGCAACCTCCACCTCCTGGGTTCAGGCAATTCTCTTGCCTCAGCCTCCTGAGTAGCTGGGATTACAGGCACGTGCCACCATGCCCAGCTAATTTTTTGTATCTTTAGTAGAGACGGGGTTTCACCATGTTGACCAGGATGGTCTCGATCTCTTGACCTCGTGATCCACCCGCCTCGGCCTCCCAAAGTGCTGGGATTACAGGCTTGAGCCACCGCGCCCGGCAATTAGGCCTTATCTTGTACAGTTGACATGGATGTACTCTGTGACCCAGCTGTTTTAGTCTGTGTGACTGAGATAAACTTGCAGGAAGTATGTATAAGAATTTTTATAACAGCAAAAAATCAAGAAACAACCTTAAGATTCATTGATAACAGAATAGGAACATACTGAGCCTAAACATAAAAATGGGGGATAAAGAATAGGTACATAAATTATGACCGTATTTAGACAATGGAATGTTTATTTGTAATGATTGAATGAATAATCATTTCAGCATGAGTAAATCTTAGAAAAATTAAGTTGAGTGAAAAGCAAGTTGCAACAGAATACACAAAGTATGATATTTTATAATTTTAGAAAATAAACTAAATAATATATAGTTTTAGGGTTATATACATATATACTACAACTATAAAAATAAGCAATGAAGGCTGGGCATGGTGGCTCATGCCTGTAATCCCAGCCCTTTGGGGAGGTGGAGGTGAGCTGATCACCTGAGGTCAGGAGTTTGAGACCAGCAGCCTGACCAACATGGAGAAACCTCATCTACTATAAATACAAAATTAGCCAGGCGTTGGTGGTACATGCCTGTAATCCCAGCTACTCGAGAGGCTGAGGCAGAAGAATTGCTTGAACCTGGGAGGTGGAGGTTGTGGTGAGCTGAGATCATGCCATTGCAATCTAGCCTGGGCAACAAGAGCGAAGCTTTGCCTCAAAGAAAAAAAAAAATTTAAAAATAAGCAGTGAGATGTCACATGGCAAAAATTACAAAGTGGTAATACTGTCTTTGGGCATATGAGGAAACGAGTACCTCACATCTATTACTGAGGGAAATACGGAATTTTATGGTATCTACTTGCCCTAACATTTCTACTCGTATGTAACAAAAGATACCATAAACAGACTTAAAAATAAGTCTCTTAACTGGGAATAATGTTTGCAACTTTTATATGAAGAGAAAGAATTACAAGATGTATAGATATATAAAGATTGATTTCTATAAATAAGAGACTTAACAGAAGGAAACTGGTCTGTGAAAGATGACCTTGTAAACATGAAATGATACCAAATTTTGTGCATAATCAGGGAAATAGTAAAGCAGTGAGATTCACTTTCTGTCAGCCACTAGACTAACAACAGTTTTAAAATGTTCATAACATAGCAGGTGCTCTCATGTACTGTCCATGGGATTGTAATGACACAAATACTCTGGAGGACAGTTTGGCAAATCTTTTTCCCTCTAACTCTGGGATTTTTTTTTTTTTTCCTTTTTTTTTAACCCTTATTTCTCTGTACTTCAGTGGATATAAATTGGCACTGTCTCTGGACTTTAAGTGAATATAGCTTGTGATCCTGCAAGAAATATATGTGACAAGGGGCATGTAAAAAATGGAGGCTGAGCAGGTGGCTCACTCCCGTAATCCCAACACCATGACCAGGAGTGAGACCAGCCTAGCCAACAGAATGAGACCTCATCTCTACAAAAATAAAATAAAATTAGCCGTTGTGGTGGTGTGTGCCTATAGTCACTGCACTCAGCCTGGGTGACAGAGTGAGATGCTGTCTCAAAACAAAAGAAGAAAAAAGAAAAGGAATGTTTGTTTACTGGAAACCACTTAAAAACCTGTTTGTTAACTCCAACAGAGCTTAAATGTAAAATAAATAAGTAAATGTCTTTTTGTGAGGAAACAGTTCAACTGTGGTATATTCATATTACAGATTTTGCACAGTGCTTTTAAAAGTATAGATTTGTACTAAAAAAGCAAGTTGCAAATAATATCTACATATATAGCATAAAAATCTTAATACTGTGTTTTCTTTTTTTTTCTTTTTTTTCCAGACAGAGTCTTGCTCTGTCACCAGGCTGGAGTACAGTGGCGCAGTCTTGGCTCACTGCAACCTCTGCCTCCTGGGTTCAAGTGATTCTCCTACTTCCAGAGTAGCTGGGATTACAGACATGTGCCACCAGGGCTAATTTTTTCTTTCTGGTTTGACTCTGGGATTTTTTTTTTTTTTTTTTTTTAATTTTTATTTTTGTACTTTTAGTAGAGATGGGGTTTCACCATGTTGGCCGGGCTGGTCTCAAGTTCCTGACCTCGGGTGATCCACCCGCCTCACCCTCTCAAAGTGCTGAGATTATAGGCACGAGCCACCACACTCAGCTAATACTTCCCATTTCTATATGTATATGTAACCTACATGTGACTTCACAGAAATGATCTACGACATACACAGAACTATTTGCTCAAGCACTGTTGGTAATTTGAACTTGAATAACAGAAATTACGTGTCACAAGTTAACCAGAGGACCTATAATTTCACTCTTTGGTATTGATTCAAGAGAAATGAAACCTGTCTACAAAAAAAAGTGCCTATGCAGCTAACCCTAGAAACAGCCCAGGAGACTGGATAAACAAATGGTGGTTACATTCGTACAGTAGAATATGCCCAGCAACGTAAAGAAGCAAACCACCATGCAGCAACATGGATGAGCCTCAGTGATGTGCTGAGTGAAGGGACACAAGAGTACATAGTGTATGACACTCCACTTACATGAGGTTCTAGAATAGGAAAAAACTCATCTCTGGTGATAAAAATCAAAACAATAGTTGCTTGGAAGGGGAAGGGGACTGACCAGGAAGGGGCAGGGGGGAGCTTTGTGCCCAGAACTACATTCTGTTGTCTTGACAGAGGTGTAGGTTATACAGGTGTACACAATTGCCAAAACCGACAGAATTCTACACTTAAGATCTGTGTATTCCCTATGTGTAGATGATAGTTTAAGTTTTTAAATGATGAAGAAAAAAGGTGACCAGGGAGAATTACTGAAGAACATTTACCATTTAAAGAAGGTGAAGTTTTTTCTAACGTTGTTTTTTAAATGCTCATATTTAGAGAAGCTGCTCGAGAATGTCGCAGGAAGAAGAAAGAATATGTGAAATGCCTGGAAAACCGAGTTGCAGTCCTGGAAAATCAAAATAAAACTCTAATAGAAGAGTTAAAAACTTTGAAGGATCTCTATTCCAATAAAAGTGTTTGATTCTTAAGAAAGAAAATATTTTTGTGGACTTCCATAAAAATTAAATGGATTTCTTAGTAGAGTTTTATAAAGTAAAGGTCAAAAGTGAAGTTTTTTTTATTTAGGCTTTTCCAACTCAAGGATAACTATCTTATGCACAATATCTAGTAACAGAGGAGAAAGTGGAAAATGACCTCCAGGAAGCTGTGGACACAACTGGAAGCTTTGTAGAAATTAAACATATTCAGGAAGCAAGAAATGAACTTTCAGCAGTCTAAATTTTCTAAATAACCAATAGTTGCCAATCCAAAATGGCAGAGAAGATGAAGTTTGATAAACTAAATTTTTAAAAATAAATTAATTTACCCTACAGGTTTGCATTTCCGTTTGCTGAAATTTACTTTTAGTTATATATATATATGTGTGTGTGTATGTGTGTGTGTGTGTGCACGCATGTGTATTTTATTTCTGCCAATAATTTACAAAAGTAAGAGAAAACCTAGTACATTACTAAATATATAAAGTATGTGTTCTGATTATGTATACTTGTTCTCATGTCAAGTCTTTTAAGTGGGTTTTTTGAAGATTGTTTATTGGACTTGAACGGATTTTGAGACCGGGTTAATTGTTTTTGAGGTTTTATCCTAAAAGGCATCTAAGGTACATGAATGGAGTGTGGTGATTTTATAACATTTTTTATCAGAATGGAAAGAGAACTGTTTAAAAGTTTGATACTTTTAAATAGTTGGTATTTTTGCTCACTCTGGTAATGGTGATTTTCTACGAATATATAATAAATTGTTTTTTTGATTCTATATTCTGTATGCAGTTGAATAGCCATTACTTATTCTGCTGTGCTTTAATAGAATGGAATGTTTACAGGCCCTTAAAATAGTATGTTTTTAAAACCTTCTGAAGATACATACCAAAGTTTTTCCAAGACAATTTTATAATCAGTTTAATGTAGGGTTTATCAGATTCTATAATAGTATGGTTATTAGGGCAGTTTTATGTTAGAGACTATTTTGTAATGTAGTGAATGGTACCTTTATAAGAAAAGTGACTGCCAATATATTTTTATAGCTAATCTTTATAAATTCTAATGTTGAGTTTTTAATGATTATTTTAAATGTTTATATAGTTTAGTAAAATTTGCATCTCAAAGTATCATTTTTATATTATGGGAAGTAAAGTTTTCAGATTAGCTAATATTTGCATTGTAAATTTTGTATGCATTTTATCTAAAATTCAAAAATACTGTAGGTACACCAGTGTTTAACATCTGTATTCCAATTTGTATACAGTTTGAAGTTGTACTGCAAAACTATTGTGTGCTTCTTACACAGTATGTATCATATTGTCATCTGTGAAATTAAAGGACATTTGATAGTCTGCTGAATGTAAAATATAATGCTTGGTATATGAATGATAATCTTGTGCTGGTGGCCATGCTGTTAATTATCCTAATGCTATGTAGAAATCTTCACTTAACGGATACATTTGTGTTTGACCCTCCTGATGAAATCTCTCATTAAAGGGGTCTTTTAAAATGGGACTCTATTGACTTGGCGGCACTTTATGAAAAGGAAAAAAAAGTTTGATCACCGAGGGATTACTTTATCACTTACTACCTTGTGTAACACCAGAATCTCAAACTGGTGGCCCATTAGACCTAAGAATATGAGGAGGTGTGAGGTCACTAGGTTGTCAGGAGTGTTTCAACAGTTAATATATTATTGGGTAAACACTGTGCTTGACTACAACAGAGGTAGCTTATCTGTTAGTGCTGTAACAGTGGGACATCTGCAAATACCTGTAAACTCCTCTGCCTTCAGACTTCCGGGGTGTTGCTCACTAGACCCAGTTACTTACTCTAGCTGTGTGAAACAGGCCAGGGCAAATCATTAATGGTTACATAAATGCATAACAAATTATTTTCCTGGATGTTTTTCTAATTGGAATCCACTGTGGGGGTTATCACATTTTAAGATGATTATAATCCAAACATGAAATTAGACTTCAAGAATGCAAAAGATCAAATTATTTTCTTTACTTCAACTTACTATTTTACGTAAGTATTGATTTACTCATTTATATGTTATATTGATAGAAATAGATTATTGTCCACAAACACATCCAGGGCATATAAGATCTTTCTTTCTTTCTTTCTTTCATTAAAGAAAGAAAGAAAGAAAGAGAAAGGGGGAGAGAGAACAGGAGTCTTACTCTATTGCCCAGGCTGGAATGCAATCTAAAAATAGGTGTTGGAAACCTCTTTTATGCCGATAATTGTACTTAACAGCGGAGACAGGAAGGAATAAGGGAAGAAAATAACAAACAGCCAACCAATATTTCATTTAAATCTGTGAAATGCTATGCAAATGCTTAAGAGTGATTTACTTCCATTTATGTGGTCACTTTCAAAATAGGTGTAGTGTGATACTGAAAAAAACGTATGTATAATCCTGGGGTGAAGAATTCTATAAATATTCACTGAGTTTACTTGTTCCAGGTCTGAGTTCAAATCATAAATGTCCCTGTTAATTTTCTATCTTGTTGATCCGTCGAATATTAACAACGTGGTGTCAGAGTCTCCCACTATTATTGTGCGGGAGTCCAAGTCTCTGTATAAGTCATTAAGAACTTGTCTTACGTGTCTGGGCACACCTATATTGGGTGCATATATATTTATGATCATTGACTCCTGTTGTTGCATTGATCCTTTTACCATTATGTCATGTCCTTTGTTTCTTTTAGTCTTTGTTACTATTAAAGTCTATTTTGTCACAGATGAAAGTTACAACTCCTGTTTTTTGGGTGTTTTTTTTTTTTTTTTTGCTCTCCATTTGATTGGTGAGTCTTCCTCCAATCTTTTGTTTTGAGTCTTTGTGTGTCCTTGCTTATGAGATGGATCTGGATACAGTGTGCTGATGGGTTTTGACTTTTTATTGAATTTACCTGTCTGTGTCTTTGACTGGGGCATTTAATCCATTTAAATTTAGGATTGATATTGATATTTGTGAGTTTAATATTGTCATTTAATGCTAGCTGGCTATTTTGCCCGTTAGTTGATATAGATTCTTTACTATGAAGATACTCTTTACCTTTTGGTAAGTTTTTGGGATGACTGATACTGGTTGTTCCTTTCTGTGTGTAGTGCTTCTTTCAGAAGCTCTTGTAAAGCAGGCCTGGTGGTGATGAAATCTCTGAGTGCTTGCTTATTCGTGAAAACCTTTATTTTTCCTTCATTTATGAAGCTTAGTTTGGCTGGATGAGAGATTCTGGGTTGAAAATCCTTTTCTTTGAGGATATTGAATATTGACCCCCACTCTCTTCTAGTTTGTAGGGTTTCTGCTAAGAGATCTGCTGTGAGTCTGATAGGCTTCCCCTGTGGGTAACCTGCCCTTTCTAGCTGCCCTTAGAATTTTCTCCTTTATTTCAACCCTGGTGAATCTAACGATTATGTGTCTTGGGGTTGCTCTTCTTGAGGAATATCTTTGTGGTATTCTCTGTATTACCTGGAGTTGAGTATTGTCCTGCCTTACTAGTTACCTGGAGTTGAGTATTGTCCTGCCTTACTAGGTTAGGAAAGTTTTCCTGAATAATATCCTGAAGAATATTTTCCAGCTTGGATTCATTCTCTTCATGACATTCAGGTAAACCTATCAAACGTAAATTAGGTCTTTTCACGTAGTCCCATATTTCTTGGAGACTTTGCTCATTCCATTTTACTCTTTCTTTATTCTTGTCTTCTCATTTCGTTTCATTTCATTAAGTTGGTCTTCGACCTCTGATATCCTTTCTTCTGCTTGATCAATTCGAGTGTTAAAACCTGTGCATACTTTGTGGGGTTCTCATACTGTATTCTTCAGTTCCATTAATTCACTTATATTCCTCTCTAAATTGTCTATTCTTGTTAGGATTTCATCAAACCTTTTTTCATGGTTCTTAGTTTCTTTACATTAGGCTAGAACATGTTCTTTTAACTCACAGAAGTTTCTTATTATCCACCCTCTGAAGCCTAATTCTGTTACTGGGATGCACTCATTCTCCATCAGGTCTTTTTCCCTTTTTGGTGAGGAACTGTGATCCCCTGTAGAGGGAGAGGCATTCTGATTTTGAGTATTCTCAGCCTTTTTAGGCTGGTTTCTTCCGGTCATGGTAAATTTATTCACCTGTCATCTTTGTAATTACCGACTTTCAAATTAGGTCTCTTGAGTGGATGCCCAACTTGTTGATTCCCAGCGCCGAAATCTGAGCAACCCACTGCCCCAGCTAAAAGCGACGTTAAGATTCTTGGTGCTTTTCTGCCTGGGAATCTGTGGTCTGGCTTCCCTCGAGTCCTTTTTCAATCAGCTGAATGGACGACTCTGCCTTTCCGGAGCACCAAACGTCGACCAAAAGGGGACCAGTCCCATTTACTCTGCATTGAGAACCGTCGCACTGGCGACCCTTGGGACTCCTCTGCTGGGAATCTCCTGGTCCATGCACAACAAAAATTCATCTGAAAGTGTGGCATCCTCTCGTTCTCTGCTTTCACTGGGACCTACAATCCTGAGCTGCTAGTGATCGGCCATCTTGGATCTCTCAAGATATTTCTTTTAATATTTAACAGAGCAGGAAGAATGGGCATTTTTTAGCTCTTTTGAATTCTTACTCTATTTGTTTATTCATTCAGCAATTACTACTTCTTTGAGATGGAGTCCCACTCTGTCACCCAGGCTGGAGTGCAATGGTGCGATCTCAGCTCACTGCAACCTCCGCCTCCTGAGCTCAAATTATTCTCCTGCCTCAGCCTAGCCTCCCACGTAGCTGGGATTACAGACACACACCAACACGACCAGCTAATTTTTGTATTTTTAGTAGAGATGTGGTTTTACCATGTTAGCTAGGCTGGTCTCAAACTGCTGACCTCGTGATCCGCCCACCTCGTCCTCCCAAAGCGGGGATACAGACGTGAGGCACTGTGCCCGCCCCCGCCCCTCCTTTTTTTTGAAATGGGAGTTTCACTTTTGTTGCCCAGGCTGGAAGTGTAGTGGTGCGATCTCGGCTCACTGCAACCTCCACCTCCTGGGTTCAAGCAATTCTCCTGCCTCAGCTTCCCTAGTAGCTGGGATTACAGGTGCTTGCCACCACCCCCGGCTAATTTTTTGTATTTTTACTAGAGATGGGGTTTTACTATGTTGGCCAGGGTAGTCTCGAACTCTTGACCTCAGGTGATCCACCCACCTCAGCCTCTCAAAGTGCTGGGATTACAGGCAGGAGCCACGGCGCCTGGCTTCATTCAGCAATTACTAGGTTAAATCTGCATTCTTCTCCAGTAAAAATATGGGGACACAAGAGGGATATAAAAATGTGTATTAGGCCAGGTAGATGGTTCATACCTGTAGTCCCAGCACTTTGGAAGGCTGAGGCATTGGGATTGCTTGGGGCCAAAAGTTCGAGACCAGCCTGGGCAACATGGTGTAACCCTGTCTCTACAAAAAATGCAAAAATTAGCTGGGCAATGTGGCATGAACCTGTAGTCCTAGATACTCAGGAAGCTGAGATAGGGGGATAGCTTAAGCCCAGGAGGTCAAGGCTGCCATGAGCTGTGACTGCACAACTGCACACCAGCCTAGGTGACAGCAGGACCATGTCTTAAAAAAAATAAAAAATAGCCGGGCGCGGTGGCTCAAGCCTGTAATCCCAGCACTTTGGGAGGCCGAGGCGGGTGGATCACGAGGTCGAGAGATCGAGACCATCCTGGTCAACGTGGTGAAACCCCGTCTCTACTAAAAGTGCAAAAAATTAGCTGGGCATGGTGACACGTGCCTGTAATCCGAGCTACTCAGGAGGCTGAGGCAGGAGAATTGCCTGAACCCAGGAAGCGGAGGTTGCGGTGAGCCGAGATCGCGCCATTGCACTCCAGCCTGGGTAACAAGGGCGAAACACCGTCTCAAAAAAAAAATAAATAAATAAATAAAAATAAAATAAAATAAAATAAAAAAACCATGTATTATGGTCTGGGATTGTATAATCAGTTGTTATGATGGCAGTTCAGATTCCCAGAAAGGATGCTATAAAATTGATAGTGAAATTTGACTAAGGGCTTGACAGCTAATTTATTTTTTATTTTTTATTTTATTTTATTTTTTTTTTTTTTTTGAGACGGAGTTTCGCTCTTGTTACCCAGGCTGGAGTGCAATGGCGCGATCTCGGCTCACCGCAACCTCCGCCTCCTGGGTTCAGGCAATTCTCCTGCCTCAGCCTCCTGAGTAGCTGGGATTATAGGCACGCGCCACCATGCCCAGCTAATTTTTGTATTTTTAGTAGAGACGGGGTTTCACTATGTTGACCAGGACGGTCTCGATCTCTTGACCTCGTGATCCACCCGCCTCAGCCTCCCAAAGTGCTGGGATTACAGGCTTGAGCCACCGCGCCCGGCTAACAGCTAATTTAAAAGAAAAATCACAGGTTATAGTTAAACAAAAGTCATAGCTTTACAAAGTACATCAGAACCTAATCATAATAATCATTACATGATTTACTCTGTTGTACAAAGTAGGGTGTTTTGTTGTTTTGAGACAGAGTATTGCTCTGTCACCCAGGCTGGCGTGCAGTGGCACAATCTTGGGTCACTGCAACCTCTGCTTCCTGGGTTCAAGCAATTCTGCCTCAGCCTTCCAAGTAGTTGGGATTACAGGCATGCGTCACCATGCCCAGCTAATTGTTGCATTTTTAGTAGAGACAGGGTTTCGCCATATTGGCCAGGTTGATCTCAAACTCCTGACCTCAAGTGGTCTGCCTACCTCAGCATCCCAAAGTGGGATTACAGGTGTGAGCCACCTCACCTGGCCTGTTTTTAATAAATACTGTTTGTTTAACTGTAAAAACAAAGTGAAGGAACACATACCTCAAGGTAGTAGAATTCAGAAGGCTATTCTAGGGAGTGTTTGGCAGGAATTTTTGAGGGACATTCATTTGAAGGAGATTGAAGGCTATTTAATGCCCCCTCCTCCCACTTTTTTTTTTTTTTTTTTTTTTTTTGAGACAGTCTCTCTGTTGCCCAGACTGGAATACAGTGGTGTAATCTTGGCTCACTACAACCTCTACCTCCCAGGCTTAAGTGATTCCTGAGTAGCTGAGGTTACAGGTGTGCACCATTGAACCCAGCTAGTTTTTGTAGTTTTTAGTAGAGATGAGGTTTCTCCATGTTGGCCAAGCTAGTCTCAAACTCCTGGCCTCAAATGATCCAGCCACCCCCTTCCCCTACTTTTGAGAGAGAGATTCTGATAATTGTCTCCCTTTATTGGTGTAAATTTCTTTGTAGCAGACGTATATAGGCATTAGCGACCATATCTGTCTACCATTGCATAGTTGAGATCTTTTTCCTCTATATATATATATATATATATATATATATATATATATATATATATATATATATTTTGAGACAGAGTCTCACTCTGTCACCCAGGCTGGAGTGCAGTGGCGTGATCTTGGCTCACTGCAACCTCCGCCTCCTAGGTTCAAGCGATTCTGCTGCTTCAGCCTCCCAGGTAGCTGGGATTACAGACGTGCACAACCATGCCTGGCTAATGTTTGTATTTTTAGTAGAGACTGGGTTTCGACATGTTGGCCAGGCTGGTCTTGAACTTCTGACCTCAAGTGATCCCACCCGCCTTGGCCTCCGATTACAGGTGTGGGATCACAGAAGATCCTCGGCTAGGATTACAGGTGTGAGCCACCACGCCTGGCCTGCCTTCAATACTGACAGGGTTACATGCATCCGTTTGCTCCCTTTAGTAAGTGTCTGTAACAATTTTTAACTGATAAATTATGTATCAAACGAAATCAAATGGTTTGAAGTCCAGGGTTCCCTATGTCCATAATATACATAGTCATGTAGTTTCCTTAATATCTAAACTTAATATTGAGTGCTGATTATGCACCAGGAAGTGTGTTCAGGTAATGCTAAGGTGATGTCATTCATTCATTCAGCAGATATTTATTGAAGGCCTTTTATATGCCAAGTATGACTAGGAAAAGGGTGATGAACAAAGCAGTGTTACAGATCTTGTTGAACTTGGGTCTTAATGTCATCCTCGAGACCGGTATTTGCCTCAGGTTATATGAGGATTAATAAGGGATCTAAGATTTAAACCCAATTTCTAACTGCCTCTAAAATATTCATAGTAGTCCCTCCCCAATGCCCCTAACACATACCCTTATTAAACTATAGGAGGAGACTGTCTAATTTTGTGCTCTCGTATCTCCCCAGTCTGGGAAACTATCCCTACAGTCTAGTCTAGTTCACTGGAGTGCCTCATAATGCAGATGTTTCTCTACTTTTTTTTTTTTTTTTTTTTGAGATATAGTTTCAGTATTATTGCCCAGACTGGAGTACAATGGCGTGATCTTGGCTCACTGCAACCTCTGCCTCCTGGGTTCAAGCAATTCTCCTGCCTCAGCCTCCAGAGTAGCTGGGATTACAGGCATGTGCCACCACACCCAGCTAATTTTTGTATTAGACAGGATTTCACCTTGTTAGTCTGGCTGTTTTTGAACTCCTGACTTCGGGTGATCCATTCTCCTTGGCCTCCCAAAGTGCTGGGATTACAGTGGGAGCCACCACACCCAGCCTCCTCTATGTTAATGATGGGGTTATATCACCATAAACCCATGGTAAGTTGAAAGTATTGTAAGCTGAAAATGCATTTAGTACACCTAACCTAGCAAACATCATAGCTTAGCCTAAATGCTTAGAGTAACCTGCAGGTAAATCATCTGGCAACACAGTACAGCATAGAGTAACAGTCATTAACCCTCATGATCACATGGCTGCTGGGAGCTGTGGCGGGCTTCCACACCCAGCGTTGCCAGAGTATTAGAGTGAATGTCACTCGCCCAGGAAAAGATCAAAATTTGAAGCATGGTTTCTAATGAATAAGTATCGTTTTTACACCATCATGAAGTCCAAAAATTGTAGGTTGAACCATTGTAAGTTGGGAACTGTCTGTATTAAATCTGAGTTAAACTCACTAAGGTACAGACAGGTTTAAAGTGTTGTGTAGGGAGCCGGAGTAGCCCACTCCCTCTGCGGGGGCAGCAGCAACTTTGGGTGAGCTTCAGGGAAGTGAAACCATAATAGGAGGATGTGTATGTCTCGGAGAGAACAAATGGGCCTACAAAGAGATAACCAGCTTTCACTGACCTTGCTGCAAGGTAGTTTTTAGCTGAGGTATGTTAACTGAAGTATGAGAATAATTACAGGTTCTTTTAAGTAACTGTACCCTCCCTCTGCTATGTGCTTTGTGAACATATAAAAGTACACTGAGACAGGTCAGGGCCGAAGAGACTGACATCCTCACCTCTCGGACCGCCTGGCCCAGCTTTTTATCTCTCTCTCTGTGTCTGTGTCTTTCCTTATCCCCCACCGTTCCATCTTAGGTTATGAAACCCCTCTGCAGTGCAGGATGCAGCGTAACGTTGCCCAAGGTTACACGGTAAATAAGAAAACTAGAGTTCATACTTAGGTGTCATAAACTCCAAAGTTGTTAACTATCAAGAGTATACCTTCTTTCTTACGTGTTGTATGGAAGAGTCAGAAAAGCTTTATTTCATTGCGTCATGAACTATTCTACGAGAGTTTAAAGGTTGTATTTAAGTGTGTCCACTAGATGGCAGCCCTCCATTTTAAAATCACAGAAATTTTACACTGATTTACACAGCTCTAACAACAAAATAACTTTTTCTTTTTTTTTTTTTTTTTTTTTCTTGTTTTTGAGACAGGGTCTTGCCATGTTGCCTAGGCTGGCCTTGAACTAGTGAGTGCAAGCAATCTGCCTACCTTGGATTCCCAAAGTGCTGGGAATAGAGGCATGAGCCACCACACCCAGCCCGGTCCGTGTTTTCATATTTACATGGATCCATAAGTAATGCATGCTGGATTGTAGTTTTTTTTAGAGACGCGGTCTGGCTATGTTGCCCAGGCTGGAGTGAGATGCAGTGGCTCTTCACAGGCGTGATCCCACTGCTGATCAGCACAGGAGTTTTGACTTGCTCCGTTTCTGACCTGGGCCAGTTCACCCCTCCTTTGGCAACCTGATGGTCCCCGCTCCCGGGAGGTCACCATATTGATGCCGAACTTAGTGCAGACACCCGATCAGCATAGCACACTATAGTTCAGAACTCCTGGGCTCAAGCGATCCTCCCACTTCGGCCTCCCAAGTAGGTGGGATTACAGGCATGTGCCACCACGCCTGGCGAATTGTAGTATTTTTTAAGAAGTTTATAAGTGGTACCTTAATATTATACCATACCATAAGTGAAAGATCAAGTAGACAAGAGGAAATTTAGTGAGGAATGTAGGTATGGTGATTTAATCATTCATTTTGGAAAACAGCATCAAAGCATTTTTGCCCAACTGACAGCTCTTAGAATTTAATGCCACATCTGGGGAAAAGGCTTGCCAATTCTTTTTCTTAATTCAGAAAACCTGCAAATAACATAGGCTAAATTTACAAAACAATTTAAAAACTGCCTTAGACTTCCTACCAACAAATTTATTTATTTATTTATTTATTTATTTATTTTTTGAGACGGAGTTTCGCTCTTGTTGCCCAGGCTGGAGTGCAATGGCGCGATCTCGGCTCACCGAAACCTCCGCCTCCTGGGTTCAGGCAATTCTCCTGCCTCAGCCTCCTGAGTAGCTGGGATTACAGGCACGCGCCACCATGCCCAGCTAATTTTTAGTATTTTTAGTAGAGACGGGGTTTTACCATGTTGACCAGGATGGTCTTGATCTCTTGACCTCGTGATCCACCCGCCTCGGCCTCCCAAAGTGCTGGGATTACAGGCTTGAGCCACCGCGCCCGGCCTTATTTATTTGTTTTAAAAAATTTTATTTTGTTATGGAGTTTTGCTCTGTCTGCCAGGCTGGAGTGCAGTGGCACAATAGCTCACTGCAACCTCTGCCTCCTGGGTTCAAACAGTTCTCCTGCCTCAGCCTCCCAAGTTGCTGGGACTACAGGTGCATGCCACCAAGCCCGGCTATTTTTTTTTTTTGTATTTTTGGTATAGATGGGGTTTCACAGTGTTAGCCAGGATGCTGTTGATATTCTCTTCTGGTCTCATGATCCACCTACCTCAGCCTCCCAAAATACTGGGATTACAGGCATGAGCCACCACACCCGGCCCCTACCAATTAATTTTTTTAAAGGAAAAATGAAAAGGCCACATCTTTCTAGTTGCAGTCAAAGATAAGTAAAAAAAATAGGTGGAATTTCTATGAATTAACTGCGTACTGAGCATTGTGCTAGGTGAAGGATCCCAAATATGAACCATGGTTTTTCACAAGCTCAAACTCCGCTTCTGGAGGTGACAAATACAAGAGAACAAAAGGGCCCTCCACTTTTCCCTTTATCTTTGTGCACAGTCAAGCACCTAGAATACTATATCCAGTAAAACACGAGTCAGTCCAAAAGACAAGAAAGGAGAGGAGAAGAAACGTGCGACAAACAGCCCAAAGCAAGATGGTAGAAATCAATCTGTATGGATCAGTAATCATAACAAATGTAAACAAACTGGGCATGTGAGTGAAATGGCAAAGACTGTCAGGTTGAATTAGGAAATAAAATCTAACTACATGTTGCTTGTAAGAGGTAAATCTAAAATACAAGGAAACAGCAAGGCTCAAGGCTCGGACTTTAAATAAAAACATGGAAAAAGCTATACCAAAAACTCGCCAAAAGAAAGCTGGCATAACTATATTGAACAAGATAGACCAAAGCAAAAATAATTACTTGGGACAAAAATCAGTCGCTAAAAGAATGATGAAAGATTCAGTTAACCTAGAAGATAAAACACATCTAAACTTCAGTGCACCTACTACAGGATCTGGATGTTAAACAAAATGAAGTATCATGAGAAATGTTTTAAAAAACATGATCTTAGTAGATTTTTAATATAGCTCTCTTATAATTGATACAAAAGGCAGGAAAATATCAGTAGAGATACAGAGTTGAGCAAGGAACACACCTGACCGAATGGAAATACGGAATTTCCTCAGTTGTAAGCCGCCACTTACTGTAAGGCACACTATTATTTTAAATACCACTAAGAGAGGAAAACCATGGCCAAGTAAACTATGCCATTGTCATTGTGGTAAGATGCATTCTGATTCCAGCAATGTTTCAGTGTGATCTCTCTGCATCTGTAATCAATGAAATTCAAGGCAGAATACACTACACAACTTCAGATAGTTATTTTCAAACACAAGAGTGTTTTTGAAAACATACCACACATTGGACAATAGGTCTCAACAAAGAATTTTCTTTTTTTTTTTTTTTTTGAGACGGAGTTTCGCTCTTGTTACCCAGGCTGGAGTGCAATGGCGCGATCTCGGCTCACTGCAACCTCCGCCTCCTGGGTTCAGGCAATTCTCCTGCCTCAGCCTCCTGAGTAGCTGGGATTACAGGCACGCGCCACCACACCCAGCTAATTTTTTGTATTTTTAGTAGAGACGGGGTTTCACCATGTTGACCAGGATGGTCTCGATCTCTTGACCTCGTGATCCACCCGCCTCGGCCTCCCAAAGTGCTGGGATTACAGGCTTGAGCCACCGCGCCCGGCCTCAACAAAGAATTTTCAAAGAAATGGTTTCACAGAGACCATGTCCCACTGATTTATATGTGTTTATCCTTTCAACAAAACCCTACTGTCTTGATTACTGGAGCTTCATAAAAAGTCTTGAAATCCAGTAGTGTAAGTTCTTTAAGTTTTGTTGTTTTTTAAAAAGTTATCTTGGCTATTCTAATTCCTTTGTCTTTTAATATAAATTTTAGAATCAGCTTGTCTGTATTCACACACACACACACACAAAGCCTACTGGAATTTTGATTAGGATTGCTTTAAACCTATTACAATTTGGGAAGAACTGGTATCTTAACAATGTTGAGCTTTTCAATCCATGAACACAATTTCTCTCTCCATTTATTTAGTTTATTTGGTGAGATCATGTGTTCCTGGACGGTGTTGATGCCTGTACATGTTCTTCGATATCTGGGCGTTGAAGAGTTGGGTATTTATTGTAGACTTCACAGTCTGGGCTTTTTGGTACCTGTCCTTGGGAAGGCTTTCTAGATATCTGAAGGGACTTGGACTCCAAGCTCAATAATGCTGGTGGTATCCATAGAGATACCGCCTTAGGAGTCTTGGATAAGATCTGGAAGAATTCTCTGGATTACCAGGCAGTCTCTTACTCTCCTCCCCTACTTTCTCCCAAACACAAGGAGTCTTTCTCTGTGCTGAGGCACCTGGAACTGGGGGTGTGGTGATCCAACCACCTCTGTGACCACCAGTGCTGGAACGGTGCTGGGTCAAGACCTGATGCCAGCACAGCACTGGGCTTTGCCCCAAGGCCCTTCCCTTAAGCCTGGGCGTGCCCAGAGATGCTGTCTGGGAGCCAGGGATTGATGTCCTGTTCTGCTATGGCTAAGCTGGTACTCAAACCACAATACAAAGTCTTTCCCGCTCTTCCCTCCATTTTCCATAGGCAAAAGAGCCTCTCCCTGTGGCCACCACCACCACTGGGCCACGGGTAGTCCTGCCAGGCCACTGCTGACTTTTGCTTCAAGCCCAAGGGCTCTTAAGTCAGCTTGTGATCAATGCTGCCAGATCTGGGACACCCTTCAGGACAGTGGGTCCCCCTCTAGCCCAGGACAGGTCCAGAAATGCCATCCAAGAGCCTAGCCCTGGATTTGGGGACCCCTAAGAGCCTGCTTGTTGCTCTACCCCACTGTGGCCGAGCTGGTACCTAGGGTGTGAGAAAAAGTTCCCTTTAATTTCCCCTCTGCTTTTCTCAAACACAAGGAGTCTTTCACCGTAGGCACCAAAGCTGGGAATGTGCTGGGTCTCCCTTGAAGCCAGCATGTCTTTAGTCAGCAGGTGATAAATCCTGCCAACACTGGATCCTTCTTTTCAAGGCAGCAGCTTCCCTTTGGGCCCAGGGCGTGTCTAGAAATGTCATCTGGGAGCTAGGGCCTGGAATGGAGGCTTCATGACTCTGCCCAGTGCCCTATCCTCCTGTGACTGAGCTGGTATCCTGTGACTCTGATGCCAGAGTCCTCTTTACTCCGCTCTCATCTCCTAGGCAAAGGAAGGACTCACTTTCCTTGCTATGAGCTATACTGCCTGGGGCTGGGGGAGGGATGGTGCTAGCCCTCCCTTAGCTGTACCAGCTGGGGTCGCCCGACATCATGTGCCACCCTAGTTCACTGACTCTAAGCCCAGCCTAGCACTAGGGGTTGCCTAGGAATTGCAGTCCCTGTGTCCCTGACTGCCTTTCAAGTATACCTGGGCCCCCAGAGCACTACAGCCCGCAGTAAGGCTTGCTGTGAAACTCAAGTTCGGACCACTGGGATGGGGTCCGAAATCCCCCTGGCTAGGGCTGGCCCAAATGCCCCCTCTGTGCATGGACACTGGTTACCCTCTGACAGGGCAGCATTGAGTTCAGTGTAGAGTCGCTGTCCCTCCCCAAAGCACACAGATGCTCTCTGTGCTCTGCAAGGTGAATGCCAGGGGACGGTGGAAGGGGGGTGTTAGATTCAAGACTGTCTCTCCTGCCCTCCTCAATGCCTGTTTTTGGCAGTGGGAAGTTAAAACCAGGTACTGTGACTGCTCACCTGATTTCTATTTCTTGTGACAGTGCTTTTCTGCATGCAGTTAGTTGTTAAATACGGTGCTCCAGTGGACAGGAGATGAACGGTGTAGGCTTTTATTCTGCCATCTTGCTCTGTGGCCTCTCCATTTGTTTAGACCTTTCAGACAGGGTTTTGCTCTGTCACCCAGGCTAGAGTGCAGGCTCACTACAGCCTCAACCTCCCTGGCCTCAAGCGTTCCTCCTATCTCAGCCTCCCAAGAAGCTGAGACTACAGGCGTGTGCCACCACACCCAGGTAATGTTTTTGTATTTGTAGAGATGGGGTTTCAGCATATTCCTCAGGCTGGTCTCGAACTTCTGGGCACAAGTGATCTGCCCGCCTCAGCCACCCCAAGTGTTGGGATTACAGGTGGGAGCCCCCGTGCCTGGCCCATCTGTTGTTTCTATTTGCTCTAACCCCCTTTCCCTTGGGGATCAGGCCCACTACTCATCCAATGTGATTTTGACAGGAGTTATCACTGTATATGGCCCAGGCATCGCCAAGATCATAGGCCCCCGTCCCCTTTTCCACAGGGACTGGCCCAATGCAAGAGCAGGAGATCCCGGGAAGACCAGAGTCCTTTTATAGGATTTGATTTGTGGACCCTGGAAAAGGATGTTCTCTTTCTCCCTTTTGAACCACAGATTGTAAGGACGTAGACTTGTAGCTGACGCTGGCCCATTATGTGGAGAGGACCAGCCTGAAAATGAAACCAAGAAACAAAAACAGGAGATGATGGTAAAGGGCCTGGCCAACGGCACCCGAGGCTTGGCATCAGCTATATCTATGGATGCTAGTAAAGTGTTGAGGTTGTTACTTCAGTGAACCAGAGCATAAATGAAGTATTTCTTCTCTACAGAATCAAACACAAAATATTTTAGAACTAGACAGGGCAGACTGAACTAAAGAAAAAGTTTTGGTTTTTTTGTTTGTTTGTTTTGTTTTTGTTTTTGTTTTTGTTTTTGTTTTTTTTGAGATGGAGTCTTATCATCTAAGCTAGAGCAAAGTGGTGTGATCTCAGCTCACTGCAACCTCCACCTCCTGGGTTCAAGCAATTCTCCTGCCTCAGCCTCCCGAGTAGCTGGGACTACATGCATGGCCACCACACCTGGCTGATTTTTCTATTTTTAGTAGAGATATGGTTTCACCATGTTGGTCAGGCTGGTCTCAAACTCCTGGCCTCAAGTGATCTACCCCTTGGCCTCCCAAAGTGCTAGGATTACAGACATGAGCCACTGCTCCCGAATTGATTCTTAGAATTTACTTCCAAATAATTTTGGAAGTTGGGGAAAGTAGATGGAGCTAAAATGTAGTAAGATCGGCCATGAAATGTTAATTGTCAAAGCTGGGTGATGGGTAGATGTGGTTTATTATTCCATTTTTTTATATATTTGACATTTTCCATACAAAAAAAATTTTAAACTAAATGGTATTGGAACTATTAGCTATTCATATAGGAAAATAAGAAAATTAGATTTCTACCTTACACCATACACAAAAATCAATTCCAGGTAGATGGAAGACATAAACATGAAGGAGAAAAACTATAAAACCTTTATAAGATAATGTAAGGAATAGCTTTACGATCTCAACTTAGGGAAGGATTTCTTAAGTCACAAAAGTACAAAATGAAAAGACTGTTCGATTCAATTATGTTAAAATTAAGAATTTCCTCCTAGCCAGAGCAATCAGACATGAGACAGAAATCAAAAGCATCCAAATTGGTAAAGAGGAAGTCAAACCGTTGTTGATCGATTCCTAGAAAACCCCCAGGACTCATCCGCAAAGCTCCTAGATCTGATAAATGAGATCAGTAAAGTTTCAGGGTACAAAATCAATGTATACAAAGTAGTAGCACTGCTCTATACCAACAGCCAAATTGAGAATCAAATCTAGAACTCAACCCCTTTTACAACAGCTGCAAAAAAATAAAATAAAATACTCAGTAATATACCTAACCAAGGAGGTGAAAGCTCTGTACAAGGAGAACAAAACACTACTAAAAGAAATCATAGACAACACAAAAGGAAACACATCTCATGCTCATGGATGGGTAGAATCAATACTGTGATAATGACCATACTGCCAAAAGCAATCCACAAATTCAATGCAATTCCCATCAAAATACCATCATTATTGTCAACAGAACTAAAAAAAAAAAAAAATCCTGAAATTCATATGGAACCAGAAAAGACCTGGCATAGCCAAGGCAAGACTAAGCAAAAAGAACAAATCTGGAGGCATCACATTACCTGACTTCAAACTATACTGCAAGGCTATAGTTACCAAAACAGCATGATTCTGGTATAAAAATAGGCATTAGACCAATGGAACAGAATAGAAAACCCAGAAATAAAGCCAGATATTTACAGCCAACTGATCTTGGACAAAGCAAAGAAAAAAAAAAAAAAGTGGGGAAAGGACACCCTATTTAACAAATGGTACTGGGATAATTGACAAACCACATGTAGAAGAATCAAGCTTGATATGGTTAGTCTTTGTGTTCCCACCCAAATCTCATCTTGAATTGTAATCCCCACTATCCCCATTATCCCTACATGTCAAGGGAGAGACCAGGTGGTGGTAACTGAGTCATGAGGGCAGTTCACCCCATGATGTTCTCAAGATCTTGTGAGTTCTCACAAGATCTGATGATTTTATAAGGGGCTCTTCCCCCTTTCACTTGATACTTCTCCTGCTGCTGCCTTGTAAAAAGGCCTTCTGCTAAAAGTTTCCTGAGTTCTCCCCAGCCATGCTGAACTATGAGTCAATTAAGCCTCTTTCCTTTATAGATAACCCAGCCTCAGGCAGTTCATAATAGCAGTATGATAATGGCCTAACACAGTCAGTTGGTACTGAGATAGTGGGGCACTGCTATCAAGATACCCGAAAACGTGAAGCAACTTTAGAAGTGGGTAAAGGCAGAGACTGGAAGAATTTGGAGGGCTCAGATGAAGATAAGAAGATGTAGGAAAGTTAGAACTTCCTGGAGATTTGTTGAATGCTCTGACCAAAATGCCGATAATGATATGGACAATGAAGTCCAGGCAAGGTGGTCTCAGGTAGAGATGAGGAACTTGTTGTGAACTGGAATAAAGGTGACTATTGCTATGCTTTAGTAGAGACTGGCAGTATTTTGCCCCTGCCCTAGAGAACTTTGGAACTTGGAACTTGATCAAGATGATTTAGGGTATCTGGCAGAAGACAGTCCTAAGCAGCAAAGTGTTCAAGAGGTCACTTGTGTACTCTTAAAAGCATTCAGTTTTATGCATTCACAAAGAGATGTTTTAAAATTGGAACTTATGTTTAAAAGGAAAGCAGAGCATACAAGTTTGGAAAATTTGCAGCCTGACAACACAACAGAAAAGAAAAACCCATTTTCTGAGGAGAAATTCAAGCAAGTTGAAGAAATTTGCATGAGTAATGAGGAGCCAAATGCTAATCGTCAAAACAAATGTCTCCAGAGCATGTCAGAGTTCTTCACAGCAGCCCCTCCCATCACAGACCCAGAGGCCTAGGAGGAAAAAATGGTTTTGTGTGCTAGGCCCAGAGCTTTGCTGCTTTGTGCAGTCTTAGGACTTGGTGCCCTGTGTCCCAGCTGTGGCTAAAAGAGGTCAATGTACAGCTCAGGCTGTGGCTTCAGAGGGTGCAAGCCTCAAGCCTTGGTGGCTTCCATGTGGCGTTAGGCCTGCAAGTGCAAAGAAGTCAATAATTGAGGTTTGGGAACCTCTGCCTAGATTTCAGATGATGCATGGAAACACCTGGATGCCCAGGCAGAAGTTTGCTGCAGGGGTGAAGCCCTCATGCAGAACTTATGCTAGGCAGTATGGAAGATAAATGTGGGGTTAGAGCCCCCCTCCACAAACTCCCCACAGGCACTACCTAGTGGAGTTGTGAGAAGAGAGCCACTATCTTCTAGACCCCAGAATTGTAGATCCACTGACAGCTTGCACCATGCATCTGGAAAAGCTGCAGACACTCAGTGACAACCTGTGAAAGCAGCTGAGAGGTGGGTGGGGGGCTGTACCCTGCAAAGCCACAGAGGCACAGTTGCCCAAGGCTGTGGGATCCCAGCTCTTACATCAGTATGACCTGGATGTGAGACATGGAGTCAAAGGAGATCATTTTGGAGCTTTAAGATTTGAGTGCCCTGCTGGATTTTGGACTTGCATGGAGCCTGTAAGACCCTTTGTTTTGGCGAATTTCTCCTATTTGGAATAGGTGTATTTACCCAATACCTGTAACCCCACTGTATCCTAGGAAGTAACTAACTTGCAGAGAGAGATCCAAGATGGCTGAGTACTAGCAGCTCAGGATTGTAGCTCCCAGTGAAAGTGCAGAGAATGAGAGGATGTGACACTTTCAGACAAATGTTGCTCACGGACCAGGAGATTCCCAGTAGAGGAGGCCCACGGGTCGCCAGCGTGACTCTTGTGTCCGGCATGGCAATTTTGCTGGCGTCCCAGCACAGCAGTTCTTGGTGCAGAATAAACAGGACTAGGTCCCCTTTTGGTTGACATTTGGAGCTCCAGGAAGGCAGAGTCGCCTATTCAGCTGATTGAAAAAGGGACTCAAGAAGGAAGCCAGACCGGAGATTCCTAGGCAGAAAAGCACCACGAATCTGTTTTGGCTGGCACAGTGGGTTGCTCAGATTCTGGCACTGGGAGTCAACAACTTGGACATCCACTCAGAGACCTGAGTTGAAAGTCGGTAATTACAAAGATGACAGGTGGATAAATTTACAATAATGGGAAGAAAGCAGCATAAAAAGGCTGAGAATACCCCAAATCAGAATGCCTCTCCCTCTACAGGGGATCACAGTTCCTCATCAACAAGGGAACAAGGCCTGATGGAGAATGAGTGCGTTCCATTAACAGATTTAGTCTTCAGAAGGTTGATAGTAAGAAACTTCAGTGAGTTAAAAGAACATGTTTTAGCCCAATGTAAAGAAACTAAGAACCTTGAAAAAAGGTTTGATGAAATCCTAATGAGAACAGACAATCTAGAGAGAAATATAAATGAATTAATGGAACTGAAGAATACAATGTGAGAACGCTGCAAAGTATGCACAGGTTTTAACATTCGAATTGATCAAGCAGAAGAAAGGATATCAGAGGTCGAAGACCAACTTAATGAAATGAAACAAGAAGACAAGATTAGAGAAGAAAAAGTAAGAAGAAATGAGCAAAGTCTCCAAGAAATATGGGACTATATGAAAAGACCTAATTTATATTTGATAGCTTTACCTGAATGTCACGAAGAGAATGAATCTAAGCTGGAAAATATTCTTCAGAATATTATTCAGGAAAACTTTCCTAACCTAGTAAGGCAGGAAAATACTCAACTTCAGGTAATACAGAGAATACCACAAAGATATTCCTCAAGTAGAGCAACCCCAAGACACATAATCATTAGATTCACCAGGGTTGAAATAAAGGAGAAAATTCTAAGGGCAGCTAGAGAGAAAGATCAGGTTACCCATAAAGAGAAGCCTATCAGACTCACAGCAGATCCCTCAGCAGAAACTCTACAAACTAGAAGAGAGTGGGAGTCAATATTTAATATCCTGAAAGAAAAGAATTTTCAACCCAGAATCTCATGTCCAGCCAAATTAAGCTTCATAAATGAAGGAAAAATAAAATTTTTCATGAACGAGCAAGCACTCAGAGATTTCATCACCACCAGGCCTGCTTTACAAGAGCTTCTGAAAGAAGCACTATACACAGAAAGGAACAACCAGTATCAGTCATCCCAAAAACTTACCAAAAGGTAAAGAGTATCTTCAGCTGGGCGCGGTGGCTCAAGCCTGTAATCCCAGCACTTTGGGAGGCCGAGGCGGGTGGATCCCAAGGTCAAGAGATCGAGACCATCCTGGTCAACATGGTGAAACCTCGTCTCTACTAAAAATACAAAAAAATTAGCTGGGCATGGTGGCACATGCCTGTAATCCCAGCTACTCAGGAGGCTGAGGCAGGAGAATTGCCTGAACCCAGGAGGCAGAGGTTGCGGTGAGCCGAGATCGTGTCATTGCACTCCAGCCTGAGTAACAAGAGCGAAACTCCGTCTCAACAACAACAACAACAACAACAACAACAACAACAAAGAGTATCTTCATAATGAAGAATCTACATCAACTAATGGGCAAAATAGCCAGCTAGCATTAAATGACAATATTAAACTCACAAATATCAATATTAATCCTAAATTTAAATGGATTAAATGCCCCCAATCAAAGACACAGACAGGCAAATTCAATAAAAAGTCAAAACCCATTGGTTTGCTGTATCCAGATCCATCTCATAAGCAAGGACACACAAAGACTCAAAGGTTTGGTGGAAGACTTACCAATCAAATGGAGAGAGAGAGAGAAAAAAAAGAAAACAGGAGTTGTAACTTTTGTCTGTGACAAAATAGACTTTAATAATAACAAAGACTAAAAGAAACAAAGAAGGATCTTACATAATGGCAAAAGGATCAATGCAACAACAGGAGTCAATGATCATAAATATATATGCACCCAATATAGAAACACCCAGATACATAAGACAAGTTCTTAATGACTTATACAGAGACTTGGACTCCTGCACAATAATAGTGGGAGACTTTGACACCACATTGTTAATATTCGATGGATCGACGAGATAGAAAATTAAACAGGGACATTTATGATTTGAACTCAGACCTGGAACAAGTAAACTCAGTGAATATTTATAGAATTCTTCACCCCAGGTCCACAGAACATACATTTTTCTCAGTATCATATTATACCTATTTTGAAAGTGACCACATAATTGGAAGTAAATCACTCTTCAGCATTTGCATAGCATTTCACAGACTTAAATGAAATATTGGTTGGCTGTATTTTCTTCCCTTATTCCTTCCTGTCTCCGCTGTTAAGCACAATTATCAGCATAAAAGAGGCTTTTAATACCTATTTTTAGATTGCACTCCAGCCTGGGCAATAGAGCAAGACTCCTGTTCTCGTTCCCCCTTTCTCTTTCTCTTTCTTTCAAAAAATAAAAATCAAAAACTAACTTGCTTTTGATTTTACCTGCTCAGAAGGAACTTACCTTTTCTGAGATGAGACTTTGAACTTGGACTTTTGGGTTAATGCTGGAATGCATTAGGACTTTGGGGGACCATTGGGAAGGCATGATTGGTTTTGAAATGTGAAAGGGACATGAGATTTGGGAGGGGCCAGTGGTGGAATGATAGGTACAGTTAGGCTTTGTGTCCCACCCAAATTTCATCTTGAATTATAATCCCCATAATCTCCATCTGTCAAGGGAGAGACCAGGTGGAGGTAACTGGATCACGGGGTTGGTTTCCCCATGCTGTTCTTTTGCTAGTGAGTGAGTTCTCATGAGATCTCATGGTTTGGGGGATTCCTCCCCTTTCAGTCAACACTTCTTCCTGCCGCCTTGTGAAGAAGGCACTTTGGTTCCCCTTTCCCTTCCAACATTGTTGTAAGTTTCCTGAGGCTTCCATAGCCATGCTGAACTGTGAGTCAATTAAACTTCTTTCCTTTATAAATTACCTAGTCTCAGGCAGTTTTTTTATAGCACTGTTTTCATCCCTTTATGGAAATGGACTAATAAAGCACTTTATAGTCTATGTATGGAAATGGACTAATACAGAGCTGGGTCCTCATCTCTCACCTTATACAAAAATCAACTCAAAATGGATCAATGACTTAAACCTAAGACCTGAAATCATAAAAGCTCTGGGAGATAACTTCAGAAAAACTCTTGTAGACATTGGCTTAGGCAAAGAGTTCATGATGAAGAATTAAAAAAGCAAATACAACAAAAACAATGATAAATAGATAGGACCTGATTAAACTAAAAAGCTTCTGCACAGCAAAAGAAATAATCAGCAGAGTAAACAGACAACCTACAGAGTGGGAGAAAAATCTACAAACTATGCATCTGACAAGGACTAATATCCAGAATCTACAATAAACTCAAATAATCAGCAAGAAAAAAGCAAATTCCATCAAAAAATGGGCAAAGGATATGAATAGACAGTTCTCAAAAGAAGATACACAATGGTCAACAAACATATGAAAAAGTGCTAAACATCACAAATTATCAGGGAAATGCAAATTAAAACCACAATGAAATACCACCTTACTCCTGTAAGAATGGCCATGATAAAAAAAAAAATTAGATGTTGGCATGGATGTGGTGAAAGGGAACACTCTTATACTGCTGGTGAGAATGTAAACTAATATAACCACTATGGAAAACAGTATGGAGATTCCTTAAAGAACTAAAAGTAGAAGAACTATCATTTGATCTAGCAATCCCAGAGGTATTTCCCCAGAGGAAAATAAGTCATTATAAGAAAGAAAAAAAAAACTTGCCCATGCATGTTTATAGCAGCACAATTTGCAATTGCAAAAATATTAAACCAGCCTAAATGCCCACCGACCAAGTGGATAAAGAAAAGGTGGTACATATATGTGTGTGTGTGTGTATATATATATATACACACATATATATATACACACACACATACACATACACACCATGGAATACTACTCAGCCATAAAAAGGAACAAAATAATGGCATTTGCTGCAACCTGGATGAAGCTGGAGACCATTATTCTAAGTGAAGTAACTCAGGAATGGAAGACCAAACATCATGATTTCTCACAAGCAGGAGCTAAGCTATGAGGAAAGAAATATGTAAAAAAAATTATACAACAAGCCGGGCGAGGTGGCTCAAGCCTGTAATCCCAGCACTTTGGGAGGCCGAGGCGGGTGGATCACGAGGTCAAGAGATCGAGACTATCCTGGTCAACATGGTGAAACCCCGTCTCTACTAAAAATACTAAAAATGAGCTGGGCATGGTGGCGCGTGCCTGTAATCCCAGCTACTCAGGAGGCTGAGGAAGGAGAATTGCCCGAACCCAGGAGGTGGAGGTTGCAGTGAGCCGAGATCGCGCCATTGCACTCCAGCCTGGGTAACGAGAGCGAAACTGTCTCAAAAAAAAAAAAAAAAAAAGAATTATACAACAGAGTTTGGGGACTCAAGGGGAAGAGTGAGGGCCGGGCGCGGTGGCTCAAGCCTGTAATCCCAGCACTTTGGGAGGCCAAGGCGGGTGGATCACGAGGTCAAGAGATCGAGACCATCCTGGTCAACATGGTGAAACCCCGTCTCTACTAAAAAAAAATACAAAAAAAATTAGCTGGGCATGGTGGCACGTGCCTGTAATTCCAGCTACTCAGGAGGCTGAGGCAGGAGAATTGCCTGAACCCAGGAGGCGGAGGTTGCGGTGAGCCGAGATCGCGCCATTGCACTCCAGCCTGGGTAACGAGAGCGAAACTCCGTCTCCAAAAAAAAAAAAAAAAAGGGGGGAAGAGTGAGAGAAGGGTGAAGAATAAAAAGACTACACACTGGGTACAGTATACACTGCTTGGGTGATGACTGCACCAGAATCTCAGAAATAACTACTAAAGAACTTTTCCATGCAACCAAACTCCACCTGTTCCCCTCAAACTGTTAAAATAAAAATAAATTTAAAATTTAAAATAATTTCTTAATTCAAGAATGTGAAAGGTAATCTACAGAGTAGGAGATGTTTATTTTTATTTATTTATTTATTTATTTATTTATTTATTTTTGAGGCAATGTCTGGCTCTTTCACCTAGGTTGGAGTGGAGTGGTGTGAATATGGCTTACTGCCACCTCAATCTCCTGGGCTCAAGTGATTCTCCTACCTCAGCTTCCCATGGTGCTGGGACCACAAGTGTATGTCACCATATCCGGCTAATTTTCTTTTCTTTTCACTTTTTCTTTTCTTTCTTTTTTTTTTTTTCCTTCAGAGATGGGGTCTCACTCTGTTGCCCAAGCTGATCTTGAACTCCTGACCTCAAGTGAACCTCCCACCTCGGCCTCCCAAAATGCTGGGATTACAGGCGTCAGCCACCAGACCCAGCCAGGAAATATTTATAACAAAAAATTGACAAAGTATTTGTAGGAAAACAGGCTGTTGAATGGCAAAAATGATGTCATCTCAAAGCAAAACCACCATAATGACTGCTGTTTGACTCCTACGTGCCAAGGTGTTCTGCAGCAGTGTCTTTAAGCAATACCCTTAGTAGAGGTAACTCCTCATAAAGATGTTTATCTAACCTACCCGGTTGTCATGAGTTCCAAAAGAAAGTCAGATGTGACCAGCTGCACATCTTAACCCTCAAGTTTGCTATCTAAAGGATACTTTCTGGAGGGTGGGTGCCCTCTCTCAACTACCAGAGACATTACTTCTAAGTCCCTATTAAACGTTTCTTTCTGAGAAACAGGATTTATTAGCCTCTTTCCTCAGCCTCTTGGCTCTCTCAAGCCTTTGGGGGTAGGTGCTCATCATGGAACAGGAACAAGATTATTATTTTTTTAGATGGAGTCTTGCTCTGTTACCAGGCTGGAATGCAGTGGCGCAATCTTGGCTCACTGCAACCTCCTGGGTTCAAGCATTTCTTCCACCTCAGCCTCCTGAGTAGCTGGTACCACAGGTGCATGCCACCATGCCTGGCTAATTTTTTTTATATTTTTAGTAGAGATGGGATTTCACCATGTTGGCCAGGATGGTCTCGATCTCTTGACCTCGTGGTCCACCCGCCTCGGCCTCCCAAAGTGCTGGGACTACAGGTATGAGCCACCATGCCCAGCCAGGAATAGGATTATTATCCAGACCTATAAAAATCTCTTACAATTCAACATGTGAATCTCATGACGGCAAGGACTTTTGTTTTGTGTTCTGTTATCACCTAAGATCTTATAACAGTGTGTGGCACGGAGAAGGCAGTCAATGAAATCAACATGCAAAGACAAAGATGAGCAAATAAATGACATAAATTGGTACCCAACATGAAATAATCAATGTTCCCTAAATATATGAAAAGAAATGCAAATACTCAGTCATTCAAGATCAGTAAAATGCCAACTAAAACCACAAGTTCCCAACTTACACCCACAAGATACGTAAAAAATTAAAAAGCATGTGTTACAACTTGGCAGATCCTATAGAAAAAGCAAGAGAAAAAGATACCTAAAGGCCAGGTATGGTGGCTCACCTCCGTAATCCCAGCACTTTGGGAGGCTGAGGCAGGTGGATCATTTGAGGTCAGGAGTTCGAGACCAGCCTGGCCAACATGGTGAAACCCCATCTCTACTCAAAACACAAAAATTAGCTGGGCATGGTGGTGGGGGCCTGTGGTCCCATCTACTTGGGAGGCTGAGGCAGGAGAATTGCTTGAACCTGGGAGACAAAGGCTGCAGTGAACCGAGATTGCACCACTGCATTCCAGCCGGGTGACAGAGTAAGACTCCATCACACACACAAAAAGAAAAAGCGTTGGTGAAGACATGAGCAATGGGAACATTATATGTTGCTAGTTGAAGAGTATGCATGTGTATATATGTGTGTGTATATGTATATGAGTGTGTGTGTATATATCTGCATATATATAATAATTAGAGACAGGGTCTCACTCTGTCACCTAGGCTGGAGTACAGTGGCATGATCATGGTTCACTGCAGCCTTGAGCTCCTGCTGGGGTCAAGTGATCCTTCCACCCAAGCAGCTGTGATTACAGGCATGTGTCACCATGCCCAGCTAATTTTTAAAAATCTGTTGTAGAAGGCCGGGCGCGGTGGCTCAAGCCTGTAATCCCAGCACTTTGGGAGGCCGAGGCGGGTGGATCACGAGGTCGAGAGATCGAGACCAACCATGGTCAACATGGTGAAACCCCGTCTCTACTAAAAATACAAAAAATTAGCTGGGCATGGTGGTGCGTGCCTATAATCCCAGCTACTCAGGAGGCTGAGGCAGGAGAATTGCCTGAACCTAGGAGGCGGAGGTTGCGGTGAGCCGAGATCGCGCCATTGCACTCCAGCCTGGGTAACAAGAGCGAAACTCCGTCTCAAAAAAAAAAAAAAAAAAAAAAAATCTGTTGTAGAGATGAGGGCTTGCTATGTTGCCCAGGCTGGTCTTAAACTCATGGCTTTATGCAATCCTCCCACCTCAGCCTCCCAAAGTGCTGGGATTACAGGTGTGACCCATTATGCCTGGCTTGAAGAGAATATTGGTAAAACATTCTGGAAAACAATTTGGCATTGTTTAGAGAAGATGATGGTATTCTTTATGACTCAGTAATCCTACCACTAGTCTGTAGTGCAGATACTCCTGCTCATATGCATAATAGCATTGGTTGTAATAGCAAAAACCTGGAAACATGCAAATGTCCATTGATAATAGATTCTAAAGTAGATAAGTACATTGTGGCATATGCACATGATGTGTGGGTGAAAGTGAATGAATTGCAGTTAGATAACCACAGAATTGAATGTAAAGAACCTAATGCGGAATAAAAACCAAGAACTAGCTGCAAGAGAGAATTCATCGTATGATTCCATTTATATAAAGCTCATGTAATGAGTAATCTTATGTGTCAACCTGATTGGGCTAAGGGATATCCAGATGGCTGGTAATCACAACTGCTGGGAGTATCCGTGAGGGTGTTTCTATAAGAGATGTGCCTTGGAATCAGGAGAATGAGCAAAGAAGATCGTTCTCACCACTGTAAGTGGGCATCAACTAATCTGTTGAGGTCCCATTAGAACAGAAAGGTAGAAGGACAAATTCTCCGTCTTCTTGAGCTGGGACCATCTTCTCTTGTCCCTGGACATCAACACTCCTGGGTCTCAAGCCTTCAGACTCAGACTGAATCACACTACCAGCTTTTCTTGTTTCTCCAGCTTGCAGATGGCAGACTGCAGGACTTCTCGGGCTCCATCATTACGTGAGCCAATTCCTAAAAATCTCTCTCTTTTTTTTCCCTCACTCTCCTGTTGGTTCTGTTTCTCTGGAGAACCCTGACTAATACAGTTCAAAAATATGTAAAACTAAAAAAGATATTGTTTAGAGCAGTGATGTATAATAGAACTCTTCACAATGGTGGAACTATTCTACAACTATGCTGTCCAGTATGGTAACAAGTGACATGTGGCTCTTGATCACTTAAAATATGGCTAATGTGGCTGAGGAACTGAATCTTAATTTAAATTTGAACTTAAATTGTCACATGTGGTGAGTGGCTACCATACTGTATGGCAAGTTTCATAAAGAGAATAAGTGAAATAACAAATATAAAATCCAGAATATTGGTTACTTCTGAGAGAAAAATAAAAACAGAATGAGGGAGGGATACACAGGGGATTTCAAAAGCAACAATAATGTTCTTTTGCTTTATTTCTTTTTTTTTTTTTTTTTTTAACATGGGGTTTCACTATGTTGGCCAGACTGGTCTTGAACTCCTGACCCAATGATCCACCTGCCTTGGCCTCCCAAAGTGCTAGGATTATAGGTGTGGGCCACTGCGCCCGGCAAAATGTTCTTTTTCTTAAATGGGTATTCTTGCACTGTTATTCTTTAAACTGAACATATATTTTATAAATATGCTTTTATATGTATTAGATATTTAGTAGGACAAACATAATGAATGGGGTGGTGTATACATGGATGTTTGTATTGTTATTAAATTCTGCGTAATAAAATAGTTTTATTTGAAAAATGGCTAGCACTCAGCTGTGCCCCAAGTGGGAAGATAAAACCTCCCCAGAGCCCAGGCCCTGGGCCCTGGTTACTAATGCCCTCATCCTCCATCACCATGGCTCTCAAGCTTTTACTTGGACAGGAGAGGTAAGATATTCTGTTTTGAGGCTCACTTAATTTTATCTAAAAACTTTTAATAAGGTCAGGTTCAGTGACTCATGCCTATAATCCCCGTACTTTGGGAGGCTGAGGCAGGCTGATCGCTTGACTCAGTTCGAGACCAGCCCGGGCAACACAGTGAAACTCCACCTCTACACAAATATACCACAAAAAAAAAAAAAAAAGAAAGAAAAGAAAGAAGGAGGCCGGGCGCGGTGGCTCAAGCCTGTAATCCCAGCACTTTGGGAGGCCGAGGCGGGTGGATCACGAGGTCGAGAGATCGAGACCATCCTGGTCAACATGGTGAAACCCCGTCTCTACTAAAAATACTAAAAATTAGCTGGGCGTGGTGGCGCGTGCCTGTAATCCCAGCTACTCAGGAGGCTGAGGCAGGAGAATTGCCTGAACCCAGGAGGCGGAGGTTGCGGTGAGCCGAGATCGCGCCATTGCACTCCAGCCTGGGTAACAAGAGCGAAACTCCGTCTCAAAAAAAAAAAAAAAAAAGAAAAGAAAAGAAAGAAGGAAAAGAAATTAGCCAGGTAAAGTAGCAACACCTGTAGTCCCAGCCACTTGGAAGGCTGAGGCAGGAGAATCACTTGAGCCTGGGAGGCAGAGGTTACAGTGAGCTGAGATCACACCACTGCACTACTCCAGCCTCAGTGACAGAGTGAGACCCTGTCTGAAAAAAAAAATTAATGGGATGAAGTAGGTTAAGCTAAAAGAGCTTCCGTGTACAAGGTCTCTTTTTCTGAGAGGAGAAAAAAGTCCAGCTTCTATTCTTAAAAATTAACAAAAACCAACAAAATTTTAAAAAAAAACAAAGAGGGGAATAAAAGGTGAGGAAGTGGGCCGGGTGCAGTGGCTCACACCCGTAATCCCAACACTTTGGGAGGCCAAGATATATGCATTGCTTCAGGCCAGGAGTTCAAGACCAGCCTGTGCAATGTAGACTTTGTCTCTACTAAAACAAAAAAAGTTGGGCTGGGTGTGGTGGCTCACGCCTGTAATCCAAGCACTTTGGAGGCCAAGGCGGGAGGATCACCTGAGGTTGGGAGTTCAAGACCAGACTGACCAACATGGTGAAACCCAGTCTTGAAAAAAAAATAAAAAAATTAAAAAATAAAAATTAAAAGCTGAGGAAAAGGAAAGTAGAAACTGTAATTGTAAACAACTTTTTGGGTGAAATTTTGCTATAGAGGGAAGCAGAGGATATAGAGGCAATTGAAGACTTTTCAAAGGTCGGAGAAACCAGATGTATTATCTGTTGCTGCATAACAAATTATCCCAAAATGCAGTGGCTTAAAGCAACAAAAATTTATCTCACATTTTCTGTGGGTCAGAACTTTTGAGTGTAGTTTCACTGTGTATCTCTGACTTCAGGTCTCTCATGAGGTTGCAGTAGGGTGTCAGCCCGAACTGTGGTCTCATCTGAAGTTGTGATCAGGGAAGATCTGCCTCTAAGCAGATCATGCGGTGTTGCATGACTCAGCTCTTAGTGGCTGTTCAACTGAGGACTTCAGTTCCTCAAGAGCTCTTGCTGGCTGCCTTTCCACAGGGCCACAGGGCAGCTTACAACACGGCAACAGCTTTACCTCAGAGCAACAGGGCTAGAGAGAGTGCTTAGGACAGAAATCACTATCTTTTTATAACCCAATCTTGAGTGTGGTAGCCCATTACCTCTGTAACTTTGTTTACTAGAAGTGAGTCACGAAATCCAGTTAACACTAAAGGAGAGGGAACTGACTAAGGATGTGAATACAAGAGACAGGGTTCATTGGCGGTTATTTTGGAGGCTGCCTGCCACACCAGAGGGTATTTGTCTATGGATAGAAGTGATCCCACCATACAGCAGAAATGACAATGTGGGAAAGGAGAAAAGGCAGAGGAAATCCAGGAAGAAGACCTCTGCAGTTACTGATTCACCACCTTTTTTATTTTATTTAGAGAGACGGCGTCTTGCTGTGTTGCCCAGGCTAGAGTGCTATGGCTCTTCCCAGGCACGGTCTCACTACTGATCAGCACAGGAATTCTGATCAACTCCATTTCCAGGCTGGGACGGTCACCCCTCCTTAGGCAACCTGGTGGTTCCCCACTGCCCGAAGGTTACCATATTGATGCCAAACTTAGTGCATTAACCAGTCAACACAGCACACAAAAGATCCTCTTGCCTCAGCCTCCTGAGTAGCTAGAACTACAGGCATGTGCCACCGTGCCCAGCCCACTGTCTGTGTCACTGCTATTTGATTTGGCTACATATACTTGCTTGATAAGTCTGTTGAACCCCTATTATCTGTCATAGCAAGACCCATCATCCCTATGATGTTGGCTTGGGTTTAAGAAAAAAAAAAAGTCATCTTGCCCTGTTTACAAAAGCATATAGAATCTGATTACATTTCTCACACACAGAAACACATACACCCCAACTGTTTCCCCCACTTTCTAATATCACCTTCCACTAAAATATCTGGGGAACAAGTACTTTGTTTCTTGTTAGCCCTTAGAAATCAGCTTATGCTGTAACTTGTTTCTCCAATATCACTTCCTCCACTCTCCCGATTTTGGCACAGCTCTGAGCCTCTGCTCTCTTTCTCACATGCTACCATGTGTAAGTCCCAAACTAATGTGCTCCTTTTATATAATGCTGCCAACCGCACCAGCCTCAGAAGATGGTATGAGCAAGGCAGCTATCCTTTTATGACCTCTACTTTAATTCTCCACCACCTCACCAACTTCCCACAGCCCACATGGTCTTCTTATTACTGAAGGTGTTGGGTTAACAAAGGCAAAGTTCAGTATAGGTCAAGATAGGAGTGACAGAACAATTTAAAGCTGAACATTAGACATCACTCTTAAAACCCTTGGATTATGTTAGAGAAAACTTATTCAGTGATACTCATTACAGCAAGGCAGACTTTATTCAGGACCATCCGAATAGGGATAGGGAACATGGCAATGGGATTTTGTAGCGGGTGGAGGGACTGGGATAAAATCCAAACACAGCAAGGGCAAGAGAGAATTTGCAGCCAAGGAGCAGGGTAGGGGTGTCAGTGGATGGACAATTACTAAGAGGTAGCATCAGGAGTAATGGGATTCCGGCTAACCGACCTAACAGGATTCTTGCTGGAAAGGCCAGGGTGGTCAGACATCACCTGGGGTTTAGTGGTGGATGAGGAACCTGATCAGACCTTGAGAGTGAGGGGATTCCTCTCTCTCTCCCTCTCTCTCTCTCTCTCTCTCTCTCTCTCTCTCTCTCTCTCTCTCTCTCCCCTATCTGTCTCCCCCTTCCTCTCCCCCCCTTACCTCTCTCTCCCCCCTTTTCTTTCTCTTTCTTTCCTTTCTTTTCTTTTTCTTTCTTTTTGAGACAGAGTTTCGCTCTGGTTGCCCAGGCTGGAATGCAATGATGCGATCTCGGCTCACCGCAACCTCCGCCTCCCGGTTTCAAGCGATTCTCCTGCCTCAGCCTCCCGAGTAGCTGGGATTACAGGCGTGCACCACCACGCCCGGCTAATTTTGTATTTTTAGTAGAGACGGGGTTTCTCCATGTGGATCAGGCTGGTCTCGAACCCCAAACCTCAGGTGATCCGCCCACCTCGGCCTCCCAAAGTGCTGTGACTACAGGCGTGAGCTGCTGCGCCCGGCCCGGAGGGGTTCTTTGTAAACTGACCTACTTCTCGCACTCTACCCGCGCCCCTCGCCCCGCCCTGCCTGCACTCGTGCCTCCCCGCTTCGCCCCCAGACCGTGCGCCCCACGTGCCCAGGGCGGGTGGGAAGTACCTGCCGCCATCTTGCTCACCAGCCTCCAAAATGCGGCTGGGGCTCCTGAGTGCAGCGCTATTGTTTGTGGGGAGCTCTCACTTGTACTCAGACCCCCACTCGCCCTCCGGAAAGCCCAGGCTGGGCCCCTCGGTGGAAGCGGCCGCTGGTTCCCAGCAGGCTGAGGCCTCCCGCGAGAGGCCCGGGCGGCGGAGGGAAGGCGGGGCGCACACGAAGGGCAGTACCCGGTCGCGCCTGGGCCTCTCTCGCCTTTTCCCCACCGCCAGTCTTTGAATTTGGGTTCCTCCTCTTCTGTTGTCCCAACCGCCTTTAACCCAAAGTTTACAGACCTCAACAGTTTCTAGGCCCGTTATAATGACAGTAGGCGTTAACAGTAAAATGACACGTTTGTATTGTGACTCTGTATTTTCTCCTCAAAACATTCTGGGGTTTATCATCCCCATTTTATAGATTAATACGTCAGGGGATAAAGAGTTGAAAGGGAGGGCTATTAGGTGACCGTTTCATGCTACGGTAGAGACAAACGAGCCCAACAGGTGAAATGGTGAGCATGAGAATTCGCAGCTCTCGACTCAGCGTTCCCAGGCTCTTTAACTGCTGTTTCACGCAAGGAAGAATGTGATACGTGGCCAGAAAAATTATATTTTTGGGGACTAGAGTTTTAAAATTAATGGATTGTGTTGACTTCATGTCTGTTTGTAAGTATGGCGTATTTGTCTTAACCCTCCAAGTTTCTTTGAAAATATGGGCATGCTTCTGGTATGTTAGCTTGCTTAATGTTTTTTTAGATAGGAATTTAAAGGATTACGTTAATATGTCCAGCTTAGGAAGTAACATATAATATAGATGCTCAGTCGAAATAACGTTATCATTTTTATTTTTAGATTGTGGAACGGCACCGCTTAAGGATTCGCTGCAAGGGTCTCGGATTATAGGGGGCACAGAAGCTCAAGCTGGCACATGGCCTTGGGTGGTGAGCCTGCAGGTTAAACATGGCCACGTTCTTTCCCATGTATGTGGGGGAACCCTAGTGAGAGAGAGGTGGGTCCTCACAGCTGCCCACTGCACTAAAGATGCTAGGTAGGTATTCAGAACACAACCATTTTATTCTTAGGGGGTAGTTTGAAGTGCTAGAGGACCATTTAACGTCAGCCATTCTCAGTTAAGCTATGTTTGCCAATAGCCGTAATGCCTTCGTTATACATATTTGTTGAAAGAAATCCTTTATTTTTTACTTTTTTTTTTTTTTTTTTTTTTGAGATGGAGTGTCGATCTGTTGCCCAGGCTGGAGTGCAGTGGTGCAATCTCAGCTCACTGCAATCTCTGCCCCCTGGGCTCATGTGATTCTCCTGCCTCAGCCTCCTGGGTAGCTGGGATTACAGGTGCCTGCCACCATGCCTGCCTAATTTTTGTATTTTTAGTAGAGACAAGGTTTTGCCATGTTAGCCAGGCTGGTCTCGAACTCCTGACCTCAGGTAATCCACCAGCCTCTGCCTCCCAAAGTGCTTGGATTACAGGCATGAGCCACCACCGGCCTGCCCCCTATCATGCTCTTTCCTGGAGATGTCTGATCTGCCTCTGCTTTGGCAATCACCAGGTGCTGTCAACTCCTAGGTCTCTCCTGATGAGTCATATTTCCAGCTCCCTCCAATGCATATATATTGGATTCACATTCTTTCCTCTGATACTGTTTCTTCTCTATTTTCTCAGTTAATGCCATCATCAACAGTTCCATTACCCAGAGAGTTATCTGATTTCTCCCACTTCACCTATCCAGGTGGTCCCCAAGGCCCGTGAAGGCTCTCTGTACAGTTTCTTAAATTTGCTTCTTCTGTTCCTTAACCCTCCCTACTGATTAAAAGTAGATCCAGAATATCAGTCTCCCATCCCTAGCTAATTTATCATACTTATATTTACTATTATGATAATAACTGTCCTAATGAATGTGAAATGGTAGCTCATTGTGGCTTTTCTATCAATTTCCCAAATTACTAGTGATGTTAAGCATTTTCTATGCGCTTATTGGCCATTTGTGTATCTTCTTTGGAGAAATGTCTATTCAAGTCCTTTGTCCATTTTAGAACTGGGCTCTTTGCTTTTTTGTTGAGTTGTAGGAGTTCTTTATGTACTCTGGATATTAATCTGTTGTCAGACACATGATTTGCAAATGTTTTCTCCCATTCTGTGGGTCACATTTTCACTCTCTTGATAGTGTCCTTTGATACACGAAAGCTTTTAATTTTGATGAAGTCAAATGTATCTATTTTTTTCTTCTGTTGCCTGTGTTTCTGTTATAATATGTAAGAAATCATTATATCAAATCCAGTATCATGAAGCTTTTCCCCTGTGTTTTCTTCTAAGAGTTTATAGCTCTAGCTCTTAGATTTAGATCTGTGATCCATTTTGAGTCAATTTTTGCATAAAGTATCAGGGTACAACGTCCTTGTTTTACATGTGGCTATCCAGTGTTTCCCAGTGCTGTCTGTTGAAAAGTTTGTCCTTTCCCCATTGGATGGTGTTGGTACCCTCACTGAAAATCAGTTGATCATATATGAAAGGGTGTGTTTCTGGGCTCTCAGTTCTCCATTGATGCATAGATCTGTCCTTAGGCTAGCGCCACACAGTGTTTGGATTAGTATGGCTCTGTAGTAAGTATTTTTCATTGGTGGTTTGTTTTTTGTGTTTTTTTTTGGACACAGTCTAATTTTGTCTCCCAGGCTGGCAGGCAGTGCCACGATCTCAGCTCACTGCAACCTCCACCTCCCAGGCTCAGGTGATCCTCCCACCTTAGCCTACTGAATAGCTGGGACTACAGGTGTGCACCACCATGTCGGACTAATTTTTGGTTTTTGTTTTTTGTTTTTCTTTTGGTAGTGACAGGGTTTCACTATGTTGCCTAGGCTGGTCTGAAACTCCTGGGCTCAAGTGATCTGCCTGTTTAGTCTCCCAAAGTGATGGGATTGCAGGTGTGAGCCACTGGGAATGGAAATTAGTTCAGCCCCTGTGGAAACCAGTTTGAAGATTTCTCAGAGAACTTAAAAACTGAAGTATCGTTTGACCCAGCAATCCTATTACTAAATATATACTTGAAGAAATATAAATAATTTTACCGTAAAGACGCATGCATGCATATGTTCATCACTGCACTATTCACAATAGCAAAGACATGGAATCAACCTAGATGCTCGTCAGTGATGGACTGGATAAAGAAAATGTGGTACATACATCATGGAATACTATGCAGTCATAAAAAAGAATGAAATCATGTCCTTTGTAGCAACATAGCTGGAGCTAGAGGTCATTATCCGAAGCAAATTAATACAGGAACAGAAAACCAAATATTGCATGCTATCTCCTATAAGTGGGAGCCAAACACTGAGTACACATGGACATGAAGTAGGGAATAACAGACACTGGGGCCTCCCTGAGGGTGGAGAAGGGGGACTGAAAAACTACCTATTGGGTACTATGCTCATTACATGGGTGGTGAAATCATCTGCACACCAAACCCCTGCCACACAGTTTACCCATGTAACAACTGGCACATGTACCTCCGAACATAACAAGAAAGTTAGGGACAAAATATAAATAAAAGTGTTTGGCACCTCCCCACTTGCCATCTTGCTCCTTCTCATCATGCAATGCTCCTGTTCCCCTTTCTCCTTCCATCATGATTGTAAGCTCCCTGAAGCCCTCACCATAAGCAATGCCAGCACCATGGTTTCTGTGCAGCCTGCAGAACTGTCAGCCAATTAAACTTCTTTTCTTTATAAATTATCCAGTTTCACCACGTTGGTCAGGCTGGTCTTGAACTCCTGACCTCATGATCCACTCACCTCGGCCTCCCAAGTGCTGGGATTACAGGTGTGAGCCACTGCGCCCGGCCCAAATATTTATTTATAACAAAGCAAGAATGGCCAAATACATATGAATGTACCACTGTTTGTTAATCCATCTACTACTTGAAGGATATTTGTTTCGAATTTGGTCAGTTATGAGTAAAGCCACTATAAACATTTGTGTGAATCTAGGTTTTCTTTTCACTTGTGTAAATACCCAAGAGGGAGACTACCTTGTCAAATGGTAAGTGTATGTGTAATCTTATATTTAAAAAAATAAAGAAGTAGAACTTTTCTTTTTTCTTTTTTTTTTGTTTGAGACGGAGTTTCGCTCTTTTGCCCAGGCTGGAGTGCAGTGGTGCAATCTCGGCTCACTGCACCCTCTGCCTCCTGGGTTCAATTGATTCTCCTGTCTCAGCCTCCCCAGTAGCTGGGATTACAGGTGCCTGCCACCATGCTCAGCTAATTTTTGTATTTTTAGTAGAGACAGGGTTTCACCATGTTGGCCAGGCTGGTCTCAAACTCCTGACTTTGTGAACTGCCCGCCTTGGCCTCCCACAGTGCTGAGATTACAGGCTTGAGCCACCGCTCCCCGCCCTTTTTTTTTTTTTTTGAGACGGAGTTTCGCTCTTGTTACCCAGGCTGGAGTGCAATGGTGCGATCTCGGCTCACCACAACCTCCGCCTCCTGAGTTCAAGCAATTCTCCTGCCTCAGCCTCCTGAGTAGCTGGGATTACAGGCACGCGCCACCATGCCCAGCTAATTTTTGTATTTTTAGTAGAGACGGGGTTTCACCTTGTTGACCAGGATGGTCTCGATCTCTAGACCTCGTGATGCACCCGCCTCGGCCTCCCAAAGTGCTGGGATTATAGGTGTGAGCCACCACGCCCGGCCTTTTTTTTTTTTTTTATGAGACAGGGTCTTACTCTGTTCCTCAGGCTTGAGTGCAGTGGTACAATCATAGCTCACTGCAGCCTCAACTTCCTGAGCTCAAGCAATCCTCCCACCTCAGCCTCCAGTAGGTGGTACTACAGGCACATGCCACCACACCCAGCTAATTTTTGTATTTTTTTATAGAGACAGAGTTTCGCCATGTTGCCCAGGGTGGTCTCGAACTCCTGGGCTCAAGCAATCTGCCTGCCTCGGCCTAGCAAAGTGTTGGGATTACAGGCATGAGCCACCATGCCCGGCCTAGAACATATTTAATGTAAGAAAATGAGAAAACAGAAATGATTTTTCTTATCTTATTATTATACTTCCTAGAAATAATAGCTGTTAATTTTTAGTTACATGCCTTCTAGATTTTTCTAGCCAAATTATTTTACATAACAGGCTCATATATCTAAACTGTGAAGTAGCCTTTTTTATTAAATTATATAACATGAGCATTTTTCCATGTCAACATATGTTGCTTCTGTTTTCCACTTTGTAGATGTGCCAAAATTTCTGTGGTAAATTTTTTTTTTTCTTTTTTGAGACAGAGTTTTGCTCTTGTTACCCAGGCTGGAGTGCAATGGCGCGATCTCGGCTCACCGTAACCTCCGCCTCCTGGGTTCAGGCAATTCTCCTGCCTCAGCCTCCCGAGTAGCTGGGATTACAGGCACGTGCCACCATGCCCAGCTAACTTTTTGTATTTTTAGTAGAGACAGGGTTTCACCTTGTTGACCAGGATGGTCTCGATCTCTTCACCTCGTGATCCACCTGCCTCGGCCTCCCAAAGTGCTGGGATTACAGGTGTGAGCCACCACACCTGGCCTGGTAAATATTTTTATAGCTAAATTTTTGTGTTCATCTTTTATTTCCTTGGGATAAATTCTAGGAAGTAGAACTGCAGAGTCAAAGGCAATGCAGCTTTTTTAGGCTATTGATACATGCTGTCAAATTGCCTATCTCTTTACACTTTCTGCCATGAATAAGAGTGCCCTTTTCCTCTAACTCTTGTCTACACTGTTATCATCGAACACACACACACACACACACACACGCTCACACTCACTTAATGTTGCCAGTTTGAAGGATGAAAGTTATCTCCATATTTGTAAGCAACAGTGTATAAAGTGAAAGTTCCTGCTTTGTAATTCAATTCCAGATGTTAACTACTGTTAAACTGTTGTGGTTTTAATTGTTGAATGTTTCGCTCGTTTTGGGTTTGGTTTTTTGCTTGCTTGCTTTTTTAAGATGACCAAGATCTATTAGTTGCTTCTTGTTTTTACCTTTAGTGTCATGTTTCTTGTGTCAATGTTAAATATTCATTTATTTTATTTTCTGCTTTTGTTTTTTAATTCACATGCTAAGTTAATATCCAAATGTTTGATTCCAGTAAGTTTCAAAAACATCATAAAAGCAGAGGGAATATTTTAGTGAACTCCCATGTACCCATCATCTAGCTTCCCGTTATCAACTTACACCTGATCTTGTTTCACCTACACCCTCACCATTCCCCCTCCAATTATTTTGAAGCAAATCTCAGACATAACACTTTGCATATCTCTAAAAGATTGGAACTCTTTATTTTTTTATTTATTTATTTTTTTGAGACAGAGTTTTGCTCTTGTTACCCAGGCTGGAGTGCAATGGTGCGATCTTGGCTCACCGCAACCTCTGCCTCCTGGATTCAGGCAATTCTCCTGCCTCAACCTCCTGAGTAGCTGGGATTACAGGCACGCGCCACCATACCCAGCTAATGTTTTGTATTTTTAGTAGAGACGGGGTTTCACCATGTTGACCAGGATGGTCTTGATCTCTTGACCTTATGATCCACCCGCCTCAGCCTCCCAAAGTGCTGGGATTACAGGCTTGAGCCATTGCACCCGGCCTGGAACTCTTTATTAAAAAGATCTGTACGTTTAAATATTTAATCCGTTTGGAGTTTATTTTGGTGTTCAGTGTTATTTCAGGTATCTAATTTTATTTCTCTTTTCAAATAACTAGTTGCCCCAATACCACATGCTGAATAATTCATTCTTTGTCCATTGGCAAAAAATGTTGCCTTAATAACATATTAAATTTTCATGTACTTGAAACTGTTTCTGGATTTTCTGTCCCATCGGTCTTTTTTTCCTTTCCTAGATCATGATACTTGTGTTAGTTGATATTTTATGTCACATGAAACTAGAATTAAAGTTTTTTTATTATTAATCTACCTTAAGAACAAAACTAGTGGGAGATTAAGAATATGCCCTTAGTTAAGTAAAGATGGTTATAATAAGAATGTTTACTTTCTTTCAGTAATCCTTTAATATGGAGAGCTGTGATTGGAACTAATAATATACATGGTCACCATCCTCATACCAAGAAGATAAAAATTAAAGCAATCATTATTCATCCAAACTTCATTTTGGAATCTTATGTAAATGACATTGCACTTTTTCACTTAAAAAAAGCAGTGAGATATAATGACTATATTCAGCCTATTTGCCTACCTTTTGATGTTTTCCAAATCCTGGACGGAAGCACAAAGTGTTTTATAAGTGGCTGGGGAAGAACAAAAGAAGAAGGTAATTATAGTCTGAATTTTACTGATACCCATTTTCCCGATTATGAGCAGAGGAAGGTCAAACCTTTTATACACAGTCACGTACCACATAATGACATTTAGGTCAGTGACAGACTGCATACACGATGGTGGTCTATAAGATTATTTTTCCATATTTTTACTGAACCTTTTTTTTTTTTTTTTTTTTTTTGAGACGGAGTTTTGCTCTTGTTATGCAGGATGGAGTGCAATGGCATGATCTCAGCTCACCGCAACCTCCGCCTCCTGGTTCGGGCAATTCTCCTGCCTCAGCCTCCCGAGTAGCTGGGATTACAGGCACGCACCACCATGCCCAGCTAATTTTTTGTATTTTTAGTAGAGACGGGGTTTCACCATGTTGACCAGGATGGTCTTGATCTCTTGACCTCGTGATCCACCCGCCTCGGCCTCCCAAAATGCTGGGATTACAGGCGTGAGCCACCGCGCCCGGCCCTCCTTTTTTTTTTTTTAAAAAAAATCTAGACAGAGTCTCACTCTGTTGCCCAGGCTGGGGTGCAGTGGTGTGATCTCAGCTCACTGCAGCCTCCACCTCCCAGGTTCAAGTGATTCTCTTGCCTCAGCCTCCCAGTTAGCTGGGATTACAGGCATGCACCACCACACTTGGCTAATTTTTGTATTTTTAGTACAGATAAGGTTTCGCCATGCTGGCCAGGCTGGTCTCAAACTCCTGGCTGCCTGTGATCCGCCTGCCTTGGCCATCCAAAGCGCTGGGATTACAGGCGTGAGCCACCAAGCCTGGCCTTTCTGTGTTTAGGTACACAAATGCTTACTACTGTATCACAGCTGTCTACAATATTTAGTACAGCTGAACAGGTTGTAGCCTAGGAGTACCAGGCTATACCATAGATCCTAACCTAGGTGTGCAGCAGACTGTACCATCTAGGCTTATGGAAGTGCACTCTATTATGGTTGCACACAACAGAATTGCCTAATGATGTATTTCTCAGAATGTTCTCCATCATTAAGTGATGCCTGACTGTGTTTCTTTCTTTCTATGTATTATCTTTTTATCTCTTTATGCCACAAGATTGAGAAGTATTATAGGTCCTTTAAAAACACTGAAAAAAACTTTGGCGGGAGGGGTTTTGGTTTTTTTTTTTTTTTTTTTAACTTCTTGGAGGGAGAGAGAAAATTCTCTTCCGAAGCAGAAACAGAGACTTTCTCTGGTTGTACATGCCAAGATGCTTGAACCTTAAGATAGAATGGTGGTTCCAAGTGTGTCTGTAATTTAAACTCAGATTATGAAGCCAGCTCTGTGGCAGAATTGTCTCTCTTAAGTAAGACATTTCTGGCTATCAGGAATCATATTTAGTTTCCTTTTAATTTATTTAATGCCTTATTTCAGGCATCCCCAAACTATGGCATGGGCCACATGCGGCCCCCTGAGGCCATTTATCCGGCCCCCCGCCGCACTTCAGGAAGGGGCACCTCTTTCATTGGTGGTCAGTGAGAGGAGCACAGTATGTGGCGGCCCTCCAATGGTCTGAGGGACAGTGAACTGGCCCCCTGTGTAAAAAGTTTGAGGACGCCTGCCTTATTTAGTATCAGGCAAGCTGATTGCGATATATATATTTTAGGAAAAAAACCCAAACTATCTCTCTTCACCGATGGTATGATTCTATGCCTAGAAAACCCTGAAGACTCCACCAAAAGGCTCCTGGAACTGATAAATGACTTCAGTAAAGTTCCAGGATAACTAAATCAATGTACAAAAATCAGTAGCATTTCTATACATCAATAATATTCAAGTTGAGAGCCAAATCAAGAATGTGATATTATTTGCAATAGACACACACACACACACACACAAACACACAAACACACACACAAAACCTCCATAGGAATACATCTAACCAAGGGAAGTGAAAGATTTCTGTAAGGAGAACTACAAAACAGTGCTGAAAAAAAAAAAAAAATAAATGATACAAACAAATGATGAGAACACATTCCATGTTCATAGACAGGAAAAATCAATATCATTAAAATGTCCATACTGCCCAAATCAATCTATAGGTTCAGTGATATTCCTATCAAGCTACAATGTCATTTTTCACAGGACTAGAAAAAAAAAACTGTTCTAAAATTTATATGGAACCCAAAAAGAGCCCAAATAGCCAAGACAATCTTAAACACAAAAAGCAAAGCTGGAAGTATCACCCAAACTTCAAACTATAAGACTACAGTAACACCAGGCCTAGTGGCTCTTGCTATAATCCTAGCACTTTGGGAGGCCAAGGTGGGCAGATCACCTGTGGTCAGGAGTTCGAGATCAGCCTGGCTAATATGGTCCCAACCACGTCTCTACTAAAAATACAAAAATTAGCAGGGCATGGTGGCACACACCTGTAATCCCAGCTATTTGGGAGGCTGAGGTAGGAGAATCACTTGAACCTGAGAGGGGGAGGTTGCAGTGAGCCAAGGTCATGCCACTGTACTCCAGCCTGGGCAATAGAGCAAGACTCCATCTCAAAAACAACAAAAACAAACAAACAAACAAAAAAACCCTACAGTAACCAAAACAGCATGGTATTGTTACAAAAACAGACACATAGTCCTATTGGTTTGACCCAGCAATCCTATTACTGGGTGTCTATCCAAAGGAATATAAATCATTCTACCAAAAAGTCCTGTTGGTCTATTTGTCTGTTTTTGTAACAATACCAGAAATAAAGCCACACACCATCTGATCTTTGACAAAATCAATAGGGAAAAAACTCCCTATTCAATAAATGGTGCTGGGATAGCTGGCTAGCCATATGCAGAAGAATGAAACCGGAACCCTATCCTATCACCGTATGCAAAACTAACTCTTGATGGGTTAAAGATTTAAATGTAAGACCTCAAGCTGTAAAAATCCTAGAAGAAAACCCAAAATACAATTCTGGACATTGGCCTTGGGAAAGAATATTTACTAAATCCTCAAAAGCAATTGCAACTAAAACAAAAATTGACAAGTAGAAACTAATTAAACTGAAAAACTTCTGCAAACTATCAACAGAAGAAATAGATAACCTACAGAATGAGAGAAAACGCTTGCAAGCTATGTATCTTACAAAGGTCTAATGTCCACCATCTATAAGGAATTAAACAATTGAACAAGCCAAAAACCAATTAACCCCACTAAAACATGGGCAAAAGACATCAACAGATACTTCTCAAAAGACATACAAGCGGCCAACAACAAACATGAAAATACGCTCAATATCACTAATCATCAGAGAAATGCAAATCAAAACCACAGTGAAATACTATCTCATGCCCATCAGAATGGCTATTGTTAAAAAAGCCAAAAATCACATACTGCCAAGGCTGCAAAGAAAAAGGAATGCTTATACACTGCTGATAGGAATAACATTAGTTCAGCTCTGTGGAAAGCAGTCTGGAAATTTCTCAAAGAACTTAAAACCACCATTGGACCCAGCAATCCTATTACTGGGTATGTATCCAAAGGAATATAAGTCATTCTACCAAAAAGACGCATGCACTCCTATGTTCATCGCAGCACTATTGGCAATAGCAAAGACATAGTCAACTGAGGTGCCCATCAACAGTGGACCGGATAAAGAAACTGTGGTACATATACACCATGGAATACTGTATAGCTATAAAGAAACAGAATCATGTCCTCTGCAGCAGCATGGATGGAGCTAGAGGCCATTATCCTGAGTGAATTAACACAGGAACAGAAAACCAAATACTGCATGTTCTCACTTAAAAGTGGGAGCTAAATAGTGGGTACTTGTGAACATAAAGATGGTAACAATAGGCACTGGGGACTACTAGAAAAGGAGGGGGGCCAGGCGCAGTGTCTCACGCCTATAATCCCAGCACTTTGGGAGTCCAAGGTGGGCGAATCACTTGAGCTTGGGAGTTCAAGACCAGCCTGACCAACATGGAGAAACCTATTAAATAGAAACTCTACTAAAATAACAAAAGTGGCCGGGCGCGGTGGCTCAAGCCTGTAATCCCAGCACTTTGGGAGGCCGAGGCGGGCGGATCACGAGGTCGAGAGATCGAGACCATCCTGGTCAACGTGGTGAAACCCCGTCTCTACTAAAAATACAAAACATGAGCTGGGCATGGTGGCGCGTGCCTGTAATCCCAGCTACTCAGGAGGCTGAGGCAGGAGAATTGCCTGAACCCAGGAGGCGGAAGTTGCGGTGAGCCGAGATCGTGCCATTGCACTCCAGCCTGAGCAACAAGAGCGAAACTCCGTCTCAAAAATAAAATAAAATAAAATAAAATAAAATAACAAAATTAACCAGGCATGGTGGCACGTGCCTGTAGTCCCAGCTATTTGGGAGGCTGAGGCAGGAGAATGGCTTGAACCCAGGAGGCAGAGGTTTCAGTGATCTGAGATTGTGCCATCGCACTCCAGCCTGGGCAACAAGAGCAAAACTCTGTCTCAAAATAAATAAATAAATAAATAAATAAAGGATGGGAGGGAGAGGGCCAAGTGCTAAAAAACTAATTTGGGGATACTATCCTCAGTATATGGGCACTGAATGAGTTATACTATCTGATTTCAAAACATATTCTAAAACCATAGCAATCAACACATTGGTATAAAGACAGACTTGGAGGGGCTGGGAGTGGTGACTCATGCCTGTAATCCCAACATTTTGGGAGACCAAATCAGGAGAAGTGCTGGAGGCCAGGAATTTAAAGACCAGCCTATGCAATACGGTGAGCCCCCATCTCTGCAAAAATAAAAATAAACCAGGTATGGTGATGTGCAGCTATAGTCCCAGCTACTCGGAAGATTGAGGCAGGAAGATTACTTAAGCCCAAGAGTTTGAGGCTGTAGTGAGCCATGATCATGCCACTGCACTCCAGCCTTGGGTGCCACAAGGAGTCTATCTCTAAAAAAAAATTTAATTTTTAAAAGATAGATCTGTAGATTAATAAAGCATAACATGGAGGGGAAAAAAACCTATATTTATGGCCAGTTGATTTTTACAACAGTGCCAAGGCAGTGCAATGGAAAACAAATAGTCTTTTCAACAAATGATGCTGGGACAACTGGATATCCATATGCCACGAAAAAGCCCTCAGAGCTTTGCCCATACTGTATTCAGCAGTGGTACAATCTGAAAGTTTGTGTCCATCCAAAATTCCTATGTTGAAATCCTAACCCCCAAAGTGATGATATTAGGAGGTAGGGCCTTTTAGGAGGGCAGAGCTCTCATCAGCGAGACTAGTGCCCGATAAATGAGGCCCCGAAGAGCTGCCTTGTCGTCCCACCATGTAAGGATACAGCTAGAAGTCATCATTTTTGAACCAGAAATGGCTCTAACCAGAAACTGAATCTGCCAGTGCCTTGATCTTCAACTTCAGCGTCCAGAACTATGAGGAATATATTTCTATTGTTTATTAAGCAACTGTTTACAAGCAGTCTGTGATATATTTTAGCAGCATAAAAAGACTTAGAGAAATATTAACTTAAAATAGATCACAGAACTAAGTATAAGAGCTAAAATTATAAGACTTCTACAAAAAAGCAAATAGAAAGTCTTTGAGTCATTGGGTTAGGTAACGATTTCTTAGGACGCCAAAAGAACAACCATTAATAAAAATAAAAATAAATTGGACTTTACAAAATGTAAACGTGTATGCTCTTCAAAAGACACTCAAGAAAATCAATGGAAGAAGAAAAAAAAATGTAAAGAGCTGCAAATATCTCCAGCAGTGTATAAAAAATGATAATACATCATAACCAATGGAATGTAAATGCTAATTTGACATAGTTTATTCTGAAAACCCTGTCCTTAGTTTTTGTTGCATGCATTTCCATTTCAATATGAAATTAATATTTTTACTGGGCTTCTTGAACCAAAATGATGTAAAGTAAAATACATAGTTTATTAAAAAGGGTCTGACTAGAAAATAAGGCTGAAAGTAGGTCATGTGTAAATTGTTATCACTAATGAGAATTGTTCAAGAAAAATTTGTTTTAAGGCTGGGCAAAGTGGCTCACACCTGTAATCCCTAAACTTTGGGAGTCCAAGGCAGGTGGATGGCTTGAGCTCAGGAGTTTGACATCAGCCTGGGCAACATGGCAAAACCCTGTCTCTACAAAAAAATACCCCAAAATTAGTAGGGCATGGTGGTATACCCCTGTCCTCCCAGCTACTCAGGAGGCTGAAGTGGGAGGATCACATGAGGGCCACAAGATTGAGACTAGTCAGCTGTGATTGTGTCACTGGACTCCAGCCTGAGCAACAAAGCAAGAGGCTGTCTCAAAAAATAAATAAATAAATAAAATCAAATAAAAAATTTGAAAAGATCAGTCACCATAGTATTTGCAGAAACAAAAAAAGATTTGAAAACACACCAAAGTAGGTATACAAATGGCTAATAGTACATGAAAAGCTGTTAACACTGGCTGGGTACAGTGGCTCACACCTGTCATCTCAGCACTTTGGGAGGCCAAGGTGAAAGGATCATTTGCAGCCAGTAGTTTGAGACTAGCCTGAGCAACAAAGCAAGATCTCATTGCCACAAAAATTAGCCAGGCATGGTGGTACATGCCTGTAGTCCCAGCTACTAGAGAGGCTAAGACAGGAAGGTTACTTGAGCCTAGGAGCTCAAGGCTGCAGTGAGCTATGGTCACTCTACTACACTCCAACATGGGTGACACAACAAGACCTCATTTCAAAAAAATATATTTGTTAACATCCTTGAAATCTCAATGAGATGCCACTATGCAACTACTAGAATGACTTTAATCCGAAAGACTAACAAACCAAGTGTTAGCAAGGATGTGGAGAAAAAACTGGAACCCTTATACATTGCTGGGGAGAATGTAAAATGGTAAAGCCACTTAAGAAAACAGTTTGGCAATTTCTCAAAAAGTAAAATATGCGCTTACCATGTTAAGCATAGTTAGTATGACCTAGCAAATCCATTCCTGAATGTCTACCGAAGAAAAATGAAAACATGTCCACACAAAAACTTGTGAATGCTCATCGTGGCATTATTAATAATACCCCAAACTGGAAACAATCTAAAGTCCACCAACTAGAGAATGGGTATGTAAAATATATCCATTCAATAGAACACTATCCAACAATAAAAAGGAGAAAGGCTAGCCTGCAATTTAGATGAACCTTTATAACATTGGTATATAGCTAAATGAAGGAAGCAATATACAAAAAACTACAAATGTGTGATCCCATTTATACAGCTTCAAGAAAAGGCAAACCTATAGAGACAAGTATGAGTCATTTATTTTTTATTTTTATTTTTTTTTTTTTTTGAGATGGAGTTTCACACTCTTGTTGCCCAGGCTGGAGTGCCATGGTGTGATCCTGGCTCAGGGCAACCTCAGCCTCCTGAATTCAAACGATTTTCCTGCCTCCGCTTCCTGAATAGCTGAGATTACTGGTATGCGCCACCATGCCAGGCTAATTTTTTGTATTTTTAGTAGAGATGGGTTTTCTCCATATTGGTCAGGCTGGTCTTGAACACCCGACCTCAGATGATTTGATCATCTCAGCCTCCCAAAGTGCTGGGATTACAAGGCATGAGTCACCATGCCCGGCCAGTCATTTCTTAAGTGTGAAGCTGCAGCTGGGAATTGATTACAAGTGGGCATAGGAGGACTCTGTGAGGTGAAGAAAATACTCTAAAACTGGATTGACTGTGGTGCTGGTATATTCGTTCATTCAACTGCACTCTTATAATGTGTGATATTTATGTTATATAAATTAAACCCTAATAATGCTGTAAAAAATGACAAAAGGGTAAATTTTTTAACATCACACATTTAGAGAATTAACACATACTACTAAATAACTCATATGTCAAAGAGGAAATCATAATTTTAAATACTTAGAATTGAACAATAATGTATATGCTACATAGCAAAACTTGAGACCCAAAACAGAGGTAAAACATAAAATTTAAAGTTTTAGAAATATATATATTTAGCTTGAATCATAATGGAAGAGCAAATATTTGACCAAATATTGAAGAATAAAGTCTGAACACTGTGAATTAAAAGTCTAACTTTTTAAAAGTATAAATAAACATTGCAGTGACCAAGCACAGTGGCTCACATCCTAAATTTTGGGAGACCAGTGTGGGAGAATCGCTTGGGCCCAGGAGTTCAAGATCAGCCTGGGTAGCAGAGCAAGACTCCGTCTATTAAAAAAAAAAAAAGAAAAAGAAAAAGAGGCCAGGCACGGTGGTTCACACCTGTAATCCCAGCACTTTGGGAAGACGAGGTGGACAGATCAAGAGGTCAGGAGTTTGAGACCAGCCTGACCAACATGGTGAAAGCCCATCTCTACTAAAAATACAAAAATTAGCCAGGCATGGTGGCAGGTGCCTGTAATCCCAGCTACTTGAAAGGCTGAGGCAGGAGAATTTCTTGAATCCAGGAGGCGGAGGTTGCAGTGAGCTGAGATCACCCCACTGCACTCCAGCCTGGATGAAAGAGCAAGATTCCATCTCAAACAAAACAAAACAAAACAAAAAGAATATTATAGCTAGGCATGGTGGTACATGTCTGTAGTTTCAGCTACTATGGAGGGAGACTAAAAAAAGAAAGAACATTACAGTAAACCCATAGAAAGCAGGAAAAAAGAAATAAAGGTAAGCACAGCAATTAATGAATAGAAAATAAAGATAGAAAAGAGAAAACAAGCCAAAATCAAGTTTTTTTGAAAAAACAACAAACCACTGGTAAGATTGGTGACAAAAGGAAAGAAGGCACAAATACAAATTAATTTTATCAACTAACATATAGCACAATACTTTTTAAAATGTTATGCTGTAGGCCAGGCACAGTGGCTCATGCCTGTAATCCCAGCACTTTGGGAGACCAAGGCGGTTGGATCATGAGGTGAGGAGTTTGAGACCAGCATGGTTAATATGTTGAAACCCATCTACTAAAAACACATAAATTAGCTGAGTGTGGTGGTGTGTGCCTGTAGTCCCAGCTACTCCAGAGGCTGAGACAGTAGAATCTCTCGAATTCGGGAGGTGGAGGCTGCAGTGAGCTGAGATCGCACCACTGCACTCCAGCTTAGGTGAGTGAGACTCCATTTCAAAAAAAAAAGTTATGCTATAAGTTTTATTACTTAAACAAAATTAATAAACTGCTTTGTAAATAACCAAAACTGAAATTAATAATTGACTAAATATGAAATGATAACTAACCAAAACTGACCAAACAAGAAATGGAAATCCTCTGTAGTCCTATAGAGGGTAAAGGAATTGAATCAGTAATTAGATTTTTCAAAAATTAAAAACCAAAACCACAACTCAGAACAAGTGAGTTCTACCATAATATCAGAGGCAGATTATTTAAATCCTATACATATGCTTCCAAAGAATCCAAAAAGAATGAATACACTCCAATTCAGTGTATGAGAATAATAATATTCTTGATGCCAAATTCTAATCATAGTATGAGAAAGCCCAATATCATAAATGCAGGCATTCCAAACAAATTATTAACAACACACTAAATCTATAAAGTATTTTATAGAATTGATGGTCAGGTACAGTAGCTTACATCTGTCATTTCAGCACTTTGAGAGGCCAAATTGAGGCCAGGAGTTCAAGACCAGCCTGAACAACATACTAAGATACGGTTTCTACAAAAACAAAACAAAACAAAACCTAAAAAACTATCTGGGCATAATGGTACACACCTATAGTGCTAGCTACTCAAGAGGCTGAGGCAGAAGGATCTCATAAGCCCAGGAGGTTGAGGCTACCACAACCTATGATTGTGCCACTGCACTAAGCACCAGCCTAGGCAACAGAGCAGGACCCTGACTCAAAAAAATAATAGAATTAATCATAACCAAATTAGATTTATCTCAGGAATTCAAGGGTGGCTTAAAATTAGAAGTCAGCCAGGTGTGGTGGTTCACACCTGTAATCCCAACACTTTGAGAGGCCAAGGGAGGAGAATCGCTTGGGCCCAGGAGTTCAAGAATGGCTGGGCTGGGGTGTGGTGGTTCATGCCTGTAATCCAGGGTTTGGGAGGCCAACGTGGGTGGATCACTTGAAGTCAGGAATTTGAGAACAGCCTGGCCAACATGGTGAAATCCCATCTCTACTAAAAATACAAAAATTTGTTGGTCATGGTGGTGAGTGCCTGTAATCTAGCTACTCAGGAGGCTGAGCAGGAGGATTGCTTGATATGGAGAGGCAGAGGTTGTAGTGAGCTGAGATCATGCCACTGCATTGCAGTCTGGACAACAGAGTGAGACGCCATCTCAAAAAAAAAAAAAAAAAATTAGCCAAGCATGGTGGTGCGCACCTGTAATCCCAGTTACTCAGGAAGCTGAGGCACAAGAATTGCTTGAACCCAGGAGGCAGAGGTTGCAGTGAGCCAAGATCACATTACTGCACTCCAGCCTGGGCAATAGAGTGACACCCTATCTCAAAAACGAACATGTAGGTAAACATTCTTCTACAATCTTCCTAGGCATACATACATATTCATACACATATATATGAATATAATTTTACATAATTATTGAATCAGCCACCTTGGGAAAAAAACTTATAAAACACCAACATTTTAAGTCAATGTAAAAATGTGTGTGCTCCAAAATAACTTACTGGTATTTTTTGTTAACAGGTAATGCTACAGAGATTTTACAAGATGCACAAGTGCATTATATTTCTCGAGAGACATGTAATTCTGAGAGGAGTTACGGGGGAATAATTCCCAACACTTCATTTTGTGCAGGTGATGAAGATGGGGCTTTTGATACTTGCAGGGTAAGACCAAATAGTTTTCCTTTAAAATATTTTCTGAAGCCAGAGGGAACTTGTCAAACAAGGCCTTTGATAACTTTCTGGTGGTCTTAATTATCAGGCCTAAAAATACTAAATTATTTTTTCTTCTTTTTAAATATTTCAATAATCCAAATCTTCTTGGTTCCTGATTCCTTGGTTTCTACTATCATCAGGTTAACCTTAGGCAGAATTTACCTTGACTCCTTTTTTTTAAATCATTAACTTTGAGATATAATTCACCTAGTTAAAATTGTACAGCTCAAATTTTCTTTCTTTTTTTTGATAGTCTCACTTTGGCACCCAGGCTAAAGTGCCGTGATGCAATCTCTGTTCACTGCAACCTCTGCCTCCCAGGTTCAAGCCATTCTCATGCCTCAGCCTCCTAGGTAGCTGGAACTACAGGCACACGTCACCATGCCTAGCTAATTTTTTTGGATTTATAGTAGAGACAGGGTTTCACCATGTTGACCAGGCTGGTCTCGAACTCCTGACCTCAAGTGATCTGCCCACCTTGGCCTCCCAAAGTTCTGGGATTACAGGTGTGAGCCACTGTGCTCAGTCTGTTACTTTTTTAGTATAGCTGTCCTTGTGGATGTGACGTGGTATCTCGTACTGGTTTTAATTTGTATTTCCTTAATGACTAATGATGTTGAGCATTTTTGTAAATATTTATTAGCCATTCATATGCCTTCTTTACAGCATGTCTATTTGGATTCCTTGTTCATTTTTAAATTGTCTTTTTATCCCTGAGTTGTAAATGTTTTTCATATATTCTGGTACAAATGCCTTACTAGATATATAATGTACAAAGTTTTTCTCCCATTCTGTAGACTGTGTTTTCACTTTTCTACAGTTATCATTTGCAGCACAAATGTTAATCTTTTTATTAAGTACAATTGATCTATTTTTTGTTTTGTCTCATGCTTTTTTACTCTTCCTTTATTCCTCTTTTCTTATTTCCAAATCTACTAGTCCTTCACTCCTGACTAATCCATGCTCTCCCCTTTTACTACTTAGTCTCATTTCTGCAATCCAAACTTTATCTTTCCTTTTCCTTTAAAATCTTGCTGAGTAAAATAGTAAAGAATCCAATCTAATTGAATTGCATTCCTAGGCTAAACCTCCTCATCATCAAAAAAATTATTATTCCATGCCTGCCTTATATAGAGAATTATCTCAATGTCCTTGTTGTTTTGAGTGCATGAACAGGCCTTAGTAACAGTGTTTGGGTGCATTCATAATTTTGTGTAGACTATGAAAGTGACCTGTCATTTATACTACTACTGAGAGGTGTCACCACTTATGCTCATTTTGCTGCACTGGCCAATGTCAACACTTAGAAACATGTCCTCTCTTGCAAGATGCCAGTTTACTCCTCTCCCTGGCAAGCAAACCACACACATGCCTAAAAGACATCTTAAATTTACACTTCCCACACACCGTATTAAGCAATAGTCTAATAATAGACAACTTTTACAATATTTTACACATTTCCAAAATTATATTTCTCCTGAGTAATTGTATTTAAAAATCTAAACATTTTTATATATAGTATTCTGGCTCAAAACTAGGCAGATGGGGAATTTATCTCCCAGCTGTATGGTTCCTCCAAACACCTGGGCAAAACTGAATTCCTCCTGTTTGAGTTGGAAGATTAAACTCAAAATCTTTTTTTTTTTTTTTAATAAATCATCATGGTTTATTTAACAAGGTTATTCTACATTAGAGTTTGGGTGTGTGTGTGTGCGTGTGTGTGTGTGTGTGTCTGTATGTTGTGTGTGATATGAAGAGACTGATGTACAATCAATAAGTCTTAAATGTCTCTTCCATGGATTTCCCCCATTTTCCCACTTAGCAGTAAAAGGCATTTTTAGGTTTATATAAACACATTCTTTACAACTGCCTTTTTAACAGAGAATTACTGTAGTATATAAATAGCACTGGACATTTAGTAAGTAAGTTACAGGCCTGCTAGTTCAACTGTGCAGTTGTGAAATCTAATGTCAAAGAGTCTTTGAAACCTTAAGACTGGGTGATCTGTAATGTTTCCAACATGTCTTCAACTGCAATAAGAAAATATTTGGTTTTCTTCTTACTTGGACCTGCAACTAATAAGCTCTGTTTATTTGACCAGCTGCCCAACTAGCATATTTCATGTTGTCCTTTTTTGTTTTTGCACTTGCTTTTGGATTAGAAGCAATATGACTTGCCGACACAGAAAGCCCAAACAGGGCCGGGCGCGGTGGCTCACGTCTGTAATCCCAGCACTTTGGGAGGCCAAGGCGGGTGGATCACGAGGTCAAGAGATCGAGACCACCCTGGTCAACATGGTGAAACCCCGTCTCTACTAAAAACACAAAAATTAGCTGGGCATGGTGGTGCGTGCCTGTAATCCCAGCTACTCAGGAGGCTGAGGCAGGAGAATCGCCTGAACCCAGGAGGCGGAAGTTGCGGTGAGCCGAGATCGCGCCATTGCACTCCAGCCTGGGTAACAAGAGCGAAACTCCGTCTCAAAAAAAAAAAAAGCCCAAACAAAGCTCTCACATTTCTGTTGCTTGGTTTCAATGCCTGTGCGCAACACTTTCTTGAAAGTTCGAGGTTTTCAAGTCCACCTTGGGCATATTTAACTTCAGCATACTGCTGACGGTATGAGTGGTTGTGTGGATTAGTCATCATTAGTTCCTCTAAACAAAAGGCTGCTTTTGCATAGTCATGTTCATTGATATAAAGTTCTGCAAGTTCATGCCAGGCTTCTTGGTCTCTAACAAATTGTTTTAGATACTCATTCAGTTCCCAAATGGCCTCCACATTCTTCCCCTGGGCTTTTCAAATGGCAATCTTACGCTTTCTTGCAGCAGTGTTAGTTGGATCTTCTTGTAAAATCCTGTCATACAGCTGGATAGCATCATCATATCTTTCCATGGCTTCAGATCTCATGCCTGTTAATTGCTTGACTCTGTGACTGCCAGGGAACTGTCCTCTTAGCTCTTGAAGACAGAACAGTACCAAGTCATCCTGACCATAGTCTAGTGCAGCAATCATCACCTGTTCATATATCATCCAAATAGCATCTCCAAGCTTAGAAGCATATTCATTAATTCTTCTCCAACTTCCACAATTTGCTCACTATTTCGTGAGTTTTCTTCTCTCCATTTTCCCATTTTATCTCACATTTCAGATCTTCATAGGCACTGGTAGGCCACTATTGTGTTTCACTCAAATTCATGTATTTTCCCCATCTGCTTGGCCCTTGGGTTTAGGACTCCAAATACTTCCCAAGTGACATCATAAATCTCGGAGACCTTCACCATCTTCCCAGAACCTCAGATTAAGCTCCAAATCTATTGATCTTTTAAGTTGGGAGTATATTGAAAATGTGTATCTATGTAAATACATGTTTGATGTAAATAATTTATTCCAGCGTTATTGTTGCTTGAAGAATACTAGAAGTAACAAACACTACTTTGGGACTTTTTTGACAGGGTGATAGTGGTGGACCATTAATGTGCTACTTACCAGAATATAAAAGATTTTTTGTAATGGGAATTACCAGTTACGGACATGGCTGTGGTCGAAGAGGTTTTCCTGGTATCTATCTTGGGCCATCCTTCTACCAAAAGTGGCTGACAGAGCACTTCTTCCACGCAAGCACTCAAGGCATACTGACTATCAATATTTTACGTGGCCAGATCCTCATAGCTTTATGCTTTGTCATCTTACTAGCAACAACATAAAGAAATTCTGAGGACTTTAATATCTTTATTTTGCATTGTGTCCCTTTCTATGTTCTATATATGAAAACCACTTATTCTTCCAGTAATTAATTGCCTACATTAGAGTTCTCATGTGAACATTTTATGGGCTGTAAGTATTGTGACAGATATACAATTGTAACTTTGGCACTGAATCACATGCTTCCTTGAAAGAGCTTGATTATTTTATAATTGTGTATCTGGAATACTCCTAGAGTTTGTACAGAATATTCAGTTAAACATATATTTTATGTGTATAAATGCCAAATAATAATTTATCATTAAAATGGAAGCTGTTATTTGGTTAAATTAATCAAAACTCTTTTCTTCTTAGATTTTATTTTATCCTAAAACATTTGTTTGTATGATTTTTAAATTATAATCTTGTTTCCAATATTCAAAGTATATTTAGAGAAACAAGTATTTACCTGTTATTTAAATTTTAATAAAAAGAGTTTATTTAATATCAGCACTTCATTTCCTATGCCAAAGGGGAACTATGGTATACACACCCCCAAATAATTTACTTTTTATTTAGAGATTTATGACCTTTTTCCAGCATTATAACCTACTTTCTAAACTTTATTTTCTTGAAACCCATGCTAAAATTTTGTATTCCATGAGGCCTCTGAATTAACTGTGAGAGACGACTGGAAAGCATGCCAGGTAAAAGAGGGACGCCAACCTTGGATAAATTTTATAACTAATGTATAAAATGAGTTAAAAGAAACAAAAGAAAATGAGGGCTGGGCATGGTGGCTCTCACCTGTAATCCCAGCACTTTGGGAGGTCAAGGTGGGCAGATCACTTGAGGTCAGGAGCTTAAGACCAGCCTGGCCAACATGGTGAAACCCTGTCTCTACTAAAAATACAAAAATTAGCAAGGCATGGTACATGCCTGTAATCCCAGCTACTCAGGAGGCTGAGACACAGGAATCACTTGAACCCAGGAGGTGGAAGTTGCAGTGAGCCAAGATCACAGCACTGCAGCTTAGGCGACAGAGCTAGATTCAGTTTCATACACACAAAACGACATAAAAGAAAAGGTTGATTGAATTGTATCTACTATTAGTCAACTCTTATTTCCCTTGAACTTAGATGAATCCATTTAGCAAAGGACAAACAGTTATTTTCTTCTCCTCCTTTTTACATTCAACCAGCTAAAACCAAGTGTTTTTTGTTGTTGTTTTCTGTCAACCTCATTTCAGGATTTAACCGAAATTAAGCATGAATTTCCCATGTATTAATTTCCTTCATTATTGGTTTAACACTGGGATGATTGTTTATTGGGTTAATATTGTTAATATAGAGATATAGTTTATTGGTTTACTATTGGGGTCATTATTGGTTTAACATGCAAGGGCCAGGTGACTATGCTTTTCATAGACTAAGCAACACCGTTGGAATGTTGGTTGTTCTTTTTTTTTTTTTTTTTTTTTTTTTTTTTTTTTTTTTTTGAGATGGAGTTTCGCTCTTGTTACCCAGGCTGGAGTGCAATGGCACGATCTCGGCTCACTGCAACCTCCGCCTCCTGGGTTCAGGCAATTCTCCTGCCTCAGCCTCCTGAGTAGCTGGGATTACAGGCGCGTGCCACCAGGCCCAGCTAATTTTTTGTATTTTTAGTAGAGATGGGGTTTCACCATGTTGACCAGGATGGTCTCGATCTCTTGACCTCGTGATTCACCCGCCTCGGCCTCCCAAAGTGCTGGGATTACAGGCTTGAGCCACCGCGCCCGGCCTGGTTGTTCTTTCTTGAAAAAGCTCCCAGTTTATCCACCGACAAGGTCTCATAGATAGTAATGCTTAAATAGCAATTAACACAATGCATTAGTCTTTTCCTATTTATACTACCTGAATATCACTCAGACTCACTGGATAGCTCCGAATATTAATAAAAAGACATTCTTCTAAAATGTATTGACAGTATTAGGGGAGAAACCTGTGCTTTTCACTTTAAAGGCAGCTACTAATTACTCGTTAGGTTTACATTTCTTATTTATTTATTTATTTTGGAGGTGGAGTCTGTCGCCCAGGCTAGAGTGCAATGGCACAATCACTGCTCTCTTTAGCTTTGATCTCCTGGGCTCAAGGAGCCCACCCCTACCTCCTCAATAGCTGAAATTATAAGTGCACGCCACCACATTCAGCTGTTTTTGTATTTTTTTGTAGAGACAGGAGTTTACCATGTTTCCTAGGCTGGTCTTGAACTCCTGAGCTCAAGTGATCTGCCCACTTCAGCCTCCCAAAGGACAGGGATTACAGAGGTGAGCCACCACTGCCAGCTAGGTTTACAATTCTATTCTCTCTCTCTCTCTCTCTTTTTTTTAATTCTAATCTCATAACAGATTAGGTTACATTTCTGAGCTATTATCTGCTATTTATCTTTTTGCATAGCTTAGTTTACTATGTCAGCCAGCTGGAATCCAATTCTAAAATTTCTTTCTACCACAAGAAACTATCAGAGTATAAACTTCAGAAACCTAGGCTAGACTTTGTTTTAGCTTTTGTCTTGTTTTAACATAGTGGCTTTTTTTTTTTTTTTTTTAGACGGAGTTTCGCTCTTGTTACCCAGGCTGGACTGCAACGGCGCGATCTCGGCTCACCGCAACCTCCGCCTCCTTGGTTCAGGCAATTTTCCTGCCTTAGCCTCCTGAGTAGCTGGGATTACAGGCACGTGCCACCATGCCCAGCTAATTTTTTGTATTTTTAGTAGACACGGGGTTTCACCATGTTGACCAGGATGGTCTCGATCTCTTGACCTCGTGATCCACCCGCCTCGGCCTCCCAAAGTGCTGGGATTACAGGCTTGAGCCACCGCGCCCGGCCATTGTGGTTTTTTTAAAAGAGGCTCTGTCACTCAGGCTGTCTAGAGTGCTGTGGCATGATCATAGCTTACTGCAGCCTTGAACTCCTGGACTCAAGCAATCCGCTGGCCTCCGCCTCCCAAATAGCTGGGACAATAGGCCCAGACCACCATGCTCATCTAATTTAAATTTTTCCAAGAGACAGGGTCTCACTATATTGGCTAGGCTGGTCTTAAACTCCTGGTCTCCAGCCATCGTCCCACCTCAGCCTCCCAAGGTACTGGAATAACACGCATGCACCAACTTGCCTGGCCTTTGTTTCCATTTTGACTGTTATTTAGTATCTATAAAAGTTTAGATGATTATTAATACCTATTTACAACATTGTGATGATTACTAAAGTTGAATATATGAATTTCTTGACATTTGAAAGATGCTCAGTACCTGGTTTCTAATATATTAATATCCCACTCATGATTTACACACTTTTTCTGATTACACAGATCATTATCCTATTGGATATCTCAGATATCATCCCCAAAATATTGCTGAAACAAAGGATCCTTTTCTGCTTATAAATTCAAATTTTTAAAATACACTTTTTAAAAATAAATTTATTTTTATAATTCCCCAAATATCATATCCTCATTATTTAAACTGAGAAAGGACCAAGCATGGCGGCTCATGCCTATGATCCCAGCACTCTGGAAGGCTGAGGCAGGTAGATGGCTTGAGTCAAGGACTTTGAGACTCCTGTGTGAAATCTCAGCTCCACAAAAAATGCAAAAATTAGCCAAGCATGGTGGCATGTACCTGTAGTCCCATCTACGTGGGAGGCTGAGGTAGGAGGATCACTTGAGCCCGTGAGGTCAAGGCTGCAGTGAGCCATGATCATGTCACTATACTCCAGCCTGGGCAACAGAGACCCTGTCTCAAAAATAAATAAATACTTAAATAAAATTGAGAAAGCACAGACAAGTAGAAAGAAAATCAGCTGGGCATGGTGGCTCATGTCTGTCATTCTAGGGGGGCCGAGGTGGGGGCAGATTGCTTGAGCCCAGGAGTTCAAGACCAGCCTGGAAAACATGGCAAACCCCATCTCTACAAAAAGAGTTTAAAAATTAGCCAGGTGTGGTGGCATGCCTGTAGTCCCAGCTACTCAGGAGGCTGAGGTGGGAGGATGGCTTGAGGCCAGGGGGTAGAAGTTGCAGTGAGCTGAGATCATGAAACTGCACTCCAGCCTGGGTGACAGAGCCAGACCTTGCCTCAGAAAAGAAATGAAAAGAAAACCATCCATAACCCTATTACACAAAGACAGCTTCCATGAAGTCCTACCTTTTTCAGGTACTATAATGGGTATTTTTACAAACTTTTATTAAACATTATTTTACCCCAATTATTTTGGAAATTTTCAAGCCTATTGAAAGCTGAAAAATAGTACTATAATTACCCATATACACTTTACCTTTTTCCCCAAATATTTACATTTTGCCCTGTTTACACTCACAGTATCTCTCTCCAAACACAAACACACACAGACTTACACAGACATATTATACACACACAATCTCTCTTTTGTTTTCTGGTTGAACAATTTGAAAGAAAATTGCTGGCATCATGTGACTTCATCCCTAGTACTTCAGCATGTATCTCCTAAGAATAACATACTCACAATGCCATCATCACACCAAAGAAATTCAACACGGATTTGTTTGTTCTGTTCTATAAATTGTGCACCCATTTCTTTGGTTTATTAATCTATTGCACAGAGATTCCATTATTTTATATTGCTTCATTCAGATTATAAAAGTATAGTATATATTCACTGTAAAAAAAAAAAAAAAAAAAAGCACAACCATGACAAAGTAGGCTGCTATAACAAAATTTAATAAACTGGTGGCTTATAAACAACAGAAATTTATTTCTCACAATTCTGGAGGCTGGGCAAGGCACTAGCTGGTTCACTGTCAGTCCCACTTCTACCTTCAGAGAAAGCATCTTCACACTGTGTCCTCACATGGCAAAAGGGGCCAGGCCACCCTCTGGGTCCACTTTATAAAGGAACACTAATCCCATTAATGAGGGTGCCACTCTCATAATCAAATCACCTCCCAAAGGCTCACCTCCTAATAGTGTCACATTGGTGATTAGCTTTCCAACATGAATTTTAGGTGGCCACAGACATAGTACTTTTTAAGTACAAATCATAGTACTTTTTAAGTAAAATTTGAGGCATTAAATTGAAAGCACAGATTGAACACAGTTCTAGCCGCCTTCCTGTTCCACATTCTAAGATGAGAGTAATTATATTTATTTTAAAATAATAGTATTTCCTCAATCTGTCCACTGGAAAGGCCTAGATGCAATAATACCATGTATCCAGCACCCAAATTTTAGTGTCTCAACATCATTCCCCTATCAAAGGATCCAAGGCTGCTTGGAGAGATGAAAGATTTCAGGTCTGGGCAGGAAATATGAGATCAATCTCAGATAAATCTTTTTTTTTATTGCACTTTTTAGGTACATCAGATAAATCTTTGATAACATGAATGTTATCAAAGACTAGATGGTAAAACTGCCTTAAGAATATTGAAAACAGCCACTAGAAGGGAGGGGAAACAAATCACGTATTATGATTTAATTATATATATTTTTTTCTTTTTAAAAAAATTATTATTTTTTTTTTAAAGATGAGGTTTCACCATATTGGTCAGGCTGGTCTCGAACTCCTGACCTCAGGTGATCTGCCCACCTCAGCCTCCCAAAGTGCTGGGATTACAGGCGTGAGCCACCGTGCCTGGCTTATAATGATATTATTGATTGACTTCTCAGATACAGTGGCAGCTAGCAAAAATCTAATGATATATTCAAAGTGCTAAAAGAGAAAAAACAACTGTTAACACAAAATTCCATATCCAGAAAAATTACTCTCCAAAAAATCAAGGTGAACAAAGACATTTTCAGATAAATGAAAACTGAGAGAATTAATTTTCAGCAGACTTGCATTATAAAAAAAAAATGCTGGCTGGACCCAGTGGCTGTAATCCCAGCACTTTGGGAGGCCAAGGTGGGTGGATCACCTGAGGTCATGGCCATCATGGCAAAATGCATCTCTACTAAAAATACAAAAATTAGCCAGGTGTGGTGGTACACACCTGTAATCCCAGCTACTCGGGAGGCTGAGGCACAAGAATCCGGGAGGTGGAGGATGCAGTGAGCTGAGATTGTGCCACTGCATTGCAGTCTGGACAACAGAGGAAGGCTCCATCTCAAAAACAAACAAACAAAAAACAAAAACGAATCACACATGCTGTCTACAAAACACATTTTAAACATAAAGACACAAATGGGTTGAATTTTAAAAGTTGGAAAGAGTAAGCATAAGAAAGTATAGAGTGGCTAAGTATATATCAGATATGATAGACTTCAGGACAGAGAAAGTTACTAAAGGCAAATAGGGACACTTCACAATAATAAAAAGATGAATATATCAGGCAGCTATGACCATATAAATATATTCATGCCTACTAACAGAACCTCAAAATACGTGAAGCAAAAATGGAAATAAAGGAGAAATAAATTCATACTCTATAAATGTAGATGTATTACCTCTCTCAATAACTGATAAATAATAGAGATACAGAAGATCTGAATGACCCTACAACTACCTTAGCCTAATTCACATTTAATTCACACTGCACACACACAAAAATATATACAATTGGCCAAAAAGCACACAAAAAGGTGCTCAACATCATTCACTCTAGAGAATCAACATGTAAAAATTACATCCAGGTGAAATTCAGGTTGCAAATATAACATAAACATGAAATAACAGCCGGGCGCGGTGGCTCAAGCCGGTAATCCCAGCACTTTGGGAGGCCGAGGCGGGTGGATCACAAGGTCGAGAGATCGAGACCAACCTGGTCAACATGGTGAAACCCCGTCTCTACTAAAAATACAAAAAAAATTAGCTGGGCATGGTGGCATGTGCCTGTAATCCCAGATACTCAGGAGGCTGAGGCAGGAGAATTGCCTGAACCCAGGAGGCGGAGGTTGCGGTGAGCCGAGATCGCGCCATTGCACTCCAGCCTGGGTAACAAGAGCGAAACTCCGTCTCAAAAAAAAAAAAAAAAATTACAATATACTCTGGCTTAACAACTAATTCACATTTAACAACCTCTTCTTAAAAATCTTACTCTAACCAATATTGTGAAAATGGCTATACTGCCCAAAGTAATTTATAGATTCAGTGCTATCCCCATCAAACTACCTATGACTCTCTTCACAGAACTGGAAAAAACCACCTTAAACTTCATATGATACCAAAACAGAGCCCGCATAGCCAACTCAATTCTAAGCAAAAAGAACAAAGCTGGAGGCATCATGCTACCTGACTTCAAACTACACTACAAGGCTACAGTAATCAAAAGGGCAGGGTACTGGTACAAAAACAGAGACCAATGGTACAGAACAGAGGCCTCAGAGGCAATGCCACACATCTACGACCATTTGATCTTTGATGAACCTGACAAAAACAAGCAATGGGGAAAGGATTCCCTGTTTAATATATGATGTTGGGAAAACTGGCTAACCATGCGCAGAAAGCAGAAACTGGACCCCTTCCTGACACCTTACAGTAAAATTAACTCCAGATGGATTAAAGACTTAAACATAAGACCTAACACCATAAATATCTTAGAAGAAAACCTAGGCAAAACCATTCAGGACATGGGTATAGGCAGACTTTATGACTAAAAAGCGAAAGCATCGGCAACAAAAGCCAAAATAGACAAATCGGATCTAATTAAACTCCACAGCTTCTGTACAGCAAAAGAAACAATCATTAGAGTCAATCAGCAACCAACAGAATGGGAAAAAATGTTTGCAATCGACCCATCTGACAAAGGATTTATATCCAAAATCTGTTTTAGTTAAACAGACTTACAAGAAAAAAAAAAAAACAAGCCCATTCAAAAGTGGGCAAAGGATATGAACACACACTTTTCAAAAGAAGACATTTATGAGGCCAACAAACATATGAAAAAATGCTCATCATCACTGGTCATCAGAGAAATGCAAACCAAAACTACATTGAGATACCATCTCACACCAGTTAGAATGGCGATCATTAAAAAATCTGGAGACAACAGATGCTGGAGAGGATGTGGAGAAATAGGAACACTTTTACACTGTTGGTGGGAGTGTAAATTAGTTCAACCATTGTGGAAGACAGTGTGGGGATTCCTCAAGGACCTAGAAATAGAGATTCCATTTGACCCAGCAATCCCATTACTGGGTATATATCCAAAGGATTAGAAATCATCTGTTATAAGGACACATGCACACATATGTTCATTGCAGCACTGTTTACAATAGCAAAGACCTGAAACCAACCCAAAATGCCCGTCAATGATAGACTGGACAGGGAAAATGTGGCACATATACACCATGGAATACTATGCAGCCATAAAAAAAACGATGAGTTCACATCCTTTGTAAGGACATGGATGAATCTGGAAACCATCATTCTCAGTAAACTGACACAAGAACAGAAAATCAAACACCGCATGTTCTCACTGATAGGCGGGTGTTGAACAAGGAAAACACATGGACACGGGGAGGGAAGCATCACACACTGGGGTCTGTTGGGGGTGACTAGGGGAGGGACAGCAGAGGGTAGGAAGTTGGGGAGAGATAGCATGGGGAGAAATGCCAGATATAGGTGATGGTGATGGAGGCAGCAAATCACACTGCCATGTATGTACCTATGCAACAATCCTGCATGTTCTGCACATGTACCCTAGAACCTAAAGTGCAATTATTTACATATATATATATGTATATATAAACACAGTCTCGTGGGAATTAATCCATGATAATTAATGCGATAACTAATCCAGTTTCCTGGGAGCAAACATTCATTCACTACCATGAAAAAAAAAAAAGTTGGTACTGCTCAAAGTGATCTACAGATTCAACGCAATCCCTATCAAAATCCCAATGGCATTATTCACAGAAATAGAAAAACATTCTAAAATTTACAAAAGATCATGAATAGCCAAAGCAATCTTGAGAAAGAACAAAGCAGGAGGCTTCAGATGTCCTGATTTCAATATATATAGCAAAGGTATAGTAAACCAAATAGTACGGAACCGACAAAGACATATGATTAATGAAACAGAATACAGAGCCCTAGTATAAATCCACACATATATAATCAAATTGTCTTCAACAAAAATGCGAGTAATACACATTGCAGAAAGGACAGTGCCTTTAACAAATGATGCTGAGAAAACTGGATATCCACCTGCAAAAGAATTAAACTGGTTGCTTCTTTATACCATATACAAAAATAAACTCAAGGCTGGACGCGGTAGCTCACACCTGTAATCTCAGCACTTTGGGAGGCCGAGGCAGGTGGATCACAAGTTCAAGAGTTTGAGACCAGCCTGCCCAATATGTTGAAACCCTGTCTCTACTAAAAATACAAACATTAGCCGGTGTGGTGATAGGCGCCTATAATCCCAGCTACTGGGGAGGCTGAGGCAGGAGAACTGCTTGAACCTGGGAGGTGGAGATTGTGGTGAGGTGAGATTGCACCATTGCACTCCAGCCTGGATGACAGAGCAAGACACCATCTCAAAAAAATAAACTCGAAATGGGTTAAAAAACACAATACCAAAAAAACTGTAAAATATTTTGAAGAAAACATTGGGCTAAAACTCAGTGACACTGGTCTGAGCAAGGACTTTTTGGATACGATCCCAAAAGGACAGGCAATAAATGTAAACATAGACATACGGAATTACATCAGACTAAAAAGCTTCTGACAGGAAACAATCAGAGTGAAAAGGCAACCTATGGAATGGGAGAAAACATTTGCAAACCATGTATCTGATAAATGGTTAACATCCAAAATATAAAAAATAAATAAATAAATAAATAAATAAATAAAAGTGGGCTAGGGATTTGAACCCCATCTCTACTAAAAATATAAAATACAAAAATTAGCTGGCTGTCCTAGCAGGTATCTGTAATCCTAGCTACTCAGGAGGTGGAGACACAAGAATCGCTTTAACCCAGGAGGCAGGGGTTGCAGTGAGCCAAGACGGTGCCACTGCACTCCAGCTTGGGCAACAGAGCAAGACACTGTCTCAAAAACAAACAAAAAACAAAAAAACTGCAATGAAATACCACCTCACACCTATCAGGATGTCTATTGTCAAAAAAAATGGGCTGACCTACTATTTAGTCTTAAAAAATGAAATTATGAGTTGGGTGCAGCGACTCATGCCTGTAATCCCAGCACTACAGGAGGCCAAGGTGGGCAGATCACAAGGTCGGGAGTTCAAGACCAGCCTGGCCAATATTGTGAAACCCTGTCTCTACTAAAAATACAAAAATTAGCCGGGCATGGTGACAGACAGCTGTAATCCCAGCTACTCAGGAGGTTGAGGTAGGAGAATCACTTGAACCCGGGTAGGGGAGGTTGCAGTGAGCCAAGATGGTGCCACTGCACTCCAACCTGGTGACAGAGAGAGACTCTGTCTTAAAAATAAAAAAATAAAAAAATAAAAAAAATAAATTATGGCTGGGTGGGTGGCTCCTTCCTGTAATCTCGGCACTTTGGAAGACCAAGGCAAGAGAATCACTTGGGCCCAGGAGTCTAAGGCCAAGCCTGGCAACATAGTCAAACCCCATCTCTACAAAATGAAATAAAAATGAGAAAGGAAACTCTGCAATATGCAACAATATAAATAAACCTTGAGGACATTATGCAAAGTGAAATAAGTCAGTCACAGAAAGAAAAATACCACACAATTTCATCTATATGAGGTATCTAAAATAGTCAAAAGAATCAAAGTGGAATATGGTAGTCGCCAGGGGCAGGGAGAAGAAGAAATGGGGAATTGTTAAATGAGTATAGAGTTGCAGTTGCACAAGATTTTAAAAGTTCTGGAAATTGGTTGCACAACAATGTAAATGTACTTATAACATTACTAAACTGTAAACTTAAAATTAATTTTGCTCGGCATGGTGGCTCACACCTGTAATCCTAGCACTGTGGGAGGCTGAGAGAGGTCAGGAGTGCATTGGGCGTGGTGGTGGGTGCCTGCAATCCCAGCTACTTGGGAGGCTGAAGGAGGAGAATCACTTGAACCCAGGAGGCGGAGGTTGCAGTGAGCCGAGATCATGCCACTGCACTCACTCCAGCCTGGGTGACAAGAGTGAGACTGTCTCAAAAAATAAAAAAGATTTTGAATGGTATATGTTCTGTTATGTGTATTTTATTATAAATTTTACAAAAAACATAGGCCTCAGTGACTGGGAAAATGATAATACTTTTTTTTTTTTTTTTTTTTTGAGACGGAGTTTCGCTCTTGTTACCCAGGCTGGAGTGCAATGGCGCGATCTCGGCTCACCGCAACCTCTGCCTCCTGGGTTCAGGCAATTCTCCTGCCTCAGCCTCCTGAGTAGCTGGGATTACAGGCACACGCCACCATGCCCAGCTAATTTTTTGTATTTTTTTTTTAGTAGAGACGGGGTTTCACCATGTTGACCAGGATGATCTCGATCTCTTGACCTTGTGATCCACCCACCTTGGCCTCCCAAAGTGCTGGGATGACAGGCTTGAGCCACCGCACCCGGTCAACCTTAATATTATTAAGGATATACTAGCTTTATACAATGAGTTGATTTCCTTAATTTTCTATTTTCTAGAACTGTTTACATAAGAGTGATTGAGGCCGGGCATGGTGGATCCCGCCTGTAATCCCAGCACTTTGGGAGGCCAAAGCGGGAAGATCACCTGAGGTCGGGAGTTCAAGACCAGCCTAGTCAACACGGTGAAACCCTGTCTCTACTAAAAATATAAAAATTAGCCAGGCGTGGTGGCAAATACCTATAATTCCAGCTACTTAGGAGGCTGACACAGGAGAATCGTTTGAACCCAGGAGGCAGAGTCTATAGTAAGTCGAGATCGTGCCATTGCACTCCAGCCTGGGCGATGAGAGTGAAACTCTGTCTCAAAAACAAACAAACAAACATAAGGGTGACTGAAAGTTTGGTAAAAACGTCTTCATAAAACCATACAGGCTTGGTGCTTTTGTATTTAAATTTTATTTTTTTGAGATGAAGGCTTGCTGTGTTGCCCAGGCTGGACTTGAACTCCTGGGTCAAGCAGCTGAGATTACAGATGCTCACCCCTGTACGAGGCCAGGCCTGGTAGTTTTGAAGGAGAGAATCTTTACCACTAGTTTAGATTCCTTAATGGTTAGAAGTCTAATCAGATAATCTATGTCTTCTTTAATCAATTTTGGTATTCTCAATTTTGCAGAAAATTATACAATTCATCCAAGTCTTCAAACATATTAGTATAAAGTTTTACGTAATATTCTCATAGTTTTAAATTTTCTATTGTACATGTACATATGCCCTTTTTATATTCCTATTGTATCCTTTTTTCTTGAACAGTCATTACATTTTCATTGAGATAAATTTACACACAATTAAAGTACACAAACTAAGTGTACAGCTTGATAATTTTTACATATATGTGTATATATATGTTTAACTTGCAAAAAAAAAATTAAAATATAGAACATTTCCAATATCCCTAGAAGGCTCCTTTGTGGCCTGTTAGTCAATAACCCCAAAATGTCTATAACATTATATGTCAGTTCGCTTTGTTTTTGAACTTAATGTAAATAAAATGCTACAGTATGTACTTTTTTCCTTTAATCTGTAAGATTAATCTTTGTTGTTATATGTATCAGCAGTACATTTATTTTGCAGGGGTTTTTGAAAATTAAATATTCTATTATTTGATTTGACCAATTTGTTATTTTTAATTTTTATGTTTTTGAGACAGTCTCACTCTGTTGCCCAGGCTGGAATACACTGGCACAATCTTGGCTCACTGAAACCTCCACCTCTCAGGTTCAAGCAATTCTCACACCTCAGCCCGGCTGGCCTCAAACTCCTGACCTCAATTGATCTGACAGCCTTGGCCTCCCAAAGTGCTGGGATTACAGGTGTGAGTCAAGGCGCCTAGCCTGAAAATTCAATTTCATCTGTCTCAACTGGGCTTTGTGACCCAGGGATTGGTTTTTTGCTCAGAATTCCAGAATGCTGTTTTGTTTTCGCAATTCTGAAAAAGAGTTTCAGGAACAACATTCAGGCTGTTTTCCTACACAAAAACAAAAACAAAAGATAAGTGCAAAAGAAAAAAGAAAAGAGTGTGTCACCAGGATAATGAGGTTATCTGATTTGCAAAAGGAAATACCTACAGCTGGAGATAAGTGGCAAAGTCCTCCAGCCAGGTAGGTTCCCAAAGGCATTTAATTTTGCTAATGGTAACATCTGGGGGTTACTCTGGTGCTTCTCTTACAAGCAAACTTTGTGGCCATAGGCCTCTCCATTTTAAAAGGAAGAATTAAATTCTCTACAAAATTACTTTCATTCTCCTTTGCTGAGGGTTTTAGAATCTCCAGTCCTGTGGAGTTGCTCAGTTTCTTCCCTGGTCCCTGGATCCTGTTTTCAAAAACAGACAGAAAACGGGCCACTGACTGCCTTGGGATTAGGAGTGGAGAAGGGAGGATCACAATGGAGCAAGAGGAAGCTTTCAGGGGTGATGGATATGTTCATCGATCTTGGCTGAAGTGATGGGTTCACAGGTATAGAGATATGTCAAAACTTATCAAACTGTACACATCAGCTATGTAAAGTTTATTATATATCAATTCCACCTCAAAAAGCTGTTAAAAGTGGAATAGATATATTATTTATAAATGCATGGTAGAACAAATCATGAAACAACAGAACACTCCCTGTATCTATCACTCAGTTTTTAAAAGTAAATGTTACTATTTAAAAAATTTTTTTTCTGTGTTCCCTAACCACCCAAGAGCTCAGGCTTTCTTCTTCTTCATAGTCTTTTTTTTTTTTTTTTTTTTTTTTTTTGAGACGGAGTTTCGCTCTTGTTACCCAGGCTGGAGTGCAATGGTGCGATCTCGGCTCACCGCAACCTCCGCCTCCTGGGTTCAGGCAATTCTCCTGCCTCAGCCTCCTAAGTAGCTGGGATTACAGGCACGTGCCACCATGCCCAGCTAATTTTTTGTATTTTTAGTAGAGACGGGGTTTCACCATGTTGACCAGGATGGTCTCGATCTCTTGACCTCGTGATCCACCCGCCTCGGCCTCCCAAAGTGCTGGGATTACAGGCTTGAGCCACCGCGCCCGGCCTTTTTTTTAAGAGATAGGTTCTCACTATGTTGCCCAGGCAGGATTTGAATTTCCGGGCTGAAGGTATGCTTCTGCATTAGCTCCTCAGTAGCTGAGATCACGGGCACCCGCCACGGTGCTTAGATTCAGCCTTTCTTGTAAAAAGCAGAAGGATGCTTGAAACTATTTTCTGAATCCCTTTGGCTCCCAAATATGAATATTTGGGGGAATATTTTTATCTAAATTATCTGAGTAATCGCGTAGTTAGACACAATTTGAAGACGGAGGCTTGCCCTTTAAAAGAAGGGCAGCCCATGAACCGACTTCCTTGAGCCAAAAATTTTTCAAAAAGGGGGAGTACAGCTCAAGACAGTGATTTTTAAATATTGACAAGAAGTCAAACTCCGTAAAATATTTAAAGAGATTTATTCTGAACCAAATATGAGTGACCATGTCCTATGACACAGCCCTCAGGAAATCCTGAGAACATGTGCCCAAGGTGGTCAGGATGCAGCTTGGTTTTATACGTTTTAGGGAGACATGAGACTTCAATCGAATCCATGTAAGAAATAACATTGGCTCGGTCCAGAAAGGCGGGACCACTCAAGGCGAGGTGGGGAGCTTCCACATTACAGGTAGGTTTTTAAATTTTCTGATTGACAATTGCTTGAGTTAACCTAAAGACCTAGGATCAACAGAAAGGATTATCTGGGTTGCAGTAAGAGTTGCGGAGACAGAAGTTTGATGGTGCAGATGAAGCCTCCAAGTAGCAAGCTTCAGAGAGAAACGATTGTAAATGCCCTTAAGGTCTGTGTTGATGGTACTGCCGGGAAAGTGTAAGTTGGCATCTGACCCCCAAGTCCCATCACGGCCTGAACCAGTCCCTCAGGTTACATTTTAAGAACACCCTGGCCGAGGGGAAAATCCATTCAAATGGTTAGAGGGTCTTAAAACTTCATTTTTGGTTTACGAAAATAATTCTGTTGTTGAGTTAGGAACACTGAGAGCCTCTGCCCAGAATGTAAAAGGGAGAATTCTTGCTAACTGTGGCCGGCCATGCATATCCTTTCACTTCCTTTAAAAGAAAAGAAAACCAAAGAAAGAAACCAAACAAAAGGCGTGGGGGAAGTAAGGGGGGACGTGTTATGATGAAGGGGCCTTGGCAGCCTCTACTGGTGTGGCTTCACCAGGCTCCGCCCACGAATTCTTTTAGAGGTCACTGACGAGCCCAGTGGGGCGTAAGTAACCGCTTGTAAAACTCTAGCAGGAAGCTAGCAGTCGTCTCTAAACCCCGAGAAGGGGAAACAGGAATCGATTAGGAATGAAGGATTATAATCAACTTTCCTTCTAAGGAATAGCTGGGAACCTTCTCATTTTGACCCACGAAAACAAAGCTGAGCTAACTTCTGCCAAATATCTATTAATTAGGCAAAATGGGCCTCTTGCCCACGGTCTGACTGCAGCACAGCCCGTTCTTTTTTTCCTCCGCAGCTGATTGGCTCTGGAGTGTGGCCAGAAGCTTCTCTCCCGCAATTAAAGGAGCCGAGTCTCTGCTGATCCGTTGAGGTTTTTTCTCCGCTTCTGAGCAATGGAGCTTACCATCTTTATCCTGCGACTGGCCATCTACATCCTGGCATTTCCCATGTACCTGCTGAACTTTCTGGGCTTGTGGAGCTGGATGTGCAAAAAATGGTTCCCCTACTTCTTGGTGAGGTTGTCTGTGATGTACAACGAACAGATGGCAAGCAAGAAGCGGGAGCTCTTCAGCAACCTGCAGGAGTTTGCGGGCCCTTCCGGGAAGCTCTCCCTGCTGGAGGTGGGCTGTGGCACGGGGACCAACTTCAAATTCTACCCACCTGGGTGCAGGGTGACCTGTATTGACCCGAACCCCAACTTTGAGAAGTTTTTGATCAAGAGCATTGCTGAGAACCGTCACCTGCAGTTTGAGCGCTTTGTGGTAGCTGCCGGGGAGAACATGCACCAGGTGGCCGATGGCTCTGTGGACGTGGTGGTCTGCACCCTGGTGCTGTGCTCTGTGGAGAACCAGGAGCAGATTCTCCGCGAGGTGTGCAGAGTGCTGAGACCGGTGAGTGAAAGGGTGTGAGGAGGACTGATTAGTAGCAGCCATTATCACAGCGGGCAGTCCTGTCAATGTCAGGTGGCTGAAACTGTTTTTTTTTTTTTTGAGATGGAGTCTCACTGTGTTGCCCAGGTTGGAGTGCAGCGGCATGATCTCGGCTCACTCCGCCTGGAGCGGTGTCTCATGCCTGTAACCCAGCACTTTGAGAAGCCAAGGCAGGAGAATCACAAGGTCAGGAGTTCGAGACTAGCTTGTGCAACACAGTTAAACCCTGTCTCTACTAAAAATACAAAAATTAGCCGGGTGTGGTGGCACACCCCTGTAGTCCCAGCTACTCAGGAGGCTGAGGCAGCAGAATTGCTTGAACCTGGGAGGCAGAGGTTGCACTCCAGCCTGGGCCACAAAGTGAGACTCTTGTCACACACACACAGGTAAACTCCTAGAAAAGACTGTTGAAATTTTTTTTCAGAGTGAGAGAAAAGTTATAAAGAGAACAATTGATAAATCTGAATATAAAAACTTAAAACTGCTATAAAGAAAAAATTCCTGGCAGGGCACGGAGGCTTACATCTGTAATAACAGCATTTAGGGAGGCCAAGGCAGGCAGATTGCTTGAGGTCAGGAGTTCGAGACCAGCCTGGCCAACATGCTGAAACTCCATCTCTACTAAAAATACAAAACTAAGCCAGGTATGATGGTAGGCACCTGAAATCTCACAACTCGGGAGGCCGAGGCAGGAGAATCTCTTGAACCTGGGAGGCAGAGGTCACAGTGAGCCAAGATTACACCACTGCACTCCAGCCTGGACCAGAGAGTGAGACTCTGTATCAAAAAAAAAAAAAAAAAAAAAAAAGGAAAAACTCCTAAAAACAAAGTTAAAGTACAAAACAAGCTTAGAAAAAGTATTTTCCAGGGATGACAGACAAAGAGTTAACTTCCCTCATGTTAAAAGACATTACGTGTCAACATGATCAGTACGGGCGAATAACAGGAACAGAAATATAAACCAATTATATTACAAAAAATGCTCAAACTTACAATTAAAGAGCTCATTAAAGATACTAATTTTACCTACTATACAGTTAGGGACTTCTTTTAATGCCAGGATAGTGCTGGGGTGGGTTTGGGGGACTGGATACCACCATACCCATTAGAAGAGATACCCTCTTTGAATGATATCTGATAACATCAACATTTAAAGCACACATACTCTTTTATCCAGTGGGAATTTATCCTACATGGAAAAACTTGTCCATACGCAAGAATATTTATTAAGTAGTATTTGTAATAGCACAAACTGGAAATAACCTAAATATCAATAGGATGCTGTGTAAGTGAGTTGTCACGTTGTGTAAAGGAACACTGTGCAGCTGTTAGAAGAAGAGTTATCTGTGCTGATATTTAAAAATCCCCAAGGGATAATGTTTAATGAGAACAAAAAGCAATCGAGGCACAGAATGATAGGTAGAGTGTAGGCCCACTGTGTGCCCATTGTGTAAGGGGGAGAGAGAACATACATCTATGTGTATATGTTAATGGGAATGATAGACAAGTAACTTTTTTTGAGACGGAGTTTCCCTCTTGTAGCCCAGGCTGAAGTGCAATGGCATGACCTCAGCTCAGGGCAACCTCCCATGCCGGGTTCAAGTGATTCTCCTGCCTCAGCCTCCCAAGTAGCTGGGATTACAGGCACAAGCCACCATACCTAGCTAATTTTTTTTTTTTTTTTTTTTAGTAGAGACAGAGTTTCTCCTTGTTGGTCAGGCTGGTCTTGAACTCCTGACCTCGGGTAATCCACCCAGTTCGGCCTCCCAAAATGTGGGGATTACAGGTATGAGCCACTGTGCCCAGCCTAGACAAGTAACTATTAACAGTGGTTACCACTTGGGAATGGAATTGGATTCAGGGAAAGAATTACTTTTCATTTTAAACCTTTCTGTAAAGTCTATAATTCTTTATACCTGTATGTAGTTTTCACATATTACCCTTATTATTTTTAGCTAGTTTAAACTCATTTTATATTCTGAACAAAGTTAACTAAATGGATATGTTAACATTTGAATTTACTATTCTCAGAGAAAGGCATGTTCTGTAATCCCCAGTTTTGTCTATTTTTTTACTGAGACAGTTCTCCCTCTGTCACCCAGGCTGGAGTGCAGTGGCACGATCACAGCTCACTGAAGCCTTGACCTCCTGGGCTCAAGCTCTCAGCCTCCCCACCCTCCCCACCCTCCCAGTAGCTGGGACTACAGGTGTGCACCATCACACCCAGCTAGTTTTTGTATTTTTGTAAAGACAAAGTTTTGCCATGTTGCCCAGGCTGGTCTCAAACTCCTGGGCTCAAGTGGTCTTCCTGCTTTGGCCTCCCAAAGTGTTGGGATTTCAGGTGTGAGCTACCACACCCGACCTTCAGTTTAATTTTCTAATAGAGGAAGTTCCTCAGGAAGAAAAGAACTTGGAGATAGACTTTAGAGACAATCACACAATCCTGTCTTTGGCTCTATCAGAGTAGTAAATAAAAAAGGACTGATTCTTATACCCAAATGCTGGGTTTTTATGTCCTAAGACTGGGCACTGACTGGCATATTAGTAGATGTTTTGCTTACAGCGTTACTAATCTCACAACACCCCTGCAAGGCAGGTAATTATTATCTCAGTATATAGTGCCAAAAATCAATTCAACTCTTAAAGGTATCACTTTCTTGATAGTCTTCCTTAGCTTCTGCTAAGTGCCCACTCTCTGCTGGATATAATAAGGGAAGTTTATTACATTTTTTCTTTTCTTTTCTTTTTTTTGAGACAGGGTCTTGCTCTGTTGCCCAGGCTGGAGTGCAGTGGTGAGATCTCGGCTCACTGCAATCTCCACCTCCCTGGTTCAAGCAATTCCCCTGCGTCAGTCTCTCGAGTAGCTGACATTACAGGCGCATGCTACCATGCCTGGCTATTGTTTTGTATTTTTAGTAGAGACGGGGTTTCACCATGTTGGCCAGGTTGGTCTTGAACTCCTGACCTCAGGTGATCCACCTACCTCAGCCTCCCAAAGTGCTGGGATTACAGGCATGAGCCACTGGCCCGGCTGGGAACTTTATTACATTTTCATTTAACCCTCTCTCAACAGTCCTCTAAAGTAGAAATGTTAGGACATGTTAGACTCAGAGAGATTAAGGAATTTGCCCAAAGTCACACAGGTAGTAGATCTGGCTCTCTTTAATGCAAATGCAAATATTCCGTTTTTTTTTTGTTTGTTTGTTTGAGACAGAGTCTTGCTCTGTCACCCAGGCTGGAGTATAGTGGCACAATCTTGGCTAACTGCAGCCTCTACCCGCCGGGATCAAGTGATTCTCCCTGCCTCAGCCTCCTGAGTAGCTGGGATTACAGGCACATGCCACCACACCTGGCTAACTTTTATATTTTTAGTATAGACAGGGTTTTGTCATGTTGGCCAGGCTGGTCTCCAACTTCTGGCCTCAAGTGATCCATCCACCTTGGCCTCCCAAAGTGTTGGGATTACAGACATGAGCCACCGCGTCTTGACCTGATTTTTTTTAAAAAAGAAATAATAAATCAGGAAATTCCAATTTTCCTATTCTTAACCTAGGTCTTGCACTTACCCATATAATTTGGGGGAACTCCATCTCTAAACTGAACTCTGTCTCTAAAATCTGCCTAAGGGGCCAAGACTAGAATAGTTAGAGGAGGCCAAGAAGAGTGGGGCAGTTACCACAATTTTTTGAGGTGACCGTCTGGTCCCTCTCTCCCTACTCCCCTCAGAGGTAGTTGGTAGAAAACTTCTGAAGACGGTCCCCCCCACGACCCCACAACATGTAATAACATCTATTGTGCCTATACTTGACCAATCTTTTTTTCTTTTAGAGACAGGGTTTCTCCATGTTGGTCAGGCTAGTCTCAAACTCCTGACTTCAGTGATCCACCCACCTCGGCCTCCCAAAGGGCTGGGATTACAGGCAGGAGCCACTGCGCCTGGCCTTACTTGACCAATCTTTATAGGACTCCTTGATGAAAGCAGCAGTTGCTAATTCCTACAAGCAGTAATTTACATTTAGTATCACTGATAGATTACCTAATGAGAAAATGTTATCTTGAATTCAGTAATGATTTTAGATGTATCTGTATTTTCATTAATCATATCATGTACTTATTTGTGAAAATGATACAAAAGTTAAAAACATGGTTATTTAAGGCTGGGTGCGGTGGCTCACACCTGTAATCCCAGCACTTTGGGAGGCCAAGGCGAGTGGATCACCTGATGTCAGGAGTGTGAGACCAGCCTGACCAACATGGAGAAACCCCATCTCTACTAAAAATACAAAATTAGCCAGGTATGGTGGGACATGCCTGTAATCCCAGCTACTCAGGAGGCTGAGGCAGGAGAATCGCTTGAACCCGGGAGGCAGAGGTTGTGGTGAGCCGAGATCGTGCCACTGCACTCAGCCTGGGCAGCAACAGCAAAACTCTGTCTCAGGCAGACAAACAAACAAACATGGTTATTTAGTCTCAAGGATGTGCTTAGTGTGGAGTGACTCTCCTGCTCAGAATTCTACGGTTGTCTCAAAGGTTTGCAAGGCAGTACCAGGGAACAATTAAAAAAAAAAAAAAAAAAAAAAAAAAAGCAGAAATGAAAAAATCTTTGAAATGTGTGGTTTTTTTCCTTCTTTCTCAGGGAGGGGCTTTTTATTTCATGGAGCATGTGGCAGCTGAGCGTTCGACTTGGAATTCTTTCTGGCAACAGGTCCTGGATCCTACCTGGTACCTTCTGTTTGATGGGTGCAATCTGACGAGAGAGAGCTGGAAGGCCCTGGAGCGGGCCAACTTCTCTAGGCTGAATCTGCAGCACATCCAGGCCCCCCTGTCCTGGGAGTTGGTGCGCCCTCATATCTATGGATATGCTGTGAAATAGTGTGAGCTGGCAGTAAAGAGCTGAATGGCTCAAAGAATGTAAAGCCTCAGTTTTACATTTAAAATGCTAAATGGGAGAAGAGAAATCTTTTTTTGTTTTTTGGTTTTGTTTTGTATTTTTGAGACGGAGTTTTTGCTCGTTGCCCAGGCTGGAGTGCAGCGGCACGATCTTGGCTCACCACAACCTCTGCTCCCAGGTTCAAGCAATTCCCCTGCCTCAGCCTCCTGAGTAGCTGGGATTGCAGGCATGTGCCACCACACCTGGCTAATTTTGTATTTTTAGTAGAGACAGAGTTTCTTCATGTTGGTCAAGCTGGTTGTGAACTCCCAACCTCAGGTCATCTGCGTGCCTGGGCCTCCCAGCGTGAGCCACCGCGCCTGGCCTGAAATCTTTTTTAGGTAAAGTTGAATTCCATCCTTAAAAGTTTCTGTTATATCCTATTTAGCCATTTTCTATTGTCGCCCAAAGAATTCACAACAAAAAAAACAGCTTTCAACTCCCTCTTCAAAGGAAACACTGAACTTTCATAATTAGTATCTACCATCATTCCCAAATCTTATTTTATTCATTGACTTGAAATTTTTTTTCCAATTGCCTTTTTTTTTTAATTTTTTTATTTTTTTTTAAGGCTAGAGCAGAAGTTTACTAGGCAAAAGAAAGAGAATAGCTCCCTGCGGCAGAGAAGAGTCCTGGAGAAATCAGCCACCCCAGCTGTCTTATTTAAATGGTTACCCATCAGATTTTAATTTCATCTTCTCTTTGAGAGCTTGGTGATAAGAAGCAGTTAAATCACTCAAAAGAAGACTTTAAAAAGGGAGCAGTGAAAGGGTCTTAATAATTCACTGAATTAAGAAATACTAGCTAATTAAAAATCTAAGCCTAAACAGCACAGATTTTTTTTTTTTTCCTTTTTGCTTTTAAACTGTGTTTTAAAAACAGAGACAGGGTGCCCGGCGCAGCGGCTCACACCTGTAATCCCAGCACTTTGGGAGGCTGAGGCGGGCAGATTACAAGATCAGGAGGCCAGCCTAGCCAACATGGCAAAACCCCATCTCTATTAAAAATACAAAAAAAAAAATTAGCCGGGCATGGTAACAGGTGCCTGTAATCCCAGCTACTGGGGAGGCTGAGGTGGAGAATCTCTTGAACCCGGGAGGTGGAGGCTGCAGTGAGCTGAGATCATGTCATTGCACTCCAGCCTGGGCGACAAGAGCAAGACTTCGTCTCAAACAGCAACAACAACAACAACAACAACAACAACAACATACAGAGACAGGGTCTCACTATGTTTCCTAGGCTGGTCTTGAACTCCTGGGCTCAAGTGATTCTCCCACCATGACCTCTCAAATTGCTGGGATTACAGGCAGAAGACTGCGCTGGCCAAAATAGCACACGTTTCTGAAAAAGAAATCTGAACCTAATTGTTGTTCTTAATTCTGGCTTTCAGAATTAACATACAAGGCTGTCACACCTAGTCCTGCCCAGCTTTCTGTCTTTTATCCCAGTACTGCACCAAAGTTTGTTTTCTTGCATTCCAGTTCTCAAGTCTTAAGATAAAGATTGTACTTGACACTTTAGTATATCCATAAAACTATTTGAGGCGGTTAAGATTCTTGGGTTCATTTTCCTTATTATCTAGCACATACTTTGCTGAATATAATAGATTTTAGGCAATGAAAAGCCCATTATTAGAAAAACCTTTAATAATTAGGTGTACTATGTAGGAGCCCCTAGTCATCAAGCAATCTGTGAGTCTGAAAAGAAGTAAACAAATCTTTTTTGGATTATTCTCATCAAATTCCACCCCTGTTCCAAGATGATTTCTTTCTTCTTTGTAACTATGGAAGCTGTGAAAATCATCACAAGTGCCTCTGAAAGCAAGTGTTAGGTTGGTTAGAGGGTTTAATATATTCTGCAATGGTTTGTATGAGTTTTAATAAATGTATTATATTTTCTGAGATGATTTTGCAAAAGTACTATTTTAAGTATCAAATCAACCAATAAATTCACATTCATGTTAGGAACAGAAATATGGTTCATTTCTTTGCTGGCTTGGTTTCCTTTTTCTTAATTTCTCTGGGAGGTTTTTCCTTCATTGTGAAAATTTTAGCTTTTTAAACATACAGATTTTTCTTTAGACAGCCAGGCAACTATAAACACAGCTAATGGATTTTAGACAAAGCAATCTTGGAAGTATCAGAATGGGTTTTGAAAAGTTCAAGTCCATCATGTGATCATGTTTGGCTACTTTAAAAAAGCAAAAAAGTTCAAGTTTAAAGATCCCATTTGTAAAATCCACAGAGCAGAAAGAAAGGAAACTTACTATTTTAACTATCTCTTGGACATGCAAAGTTACTGATGCAGTGAGGTTCAGTGCACATCTAATGCTTCCTACGCTCTGGAACATGAATCTCCTTCCTCTGTCATCTCCCCTGAATAGGAACCTCCTTAATCTGCCCATCTCACTATTGGTTAGGTCAGTCTAGTGATTGAGAAATACGAAAAGCCACAGGTTGAAATGGTGAAATGTCATGACATTGAAAAATAATACCAAAATACAAAGTCCTAGGCACAGCCTTATCAATTCCCTCTTGTCTCAGTGGTGTGGCAAATGTTACCCTCACTTTTCACAGACAGAACTGAGGTGGAGAAAAGTAAATAAATGAAGTTTCATACAGTCATTCCACAAGTTACTGAGCAAGTCTTAGAAGCCCTGACTCCACAAACCACAAAATCTTCTTTGATAGTCACTGCTGCCGTAACACCTTCTTACTGCTTTCCTCCTTGGGCCCAGAGAACACACATTTATAATCATTTTAAAAGCCTGAGGAAATGACACCAGCCCGTGAAAAAGGGAGAAGAAAAAAAGGCAAAACATGTCCAATGTCTTTTAGGTCCTGTATTGGTTAAGAATCCTTCAAACAGCACAGTTGAAAACATGCACTGAAAAAAAAAAAAAAAAAAAAAAAAAAAAGAATCCTTTGATCCTAAGCGACAGAATCCCAATCCAAACAGGCTTAAGCAGAAAAAGGACTCCAACAACTCAAATCAGTGAAAATCATATGGGCAGAAAGCCTCAGGCACAGCCTGAGCAGAGCTCACATAATGTTGCCAGGGGCCAGACAATCTCTAGGGTCCTGTCTGCCCTCCCCATTGCTCTATTAGGTAGCAACTATTATGTAATATTTGCTTCACTTTCTATTCAAGTTTGAAATATGTAGGAATTCAGATGAAACAAATATTAGGACACTTAGGAACAAAATGTTTCAGAATATAAATATAAGACATTTTAATGTATCTTTTCTTTTTTTTTTTTGTCAGCCATTAAAATAAGCATTTGGCTCACTGTCTCAGGGTCTTAACAAGATTTAGGAAGAAATCTGCATTTCGCTGGATTTTTATCAGACCCTGCCTGTTTTCCTGTCAGAGACCATATAGTACAATGCTTAAAATACTGGATTTTCAGTGGAATAACTGCTTGCAACAAAGAAAGTAAAAGACAAAATAAAACACTGGCTTTGGCATCAAAGTGACCTGGCCAAGTCCTGGTTGTGTCATTGGTTGACTCTGTCACCTTGAGCAACTTACCTATTTTTTCATCTGCAAATGGGGGTATCTACCTAAAAGGTTATGATGAGGAGTAAATGAAGCAATGCACTTGGTACTTAATATATGTTGACTTCATTCAACAGATATTTATTGAGTGTCTACCATGTGCTCTGCTTTGGTGCATGGCTTAGAGCCTGAGTAAACTAGACATATCCCTCCTGCACGGAGCACACAATTATGATGAAAATGTTTTCTATCGATGAGGAAGCAGCTCAGGGTGCCCAGAGAATGTAATCCGACCTACCCAGGGGGAGAAGCTCTGAGGCTTTCTTGAGGAAATAAGATCTGAGCTGAATTTCACAGAATGAAAAAAAAAATTTCAGCCAACTAGACTAGCTTGTGCCACAGCCAAGTGAAAAGAGGAAACTCACTATATTCAAGGAACTGAAAGAAAGCAGGCAGGGCTGGCACCAGAGCCTCGAAGGCAGATTCTAGGATGGTTACTGTTTCCATCAGTTTCTTCCTAAATCTTGTTAAGACCCTGAGACAATGAGCCAAACACTTATTTTAATGGATGACTGGGAAAAAAAGATACTTTAAAATGTCTTGTATTTATATTCTGAAACATTTTGTTCCTACATGTTCTAATATTTGTTTCATCTGAATTCCTACATATTTCAAACTTGAATAGAAAGTGAAGCAAACATTACTTAACAGTTCCTTTCATTCTCTTGATCCTCCCATAAGCCTTCCCGTTCTGGTCTTGCTTTAGAAAACACAGAACTTGGCCGGGCACACTGGCTCACGCCTGTAATCTCAGCATTTTGGGAGGCCAAGGTGAGCGGATCATGAAGTCAAGAGACGGAGACTATCCTGGCCAACATGGTGAAACCCCATCTCTACTAAAAAATACAAAAATTAGCTGGGTGTGGTGGCATGCGCCTGTAGTCCCAGCTACTAGGGAGGCTGAGGCAGGAGAATTGCTTGAACCCAGGAGGCAGAGATTGCAGTTAGCTGAGATCACATCACTGTACTCCAGCCTGGCGCCTGGTGACAGCAAGACTCTGTCTCAAAAAAAAAAAAAAAAAAGAAAAAGAAAAAGAAAAGAAAACACAGAACATAACGTAACTGAAATTCTTATTTATCTGTTCAAGTAATAAGAGTCTGATGAATCATAGCAAACAAGTATCAACAAAAGCAAAAAAGCAAACTATTCAGTATCACTTTAACCATCTCAGTATTTAAAACCAGCATTAGGCTACATTAAACAGTAAGAACAATTTCATGTTGAACCATGGACCCACTGGTTAATCCTGGCGCCAGAGAAACAGAGCAGAGGTCACCTGAACCAAGGGCAAAAGAAATAATGGACCAGGCAATGTGCAAGCTATTACTTTGTTTTAAAGGAAACTGTCTTGGGAACCTGCAGAGAACTACGTGGGAACATATACATGAACAAGGAGAATCACCATTCAGAATTTACTTTTTGTTTTGTTTTGTTGTTTTTTTGAGACAGTCTCTCTCTGGCCCAGGCTGTAATGAGGTGGTGTGATCATGACTCACAGTAGCTTCAACCTCCCAGTCCCAAGTAATCCTCCTGCCTCAGCCTCCTCAGTAGCTGGTACCACAGGCACGCACCACCATACTGGTTAATCTTTTTATTTTTAGTAGAGATGAGGTCTCACTGTGTTGCCCAGGCTGGTCTCAAACACCTAGGCTTAAGTAACCCTCCCTCCTCAGCCTCTCGAAGTGCTGGGGTTACAGGTATAAGCCACCGCACCCAGCCCCAGAAATTAACATTCTTCAGAGTAAAAAGCAGGATAGTCTCACTTGAAGCTGCATGTTTCTCAGTCTTTAAAAATGTATCTAACAAGAATGACAAACTTCTCTTTGGAATAATCCTTTTTACACCATGTCCTAAATACCTAATAATTTCATTAAAAAAAAATTTTTTTTTTGCAGGGGACACGAAGTCTTACACTGTCACCCAGGATGGAGTGCAGTAGCATGATTGGCTCACTGCAACCTCTGCCTCCTGGGTTCAAGCAATTCCCTTGCCTCAGCCTTTCGAGTAGCTGGGACTACAGGCACACGCCACCATGCTTGGCTAATTTTTTCTAATTTAGTAGAGATGGGGCTTCATTGTGTTGCCCAGGCTGGTCTTGAACTCCTGAGCTCAGGCAATCCACCCGCCTCAGCCTCCCAAAGTGCTGGGATTACAGGCGTGAGCCACTGCACCCGGCCATAATTTCCATTTCTTAAGTATCTTCTTTATGCAAGGCACTATTTATTTATTTATAGAGACAGGATATTGCTACATTGCCCAAGCTGGTCTTGGACTCCTGGGCTCAAGCAATTCTCCTACCCCAGCCTCCCAAAGTGCTGTGATTACAAGTGTGGACTATCATACCCAGCTCGAACTTTTTTTTTTTTTTTTGAGACAGAGTTTCACTCTTATTGCCCAGGCTAGCGTGCAGTGGTGTGATCCTGGCTCACCACCCTCCACACCCTGGGTTCTCCTGCCTCAGCCTCCCAAGTAGCTGGGATTACAGGTGCACACCACCAAACACAGCTAATTTTGTGTAGTTTTTAGTAGAAATGGGTTTTCACTATATTGGCCAGACTGGTCTCAAACTTCTAACCTCATGATCCACCTGCCTTGGCCTCCCAAACTGCTGGGATTATAGATGTGAACCACCGCACCTAGCCCCGACACAGGATTTTTTTTGGTGCTGCTTTGCCAGTTGGAGACCTCCATGGCTAGTGACAACCCTGTCCAGGACCTCACTCCACCCTAGGATCACCACAGGAGATACCTGATCCCCTCAGCCCAGAGGGCTGCTCTTGGCTTGTGCTCTGGCCCAGATCCCACTCTTTCCATGGGATCTGCACTCTGCTCACAGCTGGGCCAGCCATACCATAACCTGCCTCTGGCTTGAGCACTGGCATCTGGGTGAGGGGAATGCAGTGGCATCTGAAAAACCTGGAGGCGCCAGTGATCCCGAAGCCTCAAAGTGGTGTTATAGCATGTCACAGCCCTGGCTTGGGGAGGCCTTATGTCTGGACTCTCAGAAGGACCGCAGCTCTTCTTTTCTTTGCCTATAACGTGGCAAGTGGGAAGAGTGGCAGAGGGATGGTGAGTGCTTCAGTCCATTTGTGTTGCAGCTTTTTCAGTCCCACCATTCGGCAGGTCCCTAGTTCTTGTCCCATGTCCAGGAATAATGAAGTACGTGGATAGTTGGAGGGTAAACAAGGCAGAAGGGAGCTTCGTTGAGCCACAGAACAGCTCTCAGGAGCCCCAAAGTGGGTAGCTCCTTTCTGCAGGCAGGATGTTCCATCAAGTGTGCAGCTCTCAATGGAGAGGAGACCCAGAGTGGGTAGCTGCTATCCATAGGCAGGTTGTCTCATTGAGTGTGTGAGTCTGGCTGAGTCTGGGCTTTTTATGTGTTCATAATGGAGGAAGTATGTGCTGATGGATCCATGGACAGCTACATATGGGCCTGGAAAAAGCATTATCTGATTGGCCAAATGTTCATCAATGAAATTCTCACTCTGAGTTGTGGACTCTACCTGGAACTGGCAGCCCAGCCCCAGCCTTCAGGCTGTCCCTGGCTTGAAGGTGGGATTTCACTGGGTACCTGCCCTCCCAGCCTAGGAACCTGATCTGCCTCCCTCCACCATCAATATGCTCCCCAGAGCACCCAGGCTGTCTGTGCTGAGGGGTGCCTGCAGGCCCCTTCCAAGCTGCCCTCAGCCTTTCCCAGACCCCTCCCACACACCTTGGTGCCCAAAGTCTGGAAGGGGCCCAGGCAGCAGGGATCTGGCAGGAGGCTGGCATGTCAGCACTGCCCTGAGTGCATGCACCTCCACTGGGTTGTGAGAGCATTGGGGCTCAGCTACAACTTTGTTCTGCACCAGAGCGAGTACGGGAGTGGGGAGAGGCCAGGGAGAAGGCACTTCCAAGTCTGTAGGAGCAGGGGGCTTCCCAGACCTCTAAGAGAGCAAGGATGCCCGGGTCCAGAGCTATGGCTGGCTGGCTGCAGCTGCTCCAGGAGACAACTGGAACTCCACCCTGCCAACTCAGTAGAGTGAGGGGCCTGGCACCTGTGGGCTCAGCAACTGGCCATGCCTCCCCCACTGTAGCTGGCATCCTCACTGAGGCTGTTCCAGATGGCCCACTGCAACCATCACTTCTACATACCTCTCCTCTATCTTTTCCACTCCATTTCCATAGCTATCACCATCACCTAAGTTTAAGAACTAGTGCCTGGATAACTATTTGTACAGTTGACCAGGGATGGCTGGAATGACAAACCATTGGTGTGAGAACTTGCCAGTTATTGCCTAGTTCTGAAAGATATGATAGGAAAGCAGGGAAGATACTGAGTTTAGATAAAATACTAGAAAAACACTCCTTTTGCAACTAACTCAATCTTTCTTGCCCTTCTTTGTCCAATTCACCCCACTAACAGCATGGCAAAAACAGAAGCTTAGCAAGCAATTTTCCTGGAGTGCAAAGAAGTGGCTTCCTAGATAACCACCAATATCTGATCTAAAGCATAGTGTCTAATACCTAAAATTGCTACACATTGGTGTCTATACCTCCCCACCTTCACTCCTCCTGACTTCCTACTCATCATTTCCAGAATAGAGACAATCTTTCTTAAGTAACAGTTTATTTTTATGTATGTATTTATTTATTTTGAGACAGAGTCTCACTCTGTCACCCAGGCTGGAGTCCAGTGGTACGATCTTGGCTCACCACAATCTCCAGCTCCCAAGTTCAAGCAATTCTCCTGCCTCAGCCTCCCACCTGCCACCACACCCAGCTAATTTTTGTATTTTTAGTAGAGATGGGATTTCTCCATGTTGGCTAGGCTGGTCTCTAACTCCTGACCTCAAGTGATCTGCCTGCCTTAGCCTTCCAAAGTGCTGGGATTACAGGCATGAGTCATCACACCTGGCCTTAAGTAACAGTTTAATTTGGCTATTCCCACAACTCAAAATTATGAAACTACCTGCTAATGATAAAATCGAATTTAAGCTTCTCATCTCTGTATTGAGGGTGGTCTGTCAGTGCTGCATCAACACTTTCACCAGCTTTGTGATGCAGTGGAAAACCATGGAGTTTGGAGTCAGAACATTTGAATCATGACTGCATCTCACTAATATCATAATTAACTTAGTGAAAGAGGATGCCACCACCTACATCTCCCAGGATTGTTATGAGGATGAAATGAGATAAACACAAAAGGTGCTTCATAAACCATGACACTGCCAGTGTTGAGCACCGCAGCTTCCCCACATGGTCTCTCACTCTGGGCGAGGCCTGCCTCCTTAGGTATTTCTAAGAGTGGTAAAATACTTATTTATTTTTCTATCAGAAAAGTATTTTGCTTCTATAAATGTAGGCTTGAAATTCCGATCATCTGGATTATGGGTTTTTGTTGTTGTTGTTGTTTTGTTTTTTTAGGCTAGTCCAGTGAAGTAGTGGGAGTGGAGAAGGAACAAAGAAATCTGTAACTGGTTGTGTCCAATTCACTGTAAACACCACTGCCCTCAAACCAGCCCATCTGCACTATTACACATGATAATGTTTTCTAAAGGTGTGGCATATTTCAAAGACACCGGTCATAAAAAATACTTTGGCCAAGTTCTCATTTTTGTACCTAACAAAAAGTTCAGCACTCTCATGAGAAGCACTTGCTTCAATTGCTGCAAATAAGTTCCAGACGGTTTGTGTTTATAAACATGGTTTCCTAAATCTCTCTAATCTTGGCTCCCATTTTATCTGTCAAGCTAAGCAGGCAGTATCAGAACTATAAAAGAAGCACCATCTAACTCCTTCTATTTTGCCTATCGGGTTACAGGAACAGATTACTAAATCTAATCCCAGAGGAAGAGTTTTTTGATCTTATTGTCCACTAAAGTTTCTAAATAAATCTAAAAACCTTATTTAAAAAACAAAGGTTTGGCCAGGTACAATGGCTCACACCTGAAAACCCAACACTTTGGGAGGCCAACGTGAGAAGATCACGTGAGCCCAGGAGATCAAGAACTGACTGGGCAACATAGTAACACCTCATCTCTATAAATTTTTTTTTTTTTTGTCAAAAGTTAGCTGGGTCTGGTGGCACATGTCTGTAGTCTAGCTACTGGAGAGACTCGCTTGAGCTTGCGAGGTCAAGGCTGCAGTGAGCCATGACTGCCCCACTGCATTCCAGCCTGGGCGACAATGACAAAATGAGACCCTGTCTCCAAAAAAAAAAAAAAAAAAAAAAAAAAAAGAAAGAAAATTAAAAAGCCTGTAATATTAAAATAAACAGATATACATATATATATATCTATAAATATAAATGATGCTGTATACCAACTTGCTTGCCAATGCATACAATCCCATCTGCCCCAATTTTTCTTTTCTTTTCTTTTTGTTTTTTTGGGAGATGGAGTCTCATTCTGTCACCCAGGCTGGAGTGCAGTGGTATGATCACGGCTCACTGCAGCCTCAACCTCCCAGGCTCAAGTGATCCTCCCACCTCAGCCTCCCAAGTAGCTGGGACCAAAGGCATGTGCCACCATGCCTGGCTTTTTTTTTTTTTTTAATACAAAAAACAGACATGAGGTCTCACCATATTGCCCAGGCTGGCCTGGAACTCCTGGCCCTCAAGCAATCCTTCCTCTTCAGCTTCCCAAAGTGCTGAGCCACCATGACCAGGTGATTTTTTTCATTTTTTTGTAGAGATGGGGTCTCCCGATTTTACCCAGGCTGGTCTTAAACTCGTGGGTTCACGTGATCCCCTGGCCTTGATCTCCCAAAGTGCTGAGATTATAAGCATGAGCCACTGTACCCAGCCTGCCCCAATTTTTCAAATGGGAGGAAGCATCGGAGAAAGTGAACTATTCATACATTGTTAACCTGTCGGCCCACATTTTTGCCGTGGTGCTTTTATATTTTTCCTTTCATATTCTGGGCTCCTGAATAAAATTCTATAAACATTGGCCTTAGGTTCACACAACATTTGGATGCCAGGTATGCCTAAAAATGTGAGAATTAGGTGAAAATGGTGCCATCTAATGCCTATTCTTAACTTTTATGGTGGGAGGGGCAGTATGGTCATAGATAACCTTGAGAATCTGATGAAAGGTATAGAGCCTCTCCCTAGAAAAGTGCTCCTGCAAATAAACATGCTCTTTCCGGAGGAAACATAAAACAAACGCTTGTGGAAGCATCTTGTCATCACTTCCAAAGCACCACATATGGAATGTTAAACTCAGAAGCCCCATTCTGTAAACCTAGCCCCCCGCCTTTTACATCTCCCACTAAACCAGATCCCCAACTTAGAGACTTGCAATGCTTCCACTCTACTTGGTCTGTCTCTGGCTATCAACCTGCACCGATTCCCTTCCCCACCAGGCTGAACTAGAAAAAAATCAATGCATTATCATATCACTCTCCTATTCATGCTCCCTGGGTTTTTTGTTTTTGTTTTTGAGACATAGTCTCACTCTGTCACCCAGACTGGAGTGCAGTGATGCAATCTCCATTCACTGCAACTACCACCCTCCAGGCTCTGAGCCACCACACTAGGCTAATTTTTTGTATTTTTGGTAGAGATGGAGTCTCACCACATTGCCCAAGCTGGTCTTGAACTCCTGAGCTCAAACCATCCACCCACCTCGGCCTCCCAAAGTGCTGAGATTACAGACATGAGCCACCATGCCCGGCCCATGCTCCCTTGTTCTATTGCCATACAAATCAGCCAATTTCTGAGCAAGGGGGACCTTTTATCCCAAATCTGCTTCCTATTCTGTATTTTTTAACTTAGTTAATTGCAAAGCCATTTTTCTTACGGGAACTCAAAAGCGGAAACCAGGACATCATCCTAGCGCCGTCCCTCTCACCGACTGCCCACAGCCAGTCAGAATGTGGCTTCCTCCTTTTTCTTCCATCGCTTCTACACACATCACTGTTTACTTGGCTCAACTGGCCTACAGCATGACCCCTTCCAATCTATGTTTTGTGCTGCTACCAGAACCTAAATAAAAAATCACTTCCTGGTTGAAATCCTTTGATGGCTTCTCAGACCTTTTAGAATAATTTTCAAAATCGTTCGTTTAAAATGCAAGGCCCAGCTGGGTGTAGCGGCTCATGCCTGTAATCCCATTTTGGAGACCAAGGCCGGAGGATTACTTGAGTTTAGGAGTTAGAGACCAGCCTGAGCAACATGGCAAGACTTCATCTCTACAAATAAAAAAATTAGCTGGGCATGGTGGCATGCACCTGTGGTCCCAGCTACTCAGGAGGTTGAGGTGGGTGGATCAATTGAGCCAGGAAGTCGAGGCTGCAGTGAGCCCTGATTGTGCTTCTGCACTCCATCCATCCTGGGCAGAGCCAGATGCAATCTCTTTCTTTTTTTTTTTTTTTTTTGAGATGGCGTTTCACTCTTTTTCTCTTTTTTTTTTTTTTAGACGGAGTTTCGCTCTTGTTACCCAGGCTGGAGTGCAATGGCGCGATCTCGGCTCACTGCAACCTCCGCCTCCTGGATTCAGGCAATTCTCCTGCCTCAGCCTCCTGAGTAGCTGGGATTACAGGCACGTGCCACCAGGCCCAGCTAACTTTTTGTATTTTTAGTAGAGACGGGGTTTCACCAAGTTGACCAGGATGGTCTCGATCTCTTGACCTTGTGATCCACCCGCCTCGGCCTCCCAAAGTGCTGGGATTACAGGCTTGAGCCACCACGCCTGGCCCGACGTTTGACTCTTGTAACCCAAGCTGGAGTACACTGGCATGATAGCTTACTCAACCTTCGCCTCCTGGGTTCAAGTGACTCTCCTGCCTCAGCCTCCCAAGTAGCTGGGATTACAGGTGCCCACCACCATGCCCAGCTAATTTTTGTATTTCTAGTAGAGATGGGGTTTTACCATGTTGGCTAGGTTGGTCTTGAACTCCTGACCTCAAGTGATCCACCCACCTCAGCCTCCCAAAGTGCTGGGATTACAGGAGTGAGCCACGGTGCCCGGCCAAGATGCAGTTCCAAATACAAAATCAAATAAAATGCAAGTGTCTTGTGATCTGGCCCTGTTGGTCCTCAAGCTCTGTCCTCCACTCCACCTGCCTCCCTCATACCTGGTTCTATACATTATGCCATTTGTGCTGTTTGCCTCTGTGCATTTCCGCAACAGCTATGCCCTCTGCCTGAGTACCTATATATTCTCTTCATCTGAATTTTACTAGTTCTCAAAAACATCCATAGTCCTCTCCAAAAATGCCTTTCTTAATTCTACAGTTTATTAAGTACACCTTTCCAGTGGGCTCTAATGTTGGTTTACTCATTTCTCTCTCCTTAACTCTAAGTGTCTTGATGGCAACACACTTTGTTACATCCTTGTATCATATCTGCAGCACTCAATTAATCTTTCTTAAATGTACAAATAATCCCAGGCATCTCTGTTCCTACCCTCAGGAGAAAGTTAAATACCCTAGATTCTCAATGACACTTATAAATCTTGTAATTTGCCGGGCCCGGTAGCTCATGCCTGTAATTCCAGCACTTTGGGAGGCCGAGGTGGGCAGATTTGAGACCAATTTGGCTGATATAGTAAAACCCCGTCTCTACTAAAAACACAAATATTAGCTGGGCATGGTAGCACGCCTGTAACAGTCCCAGCTAATCAGGAGGCTGAGGCAGAATTGCTTGAACCTGGGAGCTGGAGGTTGTGGTGAGCCGAGATTGCACCACTGCACTCCAGCCTGGGCAACAGAGCAAGACTCTGTCTCAAAAAACAAAACAAAAAAATCTTGTAATTTACCTTTAGCTGCCACAAAAGCCAAACCTTGACACTCTCAAGTCACCCTACTCATGTCTGTACTCCTCCCTCTCAGCAGATGACTTCACTTCTCATTCCACAAAAGAAAAAAACGAGCCAGTGAGTGAGACTGGAAATGTAAAAACCTCACAGATCCCTCTCCTGACCTAAGGATGAGGTCTCCTCCCAGGCTCTGCAATAATACCCCTGGGCTCTTGATTCCTCTCTCCCAGGTCTGTCTTTTGCTGAGTCACATTCATTTTGTATCTTCACTATTCCCCTCTCCAGGAATTTCTTCACCTGTGCTCAAGTATCCTAAAATCCACAGCTTCCTCCAGTAAAATCAAAACAAAATAACACACCAGGCCAGGCACAGTGTTTTGCTCACATCTGTAATCAATCCCAGCACTTTGAGAGGCCAAGGAGGGCAAATCACTTGAGGTCAGGAGTTCAAAACCAGCCTGGGTAACATGGTGAAATCATGTCTCTCCAAAAAATATAAAAATTAGCGGGGCTTGGTAGTCTGTGGCTGTAATCCCAGCTACTTGGGAGGCTGAGGTGGGAGGACTGCTTGAGCCTGGGAGGTTGAGGCTGCAACGAGCCATGATCGCACCACTGACCTCTAGCCTGGAAGACAGTGACACCCTGTCTCAAAAAGGTCGGGGGGAACCACCCAAAAGACTTAGTTTTACCTTCCACTTAAGTTATTGCCTTTTCATCCTCCATTCACTGTCAAATCTTTTAAAATGTTAAATCTGCGCTGTGGCTCATGCCTGTAATCCTAGCACGTTGGGAGGCCGAGGTGGGTAGATCACCTGAGGTCAGGAGTTCAAGACCAGCCTGGCCATCATGGTGAAACCCCATCTTTTTTTAAAAAAAAAAAAAAAAAAAAAAAAAAGTTAAATCTGGCTGGGTGCGGTGGCTCATCCCAGTAATCCCACAGTAATCCCAGCACTTTGGGAGGCCGAAGCAGGTAGATCACCTGAGGTCAGGAGTTTGAGACTAGCCTAGCCAACATGGTTAAATCCCATCTCTACTAAAAAAAAAAAAAAAAAAAAAAAATTAATGGGGCATGTTGGCAGGTGCCTGCAGTCCCAGCTACTTAGGAGGCTGAGGCAGGGAGAATTGCTCGAACCTGGGAGGTGGAGGTTGCAGTGAGTTGAGATCGCACCAGTGCACTCCAGCCTGGGTGATAGAGCAAGGCACTGCCTCAGAATAAATAAGGGCTTCATCCTATGTCTGATCTGTGTAATATCTGATTCTCGTGTTCCTTAAGATGTTTTCCATTCCTTTGGCTTCTGGACACCATTCTCTCATGGGTCTTTTCAACCCTCTCCAGCTGCTCCACTTCTACTTCACCAGTATGCCTTCCTTATAGTCCTTGTTATTCTACAGACTTCTTTTTGAGGGAGTTCAATGGATCTGTGACACGTCCACCCTTTCCTACCCTGTGGGGTACACTGGCTATACAGAGAAATGTTGGGCACCTGTCACCTGTATTCGTTTCCTATTGCTGCTCTAATGCACGACCTAAGTGGCTTAAAACAACACAAACTTATCATGTTACAGTTCTGAAAGATGAACATCCAAAACGGGTCTCACTAGGCTAAAATCAAGGTGTCGACAGGTCTGTGTTTCTTCTGGAGGCCCTGGGGGAGACACTGTCCTTTCCAGTTTGTCGAGGCCACCTTCACTCCTTGGCACATGGTTCCTTCTTCCATTTTCAAAGTCAGCAATCTAACATCTTCAAATCTCTCAACCTGACTTCATTTTCCTACCTTCCACCTTCTTGTAAAAACTGCTGTAATTACATTTTCCCTCATCCAGATGATCCAGGACAAGCTCTCAACTCAAGGTCAGCTGATCATTAGCAACCTTAATTCCATCTGCAATCTTAATTTCCCTTTTTCATGTACTATAACATATCCCCAGGTTCTGGAAATTAGGATGTGGACATTTCTGGGAGTGGTGAAGAGGCGGTATTATTCTGCCTGCCACATCGGCTAAACTGGCAAATACATAAAAGATAATGAAACCTTTAGTGAGGCATCAAACTGGTCTAAAATAGACAAGATGAACTGAGCATGGTGGTGGGCACCTGTAATCTCAGCTACTTGGGAGGCTGAGGCAGGCAGGAGAATCACGTGAACCCAAGAGGCAGAGGTTGCAGTGAGCCGAGACCATGCCATTGCACTCCAGCCTGGGCAACAGAGTGAGACTCCATCTTACATAAATAAGTAAGGAAGACAAGATGAGAACAGTGTGAAATGGCAGAATAGTTGCAGGAAGAACTGAATGAGGAATACAAGGGAACAGACTACAGTCTGTACACTCTAATTTTCAAAAAGAAAATCAGGCTGCATTTGTAGAATAGCTCACATTTGTCTCTGACACATCTCCCCATGCTAAAATTATCATTTCTATTTCTGTAGCCTTCCCTACAGGATTGCTTGACTCAGAATCCTTTGATGACTCCAGGCATGTCTTCTAATCCTCTCCCAATCTCTTCGCAACTTTAAAATTGTGAGGCCGGGCACGGTGGCTCAAGCCTGTAATCCCAGCACTTTGGGAGGCCGAGGCGGGTGGATCACGAGGTCAAGAGATCGAGACCATCCTGGTCAACATGATGAAACCCCGTCTCTACTAAAAATACAAAAAAAATTAGCTGGGCATGGTGGTACGTGCCTGTAATCCCAGCTACTCAGGAGGCTGAGGCAGGAGAATTGCCTGAACCCAGGAGGCAGAGGTTGCGGTGAGCCGAGATCGTGCCATTGCACTCCAGCCTGGGTAACAAGAGTGAAACTCCGTCTCAAAAAAAAAGAAAAAAAAATTGTGAAACCTAACAAGTTTTCAATATGCAAAATGACCATTAAACATGAAAATGTGTTCGATTTCACTCACAATACAAGAAATGCTCATCAGAACTGCTGTAAGGTACCATTTCTCACATATCAGATTGGTGAAAACTTCAAAAGTCTGACCACGCATTCCGCTCGGCGGGCAGTGGAGAAAGAGTCACTACTCTGTATATTGCTGGTGGGAATGCCAACACATTCAACCCTCATAGGGAAATTTGGCAATATCTAATAAAACTAAACTTTAATTTTCCTTTGACCCAGCAATTCCACTTCTGGGAATTTACCCTGAAAATATACCTTCAATAATACGAAAACATATATGCACGGGGTGATTCACTGCAACACTGTTTGCTGTAATGTCTCCAGCCTACATGCTCACTCACAGTTAGGAGAGCACTTCAACCATGCTACACTCACACAGTGGAGGACTCTGCAGCTATAACACAGAAGGAGGAAAAGATCCCTAAGACTCTTGCATCTTTCCTTTTTTTTTTTTTCTTGAGACAGAATCTCGCTCTGTCACCAGGCTGGAGGGCAGTGGCAAGATCTCGGCTCACTGCAACCTCTGCCTCCCAGATTCACGCGATTCTCCTGCCTCAGCCTTCCAAATAGCTGGAACTACAGGCATGCACCACCACACCTGGTTAATTTTTGTATTTTTAGTAGAGGCGGGGTTTCACTGTGTTAGCCAGGACAGTCTCGATCTCCTGACCTCGTGATCTTCCCACCTCGGCCTCCCAAAGTACTGGGATTACAGGTGTGAGCTACTGGGTTCAGCCTCTCTTGCATCTTTCTAACACCATTTGGGCTGGGGCCCGCTTGTCCAGGCTGTGCTGCTTCTGCCCCTTGTTTTATTTGCTCATTGCCATGGCTTTCAGGAATTTTGCCTTGCCTTTGTCCTTCTTTTTCTTCCTCTGCTTGGTCATACTGAGCTCTGCGATGCTTTTCAACTAAAGGGGTCCCCTCTGGACCTGCTTATAGGCTGACATGGCACCCACCTGTAGTTTAGTAGCTAGACTGCCCTGATTACTTATGTTAATGATCAAATTGTCCCAGATTTCACTATTGGAAGCCCCTTTAAGCTGGCTCCTCTTGGCTATTGACATGTCCTGTTATTCTTTGAATGCCTTTTTTTTTTTTTTTTTTTTGAGATGGAGTCTCGCTCTGTCACCAAGGCTGGAGTGTACTGGTGCCATATCAGCTCACTGAAACCTCCACCCCCCAGGTTCAATAGATTATCTTGCCTCAACCTCCTGAGTAGCTAGGATTACAGGCATGTGCCACCTCATCCAGCTAATTTTTGTATTTTTAGTAGAGATGGGGTTTCACCATGTTGGTCAGGCTGGTCTTGAACTCCTGGCCTCAAGTGATCGGCCTGCCTCAGCCTCCCAAAGTGCTGGGATTAAGGTGTGGGCAGTGAGACAACACAGCCTGGGTAGCTGAACCAAGCCACCACCCAAGGCAGGAATAGAACATAAATCTTGTCCCTTTCTGAGCCCATTCCCCCAAAATCCCACTTCCAGACACTTCTAATGTGCATTGCTAGGCCAGGTATGGCTAATCGATCACAGTCTTCTTTGTAATGGAACCCAGACACATTCCACCTCAGAACCCTCATCTCTGGGCTCCAAGCAGCTGCCTGTATTTACTCAGAGTTAGCACATCACCTGGAGCCTACTTAGGATTCCCGCCTTAAGGACACCTCACAGGTGAAAGGACCATGGCCGAGCCCCATTGTAAACAGGCACGGGAGTAGTCAAATTGGAGGGTCCAGGTAGCAGTGCTGGTGGGCCAGGGTCTTCGAGGACCTATGTGTCCTAGATGAGGATCAAACGACATGCACCATTGGGAGAAATGGTCTCTGCTGATACAGATATTGAAATAACAAAGGCAGAAGAGAAAAATCAAGTATGGAGTTTGAGGTTGGCCTATGTAAACTACAGAATAAAGCAAAAAAAAAAAAAAAAAAAAACCAGTTATTTCAAAATAAAATATAAATAATCATAGTGATGAATAAGCCACTGAATAAATAGGAATGCAAAAGTCCAAACTGATATAAATAAACGATTAAATAGAATCCTCATTAGAATGCCTACTAATAAATTTTGGTTTGGTTTTGTTTCTGAGATGGAGTGTCTCTCTGTCGCCTAGGATGGAGTGCAGTGGCATGATCTTGGCTCACTGCAAACTCTACCTACTGGGTTCAGGCGATTTCCTCCCTCAGCCTCCCCAAGTAGCTGGGACTACAGACATGTGCCACCCTGCCCAGGTAATCTTTCAATTTTTTAATTTTTTTTTTATTTTTTTTATTTTTTGAGACGGAGTTTCGCTCTTGTTACCCAGGCTGGAGTGCAATGGCGCGATCTCGGCTCACCGCAACCTCTGCCTCCCGGGTTCAGGCAATTCTCCTGCCTCAGCCTCCTGAGTAGCTGGGATTACAGGCACGCGCCACCATGCCCAGCTAATTTTTTTTGTATTTTTAGTAGAGACGGGGTTTCACCATGTTGACCAGGATGGTCTCGATCTGTTGACCTTGTGATCCACCCGCCTCGGCCTCCCAAAGTGCTGGGATTACAGGCTTGAGCCACCGCGCCCGGCCTTAATTTTTTAATTTTTAGTAGAGATGAGGTTTCACCATGTTGGCCTGGCTGATCTCAAACTCTTGACCTCAGGTGATTTCCCCCACTACACCTTGGCCTCCCAAAGTGCTGGGATTACAGGTGTGAGCCACCGCGCCCAGCCATAAATCTTTTTTTAAAGTGATGTATTTAGCTCTTCCCACTATCTTGGCTCCTGTGGAAGCCTGCTGGGAACAGGACTTCTAAAAGGAACTATGAATGGAAGGCTGTGGTCCAAGGCTATTTTTGCCGGCTATAAGCGGGGTCTTCAGAACCAAAGGGAGCACACAGCTCTTCTTAAAATTGAAGTTGTTTATGCCCGAAATGAAACAGAATTCTGTTTGGGCAAGAGATGCGCTTATGTATACAAAGCAAAGAACAATACAGTGACTCCTGGCAGCAAACCAAACAAAACCAGAGTAATCTGGGGAAAGGCACACAGAAACAGTGTCACGGTTCATGCCAAATTCCAAAGCAACCTTCCTGCTAAGGCTATTGGACACAGAATCCAAGTGATGCTTACCCCTCAAGGATTTAAACTAATGAAAAGTCAACAAATAAATGTGGATTTGTGCCCTTGTATTTTTGTTAAATGGATTAAAAATTTTACCCTAAAAAATGATATATTTAGAAAAACCACCATTTAGCAAACTAAAATTAATGGAGTCAAGCAAGGATCACCAACAGACACTGAAATTAATGGATAAAAGCCTGAAAAATAACAGGATATTTGTATAATATCAAAGTACCTGTTCAGAAACTACTTATTAGTTAAAAGTGGGGAAAAAAAAAAAAAAAACAGTAACTACAGCAGAGAACCAGGCAGACACCACCCTAATCCACATGGTCAAAGCAGTGGTGTGCTAGAGCTCACTCCTACCAACCCAGGAATGGGACATTGTCCAACCTTGCGTTCCATGATGACAGACTATTTAGAAATTGGCCGTGATAGGAGTATTTACGACACAGAATGGGGCAACAGCAAATGCCACAGATCAGAGCGACATCTCCCCTTCCAGAACCAGTTGTTAAATATTTATCAGCATCACCCTGGATCAAGGTTTACCAGAAAGCAATTCGACTTTCTGTGCCTCCTGATATTTCACACTAAGAAGAGCACAGTATCACCTTTGTTGTATTCTGTCCAAAATGTATGACCTCAATCTAGTGAGAAAACAGTGAGCGGGGTAAAAAACTACACTGAGAGGCATCCTACACAATAACTGGCCTGTACTGGCAAAACATCAAGGTCAGTTGGGCATGGTGGCTCACGCCCGTAATCCCAGCACTTTGGGAGGCCAAGGTGGGTGGACCACCTGAAGTCAGGAGTTTGAGACCAGCCTGACCAACATGGTGAAACCCCATCTCTACTAAAAATACAAAAAATTAGCAGGGTGTGGTGGCAGATGCCTGTAGTTCCAGCTACTTGGGAAGCTGAAGCAGGAGAATTGCTTGAACCAGGGAGATGGAGGTTACAATGAGGCTAGATAGCGCCATTGCCCTCCAGCCTGGGCGACAGGAGCAAAACGCAAAAAAAAAAAAAAAAAATCAAGGTCATGAAAGACAAAGATGATTGAGGAGATGTCAGAGACTAAAGAGGCAGAACAACTAAAAGCAATATATGATCCTAATTGGATGCTAGACCAGAAACCTTTATTATTATTATTATTATTAAGGACATTATTGGGACAACTGGTGAATATGAAAAAAATCTTTATATTGGAAAACAAACTAATGTCAATGTTAAATTTCTGATTTTTAACACCATACTATGGTTATATAATACAATAATGTCCCAAATGCATACGAAAGCATACGGAGGAAAAGGCATAGTCTGCAGCTTACTGTCAGGTGGTTCACCAAAACTATTTTTTAAAGAAAGAAACATGTTAAAAAGGAAAATGTAGGTACCAGACACGTAGTTCTTTGCACTATTCTGGGGACATTTCCGTAAGTCTGAAATCATTTAAACATTAAGTTACAAGAGAAAAACCATGAACCCTACCTGGTGCTCTGCCCTCATCTCGAGGTCCACAAGTCTGCAGTTGGAGGGAGGCGGTGAGCAACGGGTTCTCCGAGGTCTCAAGGGGCCCCAAGGCCATGAGACCAGAACAGAAGCGAAGGCCACGTCCAGCACCCACCCGCCTCAAGAGCCACAGCGTCTCTCGGGTCTCCACAGCCCCACTCAGGTCTTATGCGCAGGTCAGGGATTGGCCACAGGTGCCGTGACATCGCGTCTTTCCCCGGGTGCGTGGGGAAAGCTCAAGACTTTGCAGGAGGCGCACCTGTAGTGGCCCCACAACCAGGTGAGCGGTGATGAGGGCTCATTGCCTCAGCCGGAGATTCCAACCGCAGTGCGTGCACTTCTCTGGCTAGCGCGCGTTTCTAAAAGATGCAAGAATCCTGGCCTCTGATGGCTGTTCTCTCCCTTTCCCCTCCAAGCCCAGAGTTGTGACCCTGTGCCCTCTTTCCCTCCATTTTGGGCTCAGGAGTCAGGTACTAAGACTCAGTCACAGAGGGAAGTCAGGAGCTCCCTTGTGAATGCAGACTTAAGTAAATGCATCTTCTTCCAAAGCCTTCATGTTTTTCTTAATGTTGGCTTTGAGAGCCTAGTTCGTGGCCCAGGTGTCTCTGGCAGGATGCTGGCAGTCTTGGCCAATACCAGCTGACCACTCCCCCAGCTCCCTGGGGCGTGTTTCCCATTATCAATTAGTTGGAAATTGCACATCACTGTGTCCTGGCCTTACAACAAACACCTGTTCTGATCTACAGCCTCTTGCTGAAGGAACACCAGGAGACAGACCCCGGGTACACACACCACAGGTATTTTTACACCTAACATTTTCTGATGAAGTCTCGTTCATAGGTTGAAGGTGCTATATTTGAATTCTGGGGTGAACACAATAGGTTGCACAGGGAACAGATTCAGGTGCTGCTAAATCTGTTGTGATTATGGTTGCTTTTGCAAGTTTCTTCATTCATCCTATGTAGATAAGCCAGGCTAGACAAGGAATCCACTGTTTAGCATAGTAACTGGCACACAGGAGGTGCTTGGTAAATATCTGAATGACTTTATAATGCCCTGCACATTCTGCAGAGTTGGGAGTGATCACTCTCTGGATACTTGTAAATCTGGAAGTATTTTTCCCTATGTTGGCACTGCCATACTTCTTTAAAATTATACTTTAAAAAGAAACTGTGTTCTTCAAATACAGTGCTTGTGGAAGAAGTCTTGAGGTTCCTAAAGATCTCAAATTCTGAGCAGTGAAAGGAGACTGAATTACAGAACTATGATCTGTTTTTATTCTGTATTCATAAAATCTACTTATCATTTTTTCTCTATTTTTTTCTTATCCCCTTCCCCTGCAAAATAAAAAAGTTCTGTAGTGAAAAGTGTGAAGGAAAGACAATTGCTTATTTCAGTTGAGCAGACAGTCTCATCAAATGAAGACAAAGAACACATAATCGAGAGTGTGATGGGAGAGGGAAGACAAATTATTTTTAATGATTCACGGCAACCACATTTATATCCTATTGTTACTAGAGAAAAAAAAATGTCTTCAGATAACCAGTGGTCAGCAGATGAGGATGAAAGCCAATTATCCCGACTAATCAGGAAATCTAGAGACTCCCCCTTTGTCCCTATAGGTAAGTACAAGTTTTGAGAGGATGCTGGAAAACTGTAATAACATAATGATGCCTTACTCAGTGCCTCTGAGGACTGAAATGTCTCATATAATTGAATTTTTCCAGATAATTGAAGCTAACCTCCTCTAAACATGTGTTAAACTTTCAGAATAATTTCTAGTACGTGGTAAGCCCCCAGGAAATGTTAGCTGTTATTTGAGGCATCAAATTTTATTCTACTTCATTTTTTTAGAAGTCTACCTAAAATTATCAATTCCTAGTCAGTCAGATGGAATAGACTGAGTGAACATTAACGTTTCAGTCATAACTCAGGACTGTCAACAGCAGCATCAGTTTATTAAAGTCTGTTAGGAACCATTGAGATGCGTATGTCTCCTTGTCTTGTAAGTAATCTAAACTTTAAGTTCTTATGTCTTCTGTTTATAGATTTTTCTGTTTCTTTCTTACTATTGGGTACATTTAAAACTTCTGCTTCTAAGCCAGGCATGGTGGCTCATGCCTGTAATCCCAGCACTTTGGGAGGCCGAGGTGCGAGGATTGCTGGAGCTCAGGAGTGCAGGTTGCAGTGAACCAAGATCACACCACTGCACTTCAGCATGGGTGGCATAATGAGATCCTGTCTCACAAACAAAAAACCAGAACTTCTGCGTCTAATGTTTTTAATGTTCTGTGGCACCAGAAGCTATATACCCAAGCTTGAAAGAACTGTGAGTCAATTCAGAGGAAATCTCTGAGTAAAAGCCTGGACCTATCTGAACACTTGTGAGCATGAACTTCGTAGTGGTCATTCTGGCTGCTCAGTGGCTCTCTATGCTGGTGTGCTCCAGATGTTGAGTTTGATGGCAAAATAAATTCTGGGCTAAAAAAGTGATGCTATAATTAGGCTGGGCAAGGTGGCTCATGCCTGAATTTCAGCACTTTGGGAGGCTGAGGCGGGCAGATAGCTAGAGGTCAGAAGTTTGGGACCAGCTTGGCCAACATGGTAAAACTCCATCTCTACTAAAAATACATAAAATTAGCCAGGCATGGTGGCATGTGCCCATAATCCCAGCTATTGAGGATGCTGAGGCACCAGAATCACTTGAACCCAGGAGGAAGAGGTTGCAGTGAGCCAAGATCATGCTACTGTACTCTAGTCTGGGTGAAGAGCAAGACTGTCTCAAAATAAAAAAGAGAGATACTATAATTCGATCACTTAATGATCTATGCCTTAGCTTCTTCATGCTTTCCCCACACATATTTAGTATGTTTAAGTTTTCAACAAGTACTATGTGTATGTGGACTTATAAAAATAACGCCACAAAACCTAAGCACCAATATTATGTTTCAAAGTCCAAGCTCTTGCTTTCTTCTCCATGGATGTATACTTCAGCCATGCCTGTTTCCTTGTATTCATTTTGTCTGGAAACTATTAAAATAATTTACTTAAATCAGACTGACATAAGTTTGCAAAAATATTAATTCCATAAAAACTTCTAAATAGGTATGCCAGATGTTTCCATTAAGTGTTACTGTGACTCTAGCTACTTTCTCAGTGTCATTATTCACATAACCAAAAAGAATCAAATTTTACTTTACAGTAATATTGTTTAGAAGTTTTCATTTAAGACTTGTAATAGCACCCATAAGAAATGGAAGCAAATAATTTAATAGTGATTTATCTTCCTTAGCATTTTTAACTAGAAAAACAATTCAAAAACAAAATGCTACGTGAACAGATCACTATAATGAACAGAGATTAATCACTGTGCCTGTTGTACATTAAATTATTTTTCCAGAGACATTTTGGGTGATTAAAGTGGAAAGATAAGAGTGTTTCCAGCTAAATTCAATTATAAACAAACTAGAGACACTATATGGAAAACAGTAAAGGTTCTGACTTTAATCTTGAAAAGAAAATCAATTTAAATAAAAACAACTCTGATTTGATTAAGGGAAGAGAGCCAAGCTTTTGCTAATAAATAAATAATAACGAAATTTGGTAGGCTGGGCAAGTGGCTCATGCCTGTAATCCCAGCCCTTTGGGAGGCAAAGGCGGGTGGATCACTTGAAATCAGGAGTTTGAGACCAGCCTGGCCAAGATGGTGATACCCTGTCTCTACCAAAAATACAAACATTAGCCAGGCGTGGTGGCGCACATCTGTAATCCCAAGTACTCAGGAGACAGAGGCATGAGAATCACTTGAACTCAAGAGGTGGAGGTTGCAGTGAGCTAAGATCACACTACTTACTGCACTCCACCCTGGATAAGAGAGCGAGATTCTGTCTCAAAAAAAAAAAAAAAAAAAAAAAAAAAAAAAAAAAAAAAAGAGACTACTGTATTCATTAATTTGAGGGGTGTGTGTGTGGGTGTGTGTGTGTGTGTGTGTGTGTTTAGTAGAGGCAGGGTTTCACCATTTTAGCCAGGCTGGTCCCGAACTCCTGACCTCAAGTGATACACCTGCCTCAGCCTCCCAAAGTACCTGAATTACAGGCATGAGTTACCACACCTAACCCTGTGTTCATGAATTGGAAGGCACAGTCTATTAGTAAAGATGTCAATTATCCCCAAATTGATCTATAGGCTTAATGTCATTCCTGTCAAAACCCCAACAATGGTTTTTGCAGACATAGTCAAACTTATTCTAAAACTTATATGGAAAGGCACAAGTCCTAGAAAAGCTAAAATAATCTTTTTTAAAAAAAGATAAAATGGAAAGAATCACTCTGGCTAATAAGGCTTACTATATTCCTACAGTATATCAACATGGTATGGTACTGATGGAAGGTCAGATATATAGATCAATGGGATAGAATAGAGAATCCAAAAGGCTGGGCACAGTGGCTCACGCTTATAATCCCAGCATTTCAGGAGGCTGTGGCGGGCGGGTCACTTGGGGCCAGGAGTTCAAGGCCAGCCTGGCCAACATATTGAGACCCATCTCTACTAAAAATACAAAAGTTAGCTAGGCATGGTGGTGCATGTCTGTAATCCCAGCTACTAGGGAAGGTGAGGCACGAGAATCACTTGAACCTGGGAGGTGGAGGTTGCAGTGAGCTGAGATTGCACCACTGCATTCCAGGCTGAGCAAGAGTGAGACTCTGTCTCAAAAGAAAACAAACAAACAAAAATAGACTCACATGTGTACTATGCAAATGTTTTCTTACTGTGCATTTTGTCATTGTCATATTCTATTATGTCTACCATATCCTCTTAGAGATGTTTTAAATATGCTATTCTATTTTCTTCAGTTTTTGTCGTTGTTACATGTTTTTGTTTTGTTTTGCATTTAACTCCTACTTATAAAAAAAATTTTTTTTTGCAGGGTCTGATGTGAAATACAAATCCAAGTTATTTCTTCTCTATACCAACAAGTTGTACTTATGGCATTTATTAAATTATTCCACTAGCTGGTGGGTTTTTCCGTTGGTTTGTTCATTTGTTGTTTTGAGACAAAGTCTTGCTCTGTCGCCCAGGCTAGAGAGAGCAGTGCCACGATCTAAGCTCACTGCAACCTCCATCTCCCAGGTTCAAGTGATTCTCCTGCCTCAGCCTCCTGAGTAGCTGGGATTACAGGCGTGGACCACCATGCCTGGCTAATTTTTTTTGTATTTTTAGTAGAGACGGGGTTTCACCATGTTGGCCAGGCTGGTCTCGAACTCCTGACCTCAAGTGATCTACCCACCTCGGCCTCCCAAAGTGCTGGGATTATAGACATGAGCCACCACACCTGGCCCAGTATCTGTTATTTGGCTATTTTTATTTTGTTATGGATTCAGTTCTCGGTGTTTTAAATCTTCTTCTAGAATATTTCCTAGTTGATGAGTTCTTTGTTTTAGAGCCAGTTATATAGAATACTGGTTGTCACAGCAGTATATTCACCCCTTGACATTTGTAGGAAATACAGAAATATTTTTTTAGGCTTCTGAACCTTTCTAGAATCACAGTTCTTGCCAGAGTTATGCTTCTTGTGCGTATATTCATACGTTTTCAACTCTCACTAAAGTTTATTGTTTCACTTTATACAGAAGAACAATTTTTTTTTATCACTCTACTGGACTTACTTCTTCTTTGGTAACAGGAAAAGAAGAGTAAAAGCCAAACACTCAAAAGCTGTGGGTACTGAGATGTTGGGTTAGTTCCCTTGCTGGCTAAGTGACTTGCCACAGATAATAACCTTGTAGTATGCACAATTTGAAATCACTCCTTAGGAAATCACGTATAGCTAGACAAGTTACTATACTATATGGTTCTAATTTTTCTGGGAAGAGTCAAAACTGCAAATATTGGACCCAAGAATTTTTTATTTTTATTTTTATTTTTTTTTATTTTTTGAGACGGAGTTTCGCTCTTCTTACCCAGGCTGGAGTGCAATGGCGCGATCTCGGCTCACCGCAACCTCCGCCCCCTGGGTTCAGGCAATTCTCCTGCCTCAGCCTCCTGAGTAGCTGGGATTACAGGCACGCGCCACCATGCCCAGCTAATTTTTTGTACTTTTAGTAGAGACGGGGTTTCACCATGTTGACCAGGATGGTCTCGATCTTTTGACCTCGTGATCCACCCGCCTAGGCCTCCCAAAGTGCTGGGATTACAGGCGTGAGCCACCACGCCCAGCCTACGAATTTTTTTTTTTAATTGTACTTTAAGTTCTGGGGTACATATGCAGAACATGCAGGTTTGTTACATAGGTATACACTGAAAAATGTTCTTTTTTGAAGTCTTTCCTGCTTATCTTCCAGGTTCTTATCCTTTAGACAATCCTTCATTTAACTCTCTAAGCACTTGAAAATTCTTGCCTGCTGTGTATTTAACCCATAAATTTTTTTTTCTAGAGACAGGGTGTCACCCTGTCACCTAGGCTGGAGTACAGTGGTGCAGTCATAGCTCCCTGAAGCCTTGAATTCCTGGGCTCACAGGATCCTCCTGCCTCAACCTCCTGAGTAGCTGGGACTATAGATAGGCATGCATCACCATGCCTGGCTAATTTTTTTTTTTTTTTTTGTAGGGATGAGGGTCTTGCTATGCTGCCCAGGCTCTTCTCAAACTCCTGGTCTCAAGTGATGCTCCTGCCTCAGCCTTCCAAATAACCTATAGTTTTACAATTCACAGGTATAGCAGGCTTTGTGGCTGTGGTGTCCTACGGTCTTTACAAATTAAAGTATAGAAGAGATCAGAAAATGTCACTTCATCTTATTCACATGAGAGTTGCTGCCCAAGGATTTGTTGTCGGAGCTGTGACTCTAGGTAACCTGCTTTATTTGTACCTTATGTTCAGCTGTCCTTGAGAGTATATTTACATATTTTATTCATTCATAGTAGAAGACGATTACTGGGTCACAATGATACAATGAGAGAGAGGTGGGAAAGACTGATCTTCCCTTAGTTGACGTTGGGGCCCATTTGTGCACTTAATTTTTTTTTTTTTTTTGAGACGGAGTTTCGCTCTTGTTACCCAGGCTGGAGTGCAATGGCGCGATCTCGGCTCACCACAACCTCCGCCTCCTGGGCTCAGGGAATTCTCCTGCCTCAGCCTCCTAAGTAGCTGGGATTACAGGCACGCGCCACCACGCCCAGCTAGTTTTTTGTATTTTTAGTAGAGACGGGGTTTCACCATGTTGACCAGGATGGTCTCGATCTCTCGACCTCGTGATCCACCCGCCTCAGCCTCCTAAAGTGCTGGGATTACAGGCTTGAGCCACCGCGCCCGGCTGTGCACTTAAATTTTTTAGGATTGCAGCTGACAAAACCCAGGGTAGAGAATCAGGGCAATGGGCTGCTAGTCTCTTTAGTGAAGGGAGTGGTGAATAGTTCCTATCCTATAACTCAAGAGCAGCAGTTATGGATAGATCACAGCCTGTATTTTGGCTATGATCCACCTCATGGCTAAGAGCAGTGATCATATTTCCCAGCCTGTATGGACAGGAAATGTTGTTATTAGTTAAACTAGGAAGAAGCCATTTTTAGAGTCCACGCATCTCAACTGCCTTCTTCTTTCATTCCAAGTTTGAGCAATAGGCAAATCTTTTTTTTATTAGTCCATAAATCAAGCAAGACCTATCAGTCAAATCCAAAGAAAAGGCATAAAATTATCTTCCATTAATTCAGGTTATACCCACAGCTAAATAGATAGTTCTAACAAGAAGTCCATTTTAGAACCTGAATAAATTTGTTTGGACTACATTAATGAGAACAGGTCACAATTTCCTTAGGTCCCCTTCATGCTGTGCAGAGTAGAGTCATCCTAAGAGTAGGATGGAGATTATAGAATTCTGGGTGTGGGGCTTAAGTTATATGGTAATGATCTTATTACTGTTAGCTGTAATGTGCTCCAAGTACAGGAAAACTTACTACAAAGTTACAGTCCTCATTTTCATCATTCAGCAAACATTTATTGAACACCTGCTATGTGCCAGACACCGTCTAGAAATATGACTCAGTCCTTACCTTTATAGTTTAGTCTCTTTAGGGAGACAGACCAAGAAAGGAAGGAAACAATATAAAGTTATAGATGCTGTGACAGAAACAGCACAGGCTGGCCAGGCATGGTGGCTCACACCTGTGATCCCACAACTTTGGGAGGCTGAGGCGGGCAGATCACCTAAGGTCAAGAGTTCAAGACCAGCCTGGCCAGCATGGTGAAACCCCGTCTCTACTAAAAAAAATACAAAACAACAACAAAAAAAAGCTCGGTAGTAGCACATGCCTGTAATCCCAGCTACTAGGGAGGTTAAGGCAGGACAATCACTTGAACCTGAGAGGCAGAGGTTGCAGTGAGCTGAGATCGTACCATTGCATTCCAGCCTGGGCAACAAGAGTGAAACTCCATCAGAAAAAACAAACAAACAAACAAAAAAAGCTGGGTGTGGTGGCTCTCTCTCAACACTTTGGGAGGCTGAGGCAGGCAGATCACTTGAGGTCAGGAGTTCAAGACCAACTTGGCCAACACCCACCTCTACTAAAAATACAAAAATTAACGAGGCGTGGTGGTGTGCACTTGTAGTCCCAACTACTCGTGAGGCTGAGGCAGAAGAATCGCTTGAACCAGGGAGGTGGAGGTTGCAGCGAGCTGAGATCATGCCACTGCACTCCAGCCTGAGCATCAGAGCAAGACTCCGTCTCAAAAAAAAAAGAAGAAGAAATAGCACAGGTTGCTATGGTAGCACAAACCTGAGGGAGTGGTATTTAACAAGGGCTGGGAGGCCAGGGGAGGCATCTCTAAGGATGTAAATCATGTGCTGAACTAAGAATAAGGAGGAATTAACTAAGCAGAGAAGGAACTCAGGATTCTAGGCAGAGGAAAAAACAAAGGCACAGAAGCATGGCATGTAAGTGGAAAACTACATAGCTTGGTAGGTGAATCAGTGTTTGATAAGAAAAGCAAAACTACTAGTAGTAATATTTAGTGAGGGATTTATTACAGGTATTTAGACTTATATAATTATGAGGCTCTTGCATATGATTCTGGAGCTTGGGCCTGAAGTAAGCAGGGAAAGGAATTAGAAAAGGAAAGTAGGCCAGGCGTGGTGGGTCACCCCTGTAATCCCAGCACTTTGGGAGGCTGAGGTGGGGGATCACTTGAGGTCAGGAGTTCGACCTCAAATGGTCCACCTGCCTCAGCCTCTCAAAGTGTTGGGATTGTGGGCATGAGCCACTGGACCCAGCCTTTATTTTTTGTAGAAATGAGGTTCTCAATTCATTGCCTAAGCTGGTCTTGACCTCCTGACCTCAAGTGATCCTCCCACCTCAGCCTCCCAAACTGCTGGGATAACAGGCACAAGCCACCACGCCTGGCCTAATGGGTGATAATTTAAGAAACTATTTTACTACTACATTGCATGGACTGTTAGTATCCTCTTTATCACTGAAAACATGGCCATTAATGCCTTTAAATTTAAACGGATCAGAGAACCAATCCTGGATAACCCAAAACCACTTCAGAATCTATCATCATGGTTCTGTTCCTCTGGAAGCACTTCTAATTCCAAACTGTTATCAGTCAGGATTCAGACAAGCAAAACTACCAGTATATAAAAAGCAATTTAGGCTGGGTGTGGTGGCTCATGCCTTCAACCTCAGCATTTTGGGAGTCCGAGGCAGGAGGATCACTTGAGCCCGTAAGTTTGAGACCAGTCTGGGCAATATGGCAAATACGCTGTCTCTACAAAAAATTAAGAAGTTAGCCAGGCAGGTCTCGTCCACCTGTGGTCCCAGCTACTTGGGAGGCTGAGATGAGAGGATAGCTTCAACCCAGAAGGTCAAGGCTGCAGTGAGCCTTGCTCGCACCACTGCACTCCAGCCTTGGCCACAGAGCGAGACATTGTCTCAAATAATAATAATAAAAGAAGAAGGAAGATGAAAAGGAGGAGGATGAAGAGGAGGAAGAGGAGGAGAATAAAAAGGAAGAGACAGGAGGAGGAGAAGGGAGTTATTACAGAGATATGACCTTAAAACATTTTTGGAGTTGGCTAAACAGTCCATGCGAGGCTATTGCTTATGTTTCTAATACTGGGGCCCGAAGTCAGCAAATCAACAGTTGAGAAGGAAAGATAAACAGGAATTTGCAAGGATGAGCTAGAACTGACAAAGGATGAGGCAGACTCACTGCCTCCCAACTTACAGTAATCTCTACTCCAGTTCCACCGATTTTTTTCTTTGGGGAGACAGGGTCTTGCTCTGTCATCCAGGGCTGGAGTGTGGTGGTGCAATCATGGTTCACTGTAGCTTCAAACTCCTGGGCTCAAGTGATCCTCCCACCTCAGCTTCCCTAGTAGCTAGGATTAGGATTATAGGCATGCACCACCATGCCCAGCTAATTTTTTTGTTCTGTTTTTTTCTTTTCTTTTCTTTTACACATCAGTAGATGTGTAGATTCCTTGTGAATGTTTCGTTTTTTTCTGAGACAGAGTCTCGCTCTGTCACCCAGGCTGGAGTGCAATGGCACAAACTCGGCTCACTGCAACCTCTGCTTCCCGGATTCAAGCAATTCCCATGCCTCAGCCTCCCGAGTAGCTGGGAATACAGGCACCTGCCACCACGCCTGGCTAATTTTTGTATTCTTAGTAGAGACAGGGTTTCGTCATGTTGGCCAGGCTGGTTTGAACTCCTGACCTCAGGTAATCCACCTGCCTCAACCTCCCAAAGTGCTGGGATTACAGGTATGAGCCACCACGCGTGGCCCTAATTTTTTTAAATTTTTTTGTAGAGATGAGTCTTGCTATTTTAACTAGGCTAGTCTCTAACTCCTACCCTTAAGTTATCCTCCTCCCTTGGCCTTCCAAAGTGCTGGGATTACAGGCATAACCCCCCACCACCCACCTGCATTTATATTGTTTATAAATAAATGCACATTTTGGCCTGGCACAGTGGCTCACACCTATAATCCTAGCACTTTGGGAGGTCGAGGCAGGTGGATCACCTGAGGTCAGGAGTTTTGAGACCAGCCTGGCAACATGGTAAAACCCCATCTCTACCAAAAATACAAAATTACTTGGGTGTGGTGGCACACACCTATAGTTCCCGCTACTCAGAAGGCTGAGACAGGAGAACTGCTTGAATCTGGGAGGTGGAGGCTGCAGTGAGCCAAGATTGTGCCACTGCAAACCAGCCTGGGTGAGACAGAGCGAGACTGTCTCAAAAATAAATAAATGAACGCACATTTTGAGAGGAATGCTCAACATATTTACTTAAGTAAATTTGCAAAGTTTGGAGACCATCTACGTATGTGATGTGGAAATGTCATATGTAAGGCCAGGCACAGTGGCTCACACCTGTAACCCCAGCACTTTGGGAAGCCAAAGCGAGTGGATCACCTGAGGTCAGGAGTTCAAGACCAGCCTGGCCAACATGGCAAAATCCCATGTCTACTAAAAATACAAAAATTAGCTGGGCATGGTGGTGGGTGCCTTTAAACCCAGTTACTCGGGAGACTGAAGCAGGAGGATTGCTTGAACCTGGGAGGTGGAGGTTGCAGTGAACTGAGATCATGCCATTGCACCACTCCAGCCTGGGTAACAAGAGCATGACTCCATCTCAAAAAAAAAAAAAAAAAAAAGTCATATGTACAATAATGAATATATGGTTTTCACACTCAGAAGAAAGATCTAATTTTGAAATCTGATACCTTGATAACTGAGATGGGTATGGGCTGGTGGTGGTGGTATGTGAGTTGTAGTTTAAATCTGTGACTCCCTAACTTGCTTTTGGGTGTCAACATTTGCTGACATCTTTGGAACTCACTAAAGCAGCTCCTCTCTTCCTCATCTTATTTCCCCTAGCTACTTCCCCCTTTCTGCATGCCTAGGACTCTGTGGAAGCCATACATATCATCCATCTAAACTCATAGGCAATTCACCCACTAGATCATAAATCCCCAGAAGCAGGAATTAGATCCATTCATCCATTCACCATTTGTTTTCCTCAGGATACTGAGTACAAACAAAGACTGAATAAATGTTTGCTGAGATGACTACTATTTTTATCTTAACATCTGGTCAAATTTGCCTGCTTTCCTTCTATTTCACCAACATTTTGCTGGCATAATAACATCATAAATGTATTAGTATTCATTTTAAAGGGCTCCTAGAGTTTTGTTTTTTTCTAGAGTCACTTGTATGATCCAAACCAAAAACTAATAAAAACGAGGGCCTTTGTTTGCTTCTGTTTAAATTGTGGGCTAGTTTCATAAAAATAGAACAAATGGAAGAAATTCAGTGTTTTTTTCCCCATGGATACTCAATTAATATACATCTTTCTGTTTCTAGGTGTTCTCTACTCTATGTATAAGGATCATGTTAGACCTAGATTCTTCAATGAGTCCAAAAGATGAAGCTACATGCTGGAAGCAAGAAAGACAAGAAGCTTCTGAAAATGATTTATTATGAAGAGTCAATTTTCAATAGCCAATTTTACTACAGAAGTATCACAGAACGCTCACGTACTTCAAGTCTCAATGTTTGAAGTTGATTTCCAGATCAACAATCATAAACAGTCAACTCAGAAATATCTCTTGTTGATGTCTTTCAGAACCTAGGGCATTATTTTCTGACTTATTTTTTTTTCTGACTTAATTTTTTAGTTAGTGGCAGAAAATAATCTGCCACACTGATAGTCTGCCAAATCAATATGTAACTACTATATAACTATTAATAAAAATTAATAGTTATATAGTAGTTACAGAAGACTTCTTTTTTTTTTTTTTTTTTTTTTTTGAGATGGAGTCTTGTTCTGTGGCCCAGGCTGGAGTGCAGTGGTATGATCTCAGCTCACTGCAGCCTCCACCTCCCAGGTTCAAGCGATTCTCCTGCCTCAGGCTCCCGAGTAACTGAGATTACAGGCACCCACCACCACAGGTGGCTAAATTTTGTGTTTTAGTAGAGATAGGGTTTCACCATGTTGGCCAGACTGGTCTCGAACTTCTGACCTCATGTGATCCACCCACCTTGGCCTCCCAAAGTGCTGGGATTAGAGGTGTAAGCCATTGCACCTGGCCGCAGAAGACTTTTCTTTTCTTTTTTTTTTTTTTTTTTTTTGAGACAGAGTTTTGCTCTTGTTACCCAGGCTGGAGTGCAATGGCACGATCTCGGCTCACTGCAACCTTCACCTCCTGGGTTCAAGCAATTCTCCTGCCTCAGCCTCCCGAGTAGCTGGGACTACAGGTGTGCACCACCATGCCCAGCTAATTTTTGTATTTTTAGTAGAGACAGGTTTCACCTTGTTGACCAGGATGGTCTCGATCTCTTGACTTCATGATCCACCTGCCTTGGCCTCCCAAAGTGCTGGGATTATAGGCGTGAGCCACCGCACCCGGCCAGACTTTTCTATATGTTAAATGTGACACCCTATTCATGACTTAATTCTCCCCAAATAGGGCAAAGCAATTAAAGTTTCATAAACTCCTTTTTAGAATGGGTAATAATTACACCAGAGGAGAATGGTCATGTTGCTATATAAAGTTGGTTCACCACTTTACATCTCATTCTTATATAGAAAATTGACTATTTTACCCCAAACATATGTTTAACATTTAATTATTTATTCATTTTTAGATTTCTTCAAAGTATTCCTAGGAATACAAAAGTGAACTACAAACAAATTTCTTTTCCCTGAGATGGCAAAAAGGATTTAGTCCAGACCTGCTATTGCTAATGTGGTACGACACTGTAGAAAACACAGGAAATCAAAGCAGATGTTAAAGGTTAAGTATGCCTGTGGCCTTGAACTCCTGTCTAACTGCCCTCAGGGTCTAAAAAATCATCTAGGGTTTTTTGAAGACATAACTGCTTTAAGCTTAATCCCAAAGAATCCAAGCCTAGGAGAGAAAAAAAAAGTCACTGAAATAAAATCAAGAATATATGCAAGGCCAGGCGTGGTGGCTCAAGCCTGTAATCCCAGCACTTTGGGAGGCCGAGGCAGGTGGATCACGAGGTCAAGAGATGGAGACCATCCTGGTCAACATGGTGAAACCCCGTCTCTACTAAAAATAGCAAAAAAATCAGCTGGGCATGGTGGCGCGTGCCTGTAATCCCAGCTACTCAGGAGGCTGAGGCAGGAGAATTGCCTGAACCCAGGAGGTGGAGGTTGCGGTGAGCTGAGATCGCGCCATTGCACTCCAGCCTGGGTAACAAGAGTGAAACTCCGTCTCAAAAAAAAAAAAAGAATATATGCAATATAAGTTGATTTCTGGTGGTGATTTCCTTCTCCTCAGTGTTTCCTGTAATGGAGGGTGACACTGACAAGAAGGTGAAGTCCAGTATTTGTAGACAAGAAAAACATGAAAATGTCTGCATTCTGGATATTCACTCACTGTTCTGTGTATTATATAAATTTTTCTCCACTGGCACAGAGAATTACTTTAAAAGTTGTCAACAGCAGAGCATGGTGGCTCACGCCTGTAATCCCAGCACTTTGGGAGGCTGAGGTGGGTGGATCACCTGAGGTCGAAAGTTGAAGACCAGCCTGACCAACATGGAGAAACCTTGTCTCTACTAGAAATACAAAACTAGCCAGGCGTGGTGGCACATACCTGTAATCCTAGCTACTCGGGAGACTAAGGCAGAGAACTGCTTTAACCCGGGAGGTGTAGGCTGTAGTGAGCTGAGATCACACCATCGTACTCCAGCCTGGGTGACAGAACAAGACTCCGTCTTTTTTAAAAAAAAAAAAAAAAAAAAAGCTGTCGATTGTACCTATCATGAAGTTCTTCTAGTGCTATCAACAAGTACACATATTTTGGTCAACACCGTCCTCTTTGGAAAATATGCAAGGAAATAATCCAACTGCTTTATTCCATTAGAGTACATATTCCAGCAGCTGGATCTAATATGTTCCATTAAGGTCAGGAAAATTGAGGACAGCTGGCATAGAAATAAATCATCCTTTCATGTTGGTTGTGCAATGAAAAGTATTTCTAACCAGGCTACTGGAAAGATTCTACCTTCTCAATCTATATTCAGCAATAAAAATAATTAAGAGTTTAATTAGAAATTAGCTTTTCTTACAAAACCCAATATGTTCCACAATTTAGTAATGTTACTCTGAGAGAGCTAAAGTAATATATTTGTTGCTTGAAAAAAGCAATGCAAAGTATTCATTTGTTAAGAAGAGCTATGCATGAGAACCTACAAACTGTGTTTAAATTAAAATGTAAAATCACATTTGGAGAAAAGTTAGGAATTATGCAGGATGTGAATTTAACAGCTTGGGTAAAGTGGGAGGGTCACTGCATGAAGACCCTATAAACAGATAATATAACAATATGTGACTTTGCAAAAGACTTCCTGGGCAAAGCTTTACTGGCCTCATGTTGTAATGTCTGAAACTGAGAAGGCTGTTTGTTTCAGCTACCACAACCCCGCCTCTCTTATTAATGAAACTACTTCATATGCATATATGCTCTGCCTGCCTTTTATATTAGGCTGGCACACAGTTATGCAGCAGCGACTGCCCAGTAACAGTTACCTAATTGCACTTTTTCTTGACATTCTGTGTATGCATTGTCAGAGCATCCTTTTACGGACTGACTCCATCGTGCTGAACTCCAGAAATTAAGTAAATGCACTCAGTTTGTTCTCAAGATTGAATATATTCATATTTGTATAAGTACACTTATACAAATTATAGTAATCTAGATTTGTATACCACAAATTGGAGAGTGATTAAATATTCTTAACTTAGAAAAAAGCTTACTCAGTTGAGCACAGTGGCTCATGCCTATAATCCCAGCACTTTGGGAGGCTGAGGTGGATGGATCACCTAAGGCTGGTAGTTCACGACCAGCCTGACCAACATGGAGAAACCCTGTCTCTACTAAACATATAAAATTAGTCAGGTGTGGTGGTGCATGCCTGTAATCCCAGCTACTCAGGAGGCTGAGGCAGGAGAATCACTTGAATCTAGGAGGCAGAGGTTGCAGTGAGCCGAGATTGTGCCACTGCACTCCAGCCTGAGCAACAACAGTAAGACTCCATCTTAAAAAAAAAAAAAAAAGAAAAGAAAGAAAGAAAGAAAAAGCTTACCCAAGACTCACTTTTTTTTTTTGAGATGGAGTCTCATTCTGTTGCCAGGCTGGAGTGCAGTGGCGCAATCTCAGCTTACTGCAACCTCCACTTCCCGTGTTCAAGTGATTCTCCTGACTCAGCCTCCTGAGTAGCTTGTTTTACAGGTGTGCGCCACCATGCCCAGCTAATTTTTGTATTTTTATTAGGGATGGGGTTTCACCATGTTGGTCAGGCTGGTCTTAAACTCCTGACCTTGTGATCCACCTGCCTTGGCCTCCCAAAGTACTGGGATTATAGGCATGAGCCACCGCGCCCAGCCTCAGTGTGCTTTATTAAGAAATTTTCTAGGCCGGGCGCGGTGGCTCAAGCCTGTAATCCCAGCACTTTGGGAGGCCGAGGCGGGTGGATCACAAGGTCGAGAGATCGAGACCATCCTGGTCAACAAGGTGAAACCCCGTCTCTACTAAAAATACAAAAAATTAGCTGGGCATAGTGGTGGGTGCCTGTAATCCCAGCTACTCAGGAGGCTGAGGCAGGAGAATTGCTTGAACCCAGGAGGCAGAGGTTGCGGTGAGCCGAGATCGCGCCATTGCACTCCAGCTTGGGTAACAAGAGCGAAACTCCGTCTCCAAAAAAAAAAAAAAGAAATTTTCTGATTACAGGAGTTGTGTGGCCTGAAGGGTACACTTGTAAACCTGTATTCTCCGTTCCTAATAACATACTGTTAAGGAATGGAAAAGAGCTATAGAAATTCCATAAGTACTTAACCAATCACCTCACCTTTTTATGAGCTCATAACAAGATGTTTTTATTTTTTACCTTCCTTTCCCCCGACACTCTCTGGTAATGAAACTACTGAGAAATAAAACTGCCCAGGGAGGTGGTGGAAATCCAACAAACTGGATTTTTTGGTTCATCTGGAGTTGTTTTCATTTATCAAGAAACCAAAACAACTGAAACTTATTCTAAGAGTCTCTCTTGCAAGTAAAAGCGTAAACTGATGTTAATTCAGTCTCAACTTTAAGATCAGGATTATAACCTAAGTTGCAGGGTTGGCTGCTCTTTTTATCTGAAGTTTCAAGAGGCCCTGAAGTACAAATGAGAAAATTTTAAAGTGTCATTTTAGAAAAATTCCTGCCATTTTAAGGGCCAAACAATTATAAATGAAGATAGGCAATGTCTGGATTTTTTAAAAAGTTTTATTGAAATGTAGTAAGTTCTGAAATAAGGCAGAGAGGTCATATATTTAATGCTCAAAGGGGAAAGTGATGCACAAAGTCACACAAAAGCTGCAGGATTTGCAGACTCAACACCTTTGGGGCTAGAAAGAAATGAGGAATGGGCTGGATGTGGTGGCTCATGCCTATAATCCCAGCACTTTGGGAGGCCAAGGCTGGCAGATCACTTGAGCTCACAAGTTCAAGACTGGCCTGGGCAACATGGTGAAACCCCATCTCTACAAAAAATACAAAAACTAGCTGGGCATGGTGGTGTGTGCCTGCTGTCCCAGCTACCTGGTAGGCTGAAGTGGGCGGATGGCTTGAGCCCAGGAGGCAGAAGTTGCAGTGAGCTGAGATCACACCACTCCACTCCGACCTGGGCAACAGAGCAAGACCCTGTCTTAACAACAACAACAACAAAGCCTGGGCACAGTGGCTCACACCTATAATCCCAGCACTTTGGGAGGCTAAGTCAGGCAGATCACTTGAGGTCAGGAGTGTGAGACCAGCTGGCCAACATGGTAAAACCCCATCTCTACTACAAATACAAAAATTAGCTGGTGTGGTGGGGTGTGCCTGTAATCCCAGCTATTTAGGAGGCTGAAGGAGGAGAATCATTTAAACCCTGGAGGTGGAGGTTGCAGTGAACTGAGATCACATCACTGCACTCCTGCCTGGGCAACAGGGCAAGACTGTGTCTCAAAAAAAAACAAGAAACAACAACAACAACAAAATTAAGGAAACAAATTTGTGGTTAGAAAAGTGGGTGAAAAAAAACAATCTATACATGTAGGCAAGCAGTTTGTCATATGCAGACTAATCTTCCAAATCTCGGTCTAGTACTGATCTCATGCTACTTGGTATAGATTTTTTTTTCTGTTGCCCAGGATGGAGTGCAATAGCACAGTCTAGGCTCACTGCAATCTCCGCCACCAGGGTTCAAATGATTTTCCTGCCTCAGCCTCCTGAGTAGCTGGGATTACAGGCACCCTCCCCCATGCCCAGCTAAGTTTTTTATTTTCAGTAGAGACGGTGTTTCACCATGTTGGCCAGGCTGGTCTCAAACTCCTGACCTCATGATCCGCCCACCTCGGCCTCCCAAAGTGCTGAATATTTTAAAGTGAAATGTTTGGCATTCCCTAGGAGTTTCAACAATACAAATATTAGCCACTCTTAGAAACAGACTTTGGACCTAGAAATGATGTTTGGCGTGTTGACGGGAATAGTGAGAAGAAACTAAACTGAGGACTATACAAATATTAGAAAGAAGATTAATATCTTCACTATCTTATGTCAGGCCTTACAAGTTAAATGTTAGGAGTTTCTTCTTTTTCTGCCTAAAACTTGAATGCCAGAATGAGCTGAGTTACAATGCAGCCCGGAAAACTGATCACTGGATAAAGTATGGTCTCTGGATCTTGTTACTGGGTATTAAAGTTCTTTGGCAAATGCCTTCGTTATTTGTTTAATGACTAGAAAACAATTCAAGAAAAGTGACAACAAAGACAATAATTACAAAACAGGCTGATAACCTGGGTTAATTATGATTGCCAAATAGAGAAAAATTTTTTTTTAAGAAATGATGTGTTAATATCAATAGATACCAAGGATATAATCTGGTCCATTAAGGTCAAAGTGAAATTTAACTTACATAGTAAAATATCACTTTACAAGATAGTCAATTTGACCAGTTCATTGTGAAAAAGAGCATTATTCTCTTTCCTTTCTCACTTATGATCCAGACAAAACAAATATCTGATTTATCTAAACAAAATTTTTTTTTAAAAAATACAAAAGCTCTATCAGTTTTATATAACCTTAAAACTCTACCCAAACTGAGATGCTCAGGTTTACATAAATATATATACATATATATTTTTTAAATCCCAGAGTCCAAGACACAAGCCCATAGGGGTGTGTGGCCACCAGAAGCTGATCATTTTAACTCTGGGAGTGTGTGACTGTTGTGAGGTGTGCGGGTCTCTGACCTACGTTTATAGCTGTCAGCTTTGAACACCCTTCCCATGAGGAAATCTTGGCCTTTTGTTCAAAACGTCTGAACAAAACTCACCTCTGAACTAACAGAGATGTTAACAGGACACCTGACACAAAGGGGCTTAGAGAAACTTGTTCTCATATAGTCTCTCAGGCTGTCAGTCATCTAGGCACGAGTGAGTCAGCATCCATGGTGTTCAGAAGATAGAGTTCAGGCTGAGCTGTCAATCCCAGATGGTACTAAGGAAAAAAAAAAATGGAAGAGGATTAGACTGATTTTCATGTATTTACTGAAATCAGCAATTAAGTACCTGTAATTAGCACAGCAATTTAGGCCTTCTTTCCGTACTGCTATATTGATTTTTATTTCAGAAAGGACACGGCTTGCACATACATACATGAATCGTTTCTGATATGCAGAAGCTGATATGTAGGAGTTGAAATAGTTAGACTGAGATGGTGTCAAATGTCCTCAGCAAAATTAGCACTCTGATGATTCCTGTAACACACTCTACCTCAGGATGGGTGCTTCAAATCAGGATAAGAGCAAACATGAAGAATGCTTTTGTATTTTACTACTGTATGAGTTAGAAATCAAATTTCCAACCATCTCAATAATTCTGGCCCTATTATCCTTTGGCACTGGAGCAGAGAAAAGACTTTCATTTACAAAACAAAAACATGAAACAGCAGTTACTAAGAGAGAGAAAGATGACCTATGGGTCCCAAATGTTTGTCATGCTGCATCAGCATCACTGAAGCTGCTCTTAAAACACAACTCCAAGCTGGGTGTGGCAGCTCACGCCTGTAATCCCAGCACTTTGGGGGGCCAAGTTGAGTAGATCACAAATTCAGGAGATGGAAACCATCTTGGCCAACATGGTGAAGCCATCTCTACTTAAAATACAAAAAAATAGGCCAGGCATGGTGGCTCAAGCCTGTAATCCCAGCACTTTGGGAGGCCGAGGCAGGTGGATCACGAGGTCGAGAGATCGAGACCATCTTGGTCAACATGGTGAAACCCCGTCTCTACTAAAAATACAGAAAATTAGCTGGGCATGGTGGCACGTGCCTGTAATCCCAGCTACTCAGGAGGCTGAGGCAGGAGAATTGCTTGAACCCAGGAGGCAGAAGTTGTGGTGAGCCGAGATTGCGCCATTGCTTTCCAGCCTGGGTAACAAGAGCGAAACTCTGTCTCAAAAAAAAAAAATACAAAAAAAATAGCTGAGTGTGGCAGCTCGCGCCTGTAATCCCAGGTACTCAGGAGGCTGAGGCAGGAGAATCGCTTGAACCCAGGAGGTGGAGATTGCAGTGAGCCAAGATAGTGTCACTGCACTCCAGCCTAGCAAAAGAGACTCCGTTTCAAAAAACAAAACAAAAAGAAACACAATGCCAGCTGGGCATGATGGCTCATGCCTGTAATCCCAGCACTGTGGGAGGCCGAGGCGGGTGGATCACCTGAGGTCAGAAGTTCAAGACCAGTCTGGCCAACATGGTGAAACCCCACCTCTACTAAAAATACAAAAATTATTGGGGCATGGTGGCACATGCCTATAATCCCAGCTACTCTGGAGGCTGAGGCAGGAGAATCACTTGAACTCAGGAGGCAGAGGTTGCAGTGAGAGGAGATTGTGCCACTGCACTCCAGCCTGGGTGACAGAGCGAGACTCCATCTCAAAAAAAAAAAAAAAAAAAAAAGGCCGGGCGCGGTGGCTCAAGCCTGTAATCCCAGCACTTTGGGAGGCCGAGGCTGGTGGATCACGAGGTCAACAGATCGAGACCATCCTGGTCAACACGGTGAAACCCCGTCTCTACTAAAAATACAAAAAATTAGCTGGGCATGGTGGCGCGTGCCTATAATCCCAGCTACTCAGGAGGCTGAGGCAGGAGAATTGCCTGAACTCAGGAGGCGGAGGTTGCGGTGAGCCGAGATCGCGCCATTGCACTCCAGCCTGGGTAACAAGAGCGAAACTCCATCTCAAAAAAAAAAAAAAAAAAAAAAAAAAAAAAAAAAAAAAAAAAAAAAATTAGCTGGACATGGTGGTGCGTGCCTGTAATCCCAGCTACTCAGGAGGCTGAGGGAGGAGAATTGCCTGAACCCGGGAGGCGGAGGTTGCGGTGAGCCAAGATCGTGCCATTGCACTCCAGCCTGGGTAACAAGAGCGAAACTCCGCCTCAAAAAAAAAAAAAAAACCCAAAAAACAAAAAAACACACACAATTCCAGACTCCACTCCTAAAGAACTGAGTCTAGATGGTTTGTGTTGGGACCTGTAAAGTTATTATTATTTTTGTAGAGAGTGGGTCTCACTATGTTGCCCATGCTGGAGTGCTAATGACAAAATCTTGGCTCACTGCATGGAACCTCTGCCTCCTGGGCTTCAGCCATCCTCCCATCTCAGCCTCTCAAGCAGCTGGGACAACAGGTGTGTGCCACCATACACTAAGCTAATTTTTTTGTAGACAGGGTTTTGCCATGTTTCCCAGGCTGGCTGTGAAGTTACTTTTACTTTTTCTCTTCCTCAAATACAGCTTGGGACAACTTTGAGTCTCATTTTAGCCCTACTATTACTACTTAGACCTTTTATGATTTTTTTTTTTTTTTTTTTTTTTGAGACGGAGTTTCGCTCTTGTTACCCAGGCTGGAGTGCAATGGCGCGATCTCGGCTCACCGCAACCTCCGCCTCCTGGGTTCAGGCAATTCTCCTCCCTCAGCCTCCTGAGTAGCTGGGATTACAGGCACGCACCACCATGCCCAGCTATTTTTTTTGTATTTTTAGTAGAGACGGGGTTTCACCATGTTGACCAAGATGGTCTCGATCTCTTGACCTTGTGATCCACCCGCCTCGGCCTCCCAAAGTGCTGGGATTACAGGCTTGAGCCACCGCGCCCGGCCGACCTTTTATGATTTATTATCCCATGGCACCAACAGCCTGCAAGTTAATGCAGAATGCAGACTATAAATTTATTGGCAGCAATTATCCTATTTTAGTATAATGGAAAGGCACTGGAGTTGAGTTCAAGCCCTTAACTCTACCACTTGCTATGGCCTTCAGCATGTCACATACTTTTGGAGCCTTATTCTACTTACTTGTAAAATGTGAAGAAATGCTACATTTGAAAATGCCAAGTACAGCCAGGCACAGTGGCTCACACCTGTAATCCCAGCACTTTGTGAGGCTTAGGTGGGCAGATCACGAGGTTAGGCGTTCGAGATCAGCCTGGCCAACATGGTGAAACTCCATCTCCAAAAATACAAAGCTGGGTGCAATGGTGTGTGCCTGTAGTCCCAGCTACTCATGAGGCTGAGGTAGGAGACTCACTTGAACCCAGGAAGTGGAGGTTGCAGTGAGCCGAGATCACACCACTGCACTCCAGCCTGGGCAACAGAGAGAAAATCTGTCTCAAAAAAAAAAAAAAAAAAAAAATCAGCCAGGTGTGGTGGTGGGCACCTGTAATCCCAACTACGCAGGAGGCTGGGGCAGAATTACTTGAACCTGGGAGGTGGAGATGGCACTGAACTGAGATGGCACCACTGCAATCCAGCCTGGGCGACAAAGCTAGACTTCATTTCAAAAAAAAAAAAAAAGGAAATGCCAAGTACACTAATATACTATCTCATGTTAATCTTCAACAGATATATTTAACACATTACAAACTGCCTTGTATAACCGCACAGGCTTGTGATGACTGTGTGAAGATTAGACCAAATGGTACCCAAGATAAAACTATTCCCAACTAGTGGGCTAAGAAAACACTGTATGACAGTGGCTTTAGGGCATGGAAACAGCTCTTGACTTAATTCAGGCTTAAGTAAATAACAGCAATTCAATATACTGACAATTCATTGAGGCCTTTTCCCAAGTGAGCAACTGTGGTAGACTTCAATATATAGTAAACAAGGGTTGCAGTATGAGTCCTGTGAGGCCCACAGAGTGTCACTTAGATGACTTAGTTGATAGACCTCCTTCAATTGAGATGTTTGTTGTTGTTCTGAGACATTGAGAAATGAGACTAAATGGCATGGGAATGGGCCAAAATACTTCCAGGGGCAGAGAGCTAATTCAAAGGAGTGAACTAGTAATTCTTGGCTATTGCTAGGATAGGACCATAGAGGGCTCTGTCCACCCTCTATACTTGGCAAAAGCAATCTTATGTTTAAAACTTCTTTTAAAACTTCTACACAGGGGCCAAAATCTGCCAGTTAGCAACTTCTGGCTAAGGCATATTCTAGCACTAATCAGAGTATGAAACAAATGCTTCAATGTGTTATGTTCCTTGTGTTGCTAAACAACACAACATGAAAGGTATACTATGTATTACACAGGATAGTTTGGGAATGAAAACATGGGTTCTGGAGTTAAGCTACGTGAGTTCAATGCCAATTGTGCGTTTCTTTAATAATGTAAATGTGGGCAAGCTACTTTTGGCCTTCTACTTGACTCATCTACATAGGGGCTGATCCTTTTGTTACAAATTAAATGAGATAATACAAGCGTTCAGGACAGGACTAGAACACGATAATGAGTTAGCCAGTTTTACATTCATAAGCTAAGGGGCTGAGAGCAGCTGACACGTTTAGATTCGTTGGTCCTACCAATGAAGGAACAGAAGTTATTCAGAGGGAAGAGCTAAAAGAAATGTTTCAAAACAGGATCCTCACATTGTTTTACATCCTATTTTAGTTCTGAAATTAAATTAAGGAAAGAGCACTAAATGAGGAAGGACAACACGGAGAACAAAATTTTCCCTAGATGACTTCCACTGTTACTTACAGGGAAGGCTTGCAACAGAGAAAGGAAAAATGAAGTTCTGGTGACACTCCTGGGACAAATCAAGTGCTGACTCAGGTTTTCCTGTCATGTGTCTAGTAATAGGGCTAGTAGTTCACTGTGCTTGAGCTCTGCCTTTGTTTTTAAATGGTGCCAATATTTCCATTTACATCAGGTCTGCCAAAATGCTCATTGATCTTTAAGCTAAACAAGTTTGGTTTCTCTTAAATATTCATTTTCACTGGCAGCACATAAGGAATGTAAAAGTGAAATAGTGAAGTAAACTACACATAGAAAATACTCAGCTTAGAGAAAAGCAGAATAAAATTTTCTTCCCCCAGTTTAAACATGGTAATGATGTGACCCTTTAGGTACGGTAAAACTAACTAAGTGAGAAAATGAAAATTAATGTCCTGGTAACTGCAATTAATCCAAGCCTTCTGAGGACCAAATCCATTTATTGCTCTATCCTTTCTAAGAAAATCCTAACAGTGTGGGCTTAGTGTGTCATTCTCGGTGATAGCTACTGTTGCAGTATTTTTGTATCAAAGTTGTTGAAACCCTATTAATAAATTATTTCAAGGTTTAAAAAATACCCAGGAAACCAAATTGGAAAAAGAAAAAAAATTTTAATTAGAAACTGAGTTTACATATGGTTAAATGGTTACTAAAAGCTCAGTTGTAATCACTCCTAATACCACTAGCAGGACCTCAAGGGAGCCAAGAGCTCTTCCCTTTTCCCCTGTTAATTTCCAATATATTGTAGCCGCACAATTATTTCATGTCACATTTAAGGAGAACAAGGACCAATTTATATAAAGTGCAACTGTATATCCTTAAACATTCCACATAAACACACTGCCAAAACTCACTGCATATGCTGGCATTGGAAGACTTAAATTTCTACATATTGTTTATTGTACCCAGAGTGCTGGTTAAAATACATTTTCTCTCTGTGAGGATCAAATGCAATAAGATATGAGAATATTTTTAACACGGTGAAGTACACACATGATATTATAAAATACCATTTAATTGGGAAGAATTTTTCCATCATTTCAAGTCATAAATATAACTTTTTTTTTTTTTTTGAGACGGAGTTTCACTCTTGTTACCCAGGCTGGAGTGCAATGGCGCGATCTCGGCTCACTGCAACCTCCGCCTCCTGGATTCAGGCAATTCTCCTGCCTCTGCCTCCTGAGTAGGTGGGAGTACAGGCACACACCACCACGCCCAGCTAATTTTTTGTATTTTTAGTAGAGATGGGGTTTCACCACGTTGACCAGGATGGTCTCGATCTCTTGACCTCGTGATCCACCTGCCTCGGCCTCCCAAAGTGCTGGGATTACAGGCGTGAGCCACCGCGCCCAGCTAAATATAACTTTTAAAAGAATACTAGCAGATTTTACCTAGGCTCCTAAATGCTTTTGAATCTGAGACTGACTGGACCACCCAGACCCAGAGCAAAGGTAAATGTTACCATATCATCTTTATAAATAATCTTTTTTTGTCAATTTGGCCTTTCCTACTGCAGCCAGGTGAGAGCTTAAGATGTCAGTCCCCAGTATCTTCACAGAGTGCCTTTATGAGCAGTTTGGGGAATGATGATGGTAAGGGAAAGAGGCAGATATGAGGAATAGTTAGGGGAAGTGTCATTCACGATTCTGTGCTTGAGGGACTAAGCACATTCATGACTCTGTACTTGAGGGACTAAGAAAAATTTATGCTCAGTGGAACACAGTAGTATACCCTTAAATGCCTTATAAAAGACCATCCATCCAGTATGCGCTTTTGACTGTGTGCAGTAATAATGCTTTTGGGGACTCAGATGAACAGAAAACACCAATTAACAAGGACTCTGAAAGGAAAGCTCCAAAAATGAGAAGTCTTTCAATGCCATTCCCATTACTGTTCTCACCAAGTCAATGGCTATAAAACACTTTTGATTATTTATCTCCATCAAAGTAATCTGATTTGAGATAATCACACAATCTCAGACTCCACATGTAAAAATGTCAGAAGTGGCTGAAGAAAGAGCAGCAGCTTCATGCTGAAGACACCCATTTCCTCTGACTCCAGAGCTCCACCATCTGGTCTCAAGATTTTTCCCTCTGAGGAAATAGCTGTAGAGGTAGCCCAGTTCAACCTTGCTCAGACAGTGAACTTTGCAACCATACTGACACCTACAGACTTGCTGAGAATGCTGAGGAAGTGTGCTTTGCAATGGTTAAGTCCACAGCTCCTGAGATTGCCTTGCAAGTCATCTTGGGCATGAAGTAGAGTGGTACATCAGAAAAACATGACGATTCTGGTAAGAGGTGGCTTTTAGGAACAAAACAGATGGCTCTCCTTCCTCCTTAAAGTCTTTTCTCCCCACCCTCAACATTTCATGAGAACATCAGTTCATAAATATTACCATCTTTTAATATTACCACGCTCCTGGAGAAGGAAAATGAAGGTTTTACAACTACATGTGCTCAAGAGTAAGTATCATCAGGAAAGCTCTGTACCAACAGGCAGGTTATTAAGACTCCCAAGAAATCCTCATAAGCTTTTCAATCTCTGAAGAAAATCCTGAGAAGATCATTAGCAAGCACTACCTACAGATGAGTTTTGCTAGTTGCCAGTTTTTCACCTCCTTGTTTTCTCACTCCTCTTAAATTCCATTGAGAAATTGAAGTGGAAATAAGTTCAAAGAATCCTAAGCCTTACAGAGCTAGGTGTCTCTTAATTTTATATTTCATACAGATGAAGCTATTCTAGTCACAGATTTTGCATAATTAAAATAATTGAAAAGATACATATAAGGAAAAATTCTCAGCCTTTAAAAATCCATTACATCTTGATAAATAAAAACTGCATACCCATTCTGTAGTTTGTATAATAAAAAATGCATTGTGTTTTCCAAATTTTGTTAACATCTAGCCTGGTTAAGAATCATGCATATTCTTGTCTCTCAGAAGGATAAACTGAGCTGGCCCTTGGGCAACTACTTCAGAGTTTAGTGTTGGAATGAGAGCAGCAAATGTCAGTGTTTCAAAGATCCCACCCTAATCCAGTTCCCAGGTTAGGAGATCAGAAAGAAAAAACTAATTCCATCTTTCAAACATATATGAAGCAAAGTCTTTCCCAACCAACAGTTGAGTTGTAAATGCAGTCTGTGCAACAGCACATACTTTTGGCTATGTTCACACAGTAAACCATAGAAACACACTGGCTCTGATGGCTACCTGCAGAAGACAGACTTATCCAGTGTTATTTAGTGTAGCCACCAGTGGCTTCTTCTGTCAGCAGGCTTTTAGAGATGCTTACCGTATGCCCGCAGTCCAGGAAGGACATGCCCAGTGCAATCAAACATTGCCAACCCTGAAAGACAAAATACGGTCATCATTCACCAGGCTCTTTGAAGAGCCAGGACTGCTCACACAGCACTTCTCAAATGCAAATCTGCTCCCTTCCTTGAACATCCAGCTGTGCCCATCTTCTACTACCAAGGGTTGCACAAGTCATTCTCTCAACCCCACTCCCCCTTCAAAAAATCATCTGCCTCCCTCAACAAAATTTGTCCATCCATTTTCAATACTGAATTTCTCTGTTCTTACTGCTTTGTGTCTGTAGGTTTTCTTTCTTTTTTTTTTTTTTAATAATCTTTGTTGTTGTTGTTTTTTTACTTTTTAGAGACAAGGTCTCCCTGATCGCTCAGGCTGGAGTATACTGGTGCAACCATAGCTCACTGAAGCCTTGAATTCCTGGGCTCCTCCCTCCTCAGCAATCCTCCCTCCTCAGCCTCCTGAATTGCCAAGATTATAGGCGCACACCACCATGCCCAGCTAATTTAATTTTTTTTGTAGAGACCTGATCTTGCTATATTGCCCAGGCTGGTCTCACACTCCTAATCTCAAGTAATCCTCCTGACTCAGTCTCCAAAAGCACTGAGATTACAAGCATGAGCCACCTCGTCCAGCCTGTAGTTTGTTTCTTTTATCCAACTGTGAATTCCCTGAAATGCACCTTTCCTCAGTCCTCCCCATGATGAGAATGACTAACAAACTAATACAGTTGGTGTAGTCTCCTAAACTGCTCTATGAAGTTCCTGTTAAACAGCAGTAACCCACTCTAGAATCAGCCCTCACCTCTAAAAATGGGTCTTCAGGCCAGATGCAGTGGCTCACTCCTTGTAATCCCAGCACTACGGGAGGCTGAGGTGGGTGGATCATCTGATGTCAGGAGTTTGAGACCAGCCTGGCCAATATGGTGAAACCCCATCTCTACTAAAAATACAAAAATCAGCTGGGCATGGTAGCATGTGCATGCAGTCCTAGCTACTCAGGAGGCTGAGGTAGGAGAATTGCTTGAACCCAGGAGGCAGAGGCTACAGTGAGCTAAGATCGTGCCACTGCACTCCAGCCTGGGAAACAGAGCAAAACTGTCTCAAAAATAATAATAATAAAAATGGGTCAACAAGCTCACTAGCCTTAGGCTGAATGAGGATAAATTGGCACCTTCATATCCAATTGGCATTATGAAAGGATCCCCCTAATCTAAAAACAACTCCTGTCAAGGACATACTCAGTTACTTGGTTTTCCTTGAAGTTAAAGTTCCTAAATCATAGGGTCAGTACGGTCTTTTTGTGCCCAAAGTTTACTGGGAAGAAAAAAAGAGATACATCAATCTAGGAAATAATTTTTCAACATCTACTGAAGTGATTTTCTCAATAAAGTATCTAATGTGTGGCACACCGGCATGGGGAAGTGTACTAGAGATCAACAGCAGGTTTCCAGCCTCCATCTTCAGCCATTCTCTGCAGCAAAAATGGCATAAAATCTACTATTCATTATCCCCAACCCCTGTGTTTTTTTTTTCAGAGAAACCTCTATAAACAGGGAAATGGATCTGATGTTATTTTGGTTGTTTTCATTAATATAAGCAATGTTAAAGAAGATTTGGAAAATAGAGAATAATATATCTATAATCCTACCTTCCTAAAATAATTATATTGTTAAAATGGTGAGAGAAGGTATGCAAGGATTTTTGTTGTTGGTTTTCTGTTAAAACAGTGCCTAAAACAATTATATTACAATTTTTATATAATTTATCCTACACTTTAAATAAATTTTTTATAATTGGAATATAAATTGTACATACCTTTTTCATGTAGCTATGGTTTTATAACCATGATTTTTTTAAAAATGACTTTAGAATGAGAGTTAAGGGGAGACTATCACTGTTTACTTATTTCCTTGGACAGCCAGTAAGTGATGGAGCTGCGTAGGCCGTACGCCTGCATATGTCCCATCAAAATCTCTATATTATACTGTGTGCCCCAATCTCCAACTCTGTCTTGTACCGTTCTCCACTGTCTGTACTGCTACCCTTCTTTTAGTTCCTCAAACATACTATACTCTCTTGTTAGGAATTGTTAAGAATGGAAACTACAGAAGTGACAGAAAAACGACAAATCGAAGTAACCAAAGTGAATTTTATGGTTAGAAATATTATTTTGTGGCCGGGCGCGGTGGCTCAAGCCTGTAATCCCAGCATTTTGGGAGTCCGAGGCGGGTGGATCACGAGGTCAAGAGATCGAGACCATCCTGGTCAACATGGTGAAACCCCGTCTCTACTAAAAATACAAAAAAGTAGCTGGGCATGGTGGCACATGCCTGTAATACGAGCTACTCAGGAGGCTGAGGCAGGAGAATTGCCCGAACCCAGGAGGCGGAGGTTGTGGTGAGCCAAGATCGTGCCATTGCACTCCAGCCTGGGTAACAAGAGCGAAACTCCGTCTCAAAAAAAAAAAAAAAAAAAGGAAATATTATTTTGTAAACGGCTGATTTGACAATTCCATATAAATTGTCTCGATAACCTGGAGGTAGATTGTCACATGCTCTTTTGGGTCTGGTCACTTCTTTTTTTTTTTTTTTTTTTTTTTTTTGTAGAGATGGGGTCTTACTATGTTGCCCAGATTGTGTCTAATTCCTGGACTCAATCAATCCTCCCACCTTAGCTTTCCAAAGTACTGGGATTATAGGCATGAGCCACTGTGCCCAGACTGGGTCTATTCATTTCTGAATGCCAGTGAACCCCACCTCTACCATCCCTGGTACCTATCCCCTGCTTTTCCAGATGGGACTTACCAAGTAGAACACAAAGCCCAGATAAGCCACGCTGACCACACCAGCCACCACATATAACACCACATGCCCTAGTTCCTGAACATAAACCAATACAAAGTACATATTGATGGAACAGATGATAAGGACCAAGATTCCTCCTGCAATCCGCCAGCCTCTGTAAAAGAAATCAGCACAGTCACTGGTGAAATAACCCAAGGTGGCCACAGACAGAAATGCAAACTGCATCCTGTGAGGTAAACAGGACAAGAATTAAAGGCAGTTCAAAATTAACAGAAAAATTGTTCTTAATTTTAAAAAATGATTCTTCATAAGTCTAAGTTAAATCAGCCAAAATTAGATACTGATAGAGAGAAAGCAGAGGAAGACACCATTAAATAATCCCTAATATTTAAGTCCCTAGAGATCCAACAAGGCCTAGAAATGCAACAAGTCACTTCAGATACCTCATATCCTTTAAAAGTATATATAAAAGGTACTAACTTATGCCTTTCTTATTAAGATCATTTAACAAAGAACTAAGGTGCCTCAAACTTCAGTGGCTGAAGCTGAAGAGTTATGCCATAAAAACAGGTTTTTCCCCCCTCCAAATGAAAGATGTGCTTTCTCTTCCTTTAATATATTCACAGTTTCCATTCTCTAAGCCAAAAAAGAAGCAGCTAGCAATCATCTCTCAAAGCATATCGTTTCCCTCTGTCTCATGTCTGACTGGCCTACTGCATGAAGACACCCTTTCCCCATATCAGCTTCCCCTGTGGGAACTAAGAGGAGTACACTCACAGTCCATTGGCAAAGTCACTCATTACTGGCCGCAAGCTTGTAAATGTGAGGATGGGTATGAGAGCAAAGGGGAGCTGGAAAACAAAGATCAGATAGGATTACTATGGGTCCTTGTATCACCCCAGAGAACAGAACAATGAATGAAAGGGAAACATAAGTGCTGCCTCAACTTCTACTTGAGAAATGATTCCTCTCCCTGCAAAACACCCAGAATTCTGCTGAATTCTGTAGAGGTGTCATTAACCTAGTATGCAAACCTTTCTATGGGACTTGTCTCCTTAACCTCCACAGGACCTGGTACAGTGTCCTACATGTTCATTTAATGTTTACTTGCATTAATGAACTATAATTTTGTGTTCTCTATATAAGTAAAGCTCATAGTTCCCATTCAACAGGTTCAAAAACCAAACCATTTCTAAAATCCTTTTAGATGGCAAGGATTTCATATATATTTACTGCAGATCACAATCACGCCTCTGTCTTCCTCTCAATATCCCCCCAGCACCCAGCCAGGCTTTGTACCCAAGGGCTGTACATAATGCTGCCTGAATAACTAGGATATGAGTTTCCCCAGCTTCCTCCTCACCTGTAAGCTCTGTAGAACATTCAGGAAGTCATTCATCCCTGTTAGACTCTCTACATTTTGGAAGACAGAAACAAGCAGAGTGGGGATAATGGCAATAGAGCGAGTCAGAACCACTCGGGCAAAGCGTGACCACTTTAGGTTCAGGAATCCCTGGAAGAAAACATAGGTAACAGGAAACAGAAAAAAATCTAGGGTAGGTTCAGGACAGAACTCAAAAGAACGAGATTAAGAAGTGACAAAAGGGGCCAGGCACAGTGGCTCACACCTGTAATCCCAGCACTTTGAGAGGCTGAGGCGGGCACATCACCTGAGGTCAGCAGTTCGAGACCAGCCTAGCCAACATGGTGAAACCCTATCTCAACTAAAAATACAAAAATTAGCCAGGTGTGGTAGCGGGAGCCTGTAATCATAGCAACTCAGGAGGCTGAGGCAGGAGAATCGCTTCAACCCAGGAGGTGAAGGTTGCAGAGCCGAGATCGCACCATTGCACTTTAGCGTGGGCAACAAGAAGAATCCATCTCAAAAAAAAACAAAAAACAAAACAAAAAAAAAAACGAAGTAACAAAAGGGTTGTGTCATCTCCCTCTATTCTATACTAGCACATACCTCCATGACAAACTGGCCAGAATAGGTTCCTGTCATGGTGGAGCTCTGTCCTGCAGCCAGGATCCCCACTGCCCAAATGTAGAGTGCAGCAGGCCCAAAGTAACATCCCAGCACAACACCCTGTGAGAGGCAAAAAGTAAGGATATGATTGTATCAATAATCTGCTCAGACAACATTCAAAATAGCAGTTCCCTGTGGCATTTCTCCCTTCTTCTTTGCTATGCACCACCCATGCCAAGTGCTGTGCTGGGCACTGTCCTAGAAGCTAGGCTCAAGTCCTGACCTCATTCTAGAAGCTTTCAATCTAAACTTTACTGAATGCTCCTTCATTTCTCTGCCTAGTCCTTTCTCTTCTCCAAGCTCCTAAACCTCCATCTTAAGTTGTTTTTTTTTTTTTAAAAAAAAAGGCCAGGCATGGTGGCTCATGCCTCTAATTCCAGCACTTTGGGAGGCCGAGGCAGGCAGATCACGAGGTCAGGAGTTCAAGACCAGCCTGACCAATATGGTGAAACCCCATCTCTACTAAAAATGCAAAAATTAGCCTGGTGTGGTGGCGCATGCCTGTAGTCCCACCTACTCGGGAGGCTGAGGCAGGAGAATCGCTTGAACTCGGGAGGCGGAGTTGGAGTTGAGATCACGCCACTGCACTCCAGCCTGGGAGACAGGGCAAGACTCCATTTCAAAAAAAAAAAAAAAAAAAAAAAAGACGTCTACACCAAATTCCCCAAATTACATTCCTTTATACACTATTCCGGAAAATGGCAACAGAAATACAGGGAAATATCAAAGAAATCTGGGAAATGATATACATTATACATTCTACTTTTGGAGAATCATAGTGTAACCATCTTAAAAGGACTGAGAGACTCCAGTAAAGACACTTTACTAAGAACACTTTCTTGGGGCTAGGTGTGGTGGTTCACACTTGTAATCCCAGCACTTTGGGAGGCCAAGAGAGGAGAATCACTTGAGCCCACGAGTTCGAGGCCAGCCTGAGCAACATGGCAAAAACCCTGACTCTACAAAACAAAAATACAAGGCCAGGCACGGTGGCTCACACACTTTGGTAGGCGGAGGCGGGTGGATCACCTGAGGTTGGCAGTTTGAGATCAGCCTGACCAACACGGAGAAATCTCATCTCTGCTAAAAATACAAAATTAGCTGGGCATGGTGGCACATGCCTATAATCCCAGCTACTTGGGAAGACGAGGCAGAATTGCCTGAACCCAGGAGGTGGAGGTTGTGGTGAGCCGAGATCATACTACTGTATTCCAACCTGGGCAACAAGAGCGAAACTCTGTCTCAGATAAAAAAGAGAAAATACAAAAAATTAGCTGGGTGTGGTGGTGCTTGCCTGCAGTCCCACGACCTGGAAAGCTGAGATGGGAAAATCACTGGAGTCAGGTAGGTGGAGGCTGCAGGGAGCCATGATCAAGCCACTGCACCCCAACCTGGGCAACAGAGCAAGATTCCGCCTCCAAAGAAAAAAAAAACGAAGTGCTAGTGTGTATACTGAATCTTTTTTAAGACAGAGTATCACTCTGTCACCCAGGCTGGAGTGCAGTGGTCTAATCTCGGCTCACTGCAACCTCTGCCTCCCTAGTTCAAGCAATTCTCCTGCCTCAGTCTCCTAAGTAGCTGAGATTACAGGTGCCCACCACCATACCCAGCTAATTTTTGTATATATTTTTTTTAGTAGAGATGCGGTTTCACCATGTTGGCCAGGCTGGTCTTGAACTCCTAGGCTCCAGTGATCTGCCCATCTTGGCTTCCAAAGTGCTGGGATTACAGGTGTCAGCCACCATTCCCGGCCTGTATAATGCATCTTTTCAACTGATCCTCGCTTATTTCTTCTCATTTAATCCAAAATGCTTGTCTGGTGTCTGGAGCTCTGAAATAAATGACACTCAGAGTAGATATGCTCAGATCTGAAGTGAACTCACAAAAAAGACCAGATACTATGCTAAAAATATTGATTCAGGAACAAAGATCATAAATCCGAACATGCTTACCCCTTTGTAGATGTCCACAGCCAGTGTCGAGTTATCGTTAGGAAAGAGGCCAGCATGAGGACTGCTGCTATTTGTACATACTTCAACCTAGAACCCAAAGCAGTTCAAGAGCAACTTTTGTTTCAGAAGCAAGGATCAAATAAGAGCTCTCCTACATATCATACAGTGATCTATGAGAGTTAGGCTGGAGGGAAAACAATGGATGTATGCTGTGATGTGGGCAGAGACTGGCAGCAATGTCATCTAGGATCTTCCTCTATAATCCTTCTACACCCACAGCTCATCACAGGTCATCAAAAATCTTTACTGAGTTACAGTGTGCATGGTAATAATGTACAAACAATGGGGTACTTCAAATGATGACAGGAGGAGAGGCTCTGAAGAAGGCTTCAGACACGAAAGAACACCCAGCATAGAATCCTTAGTCAAAGCAGACAGGAATCAGAGGTTCCACAGCTGGGAAACAGTGATCGAAACTACATAGGCAGGCCAGGCATGGTGGCTCATGCCTGTAATGCCTATACTTTGGGAGGCTGAGGAGGGAGGTTCACTTGAGGTCAGGAGTTTGAGACCAGCCTGGCCAACATGGTGAAACCTCATCTCTACTAAACATACAAAAAAATTAGCTGGGCGTGGTAGCAGGCACCTGTAATCCCAGCTATTCAGAAGGCTGAGGCAGGAGAATTGCTTGAACCCAGGAGGCAGAGGTTGCAATGAGCCAAGATCATACCACTGTGCTCCAGCCTGGACAATAGTGCAAGACTCCATCTCAAAAAAAAAGAAAAAAAACTACATAGGTAATCAGAAATCAAGATGATACAGAATTCAAAATGACAAGACAAAGTCTGTTCTCATCACAGTTCCTGTTTCATATTTGTTGACTACTCCCAATCAAAATCTGAGAAAGACGGTGCAAGTTTGGTCAGCCCCATACTGTAGACTCTGACTGGTGCACGGTAATTTTAGGGGGCAGAGATGAGACTACAGATTATTTATCCTGACCATTAATACTAGAATGGGGTATTTTCCTTCCCCATCCCATTGCAGTCTTCACTTTACCCTCATATTCACTACCACCCATAACCCTGGCTTACTCACCACCTGCTCGTTGGTTTTCCCAAAAAATGCTTCAGCAAAGACTGAGACAACAAAGACGTTGATGATGAAGGAAACAAAGAGAGCAATGCAGGATTCAATGAAAAAGTACTTATTGGCTTCTCGTATTTCCTGCTTATTGCTCCGGTTTATCTGTCTAGACTAAAAAGATAACAACAGCAGTCATTTTTTTGACCAGTTAGAACAAGTTTCCTTACGACATTTAAGGAGTTCAGAGTCAGCTGAGCGATTTTAGAGGACAAACAGCTGACTAGACGAAATGTGAGCAATCCAACACTTGCCTACATCCTAGTTCACTGAGCAATTAAAAAATTCATATGGGAGAAAAAAAAGAACTTCATGCCCTTTTGTGGAATTGTACATTCCTCAAACAGGAAACAGAGACTAAATGACTACTGAGCTCTCAGTTACCGTGGCTGGAAGGACCACTGACCTACAAAAACAACCCGATTTCAGTCCTAAGGTGTGTATATCCCTAATATAAAGCTTTCTGAAATCCTCCCAGCAAACTATTACATAATACTGACTGGTAAAAGTCTGTTTGGTCTCCTTTACTCCTGACCTCCATAAGACCACTCAGGCTTTTGAAATTTAAACACAAGGGTCTTGATGTACTTCGGACCTTTCATGAAGAACTTTAGTCCTGGCTGGGTGCAATAGCTAACACCTGTAATCCCAGCACTTTGGGAGACCAAGGCGTGTGGATCACCTGAGCTCAGGAGTTTGAGACCAGCCTGGCCAACATGGTGAAACCACATCTCTACTAAAAATAGAAAAATCAGCCAGGGTGGTGGCACACGCCTATAATCTCAGGTACTCGTGAGGCTGAGGCACGAAAATCACTTGAACCCAGCAGGCAGAGGTCTGCAGTGAGCCAAGATCTCGCTACTACAACCCAGCTTGGGCGACAGAGCGAGACTCCATCTCAATTAAAAAAAAAAAAAAGAAAGGCCGGGCGCGGTGGCTCAAGCCTGTAATCCCAGCACTTTGGGAGGCCGAGGCGGGTGGATCACGAGGTCAAGAGATCAAGACCATCCTGGTCAACATGGTGAAACCCTGTCTCTACTAAAAATACAAAATATTAGCTGGGCATGGTGGCACATGCCTGTAATCCCAGCTACTCAGGAGGTTGAGGTAGGAGAATTGCCCGAACCCAGGAGGCGGAGGTTGTGGTGAGCCGAGATTACGCCATTGCACTCCAGCCTGGGTAACAAGAGCAAAACTCCGTCTCAAAAAAAGAAAAAAGAAATTTAGTCCTACCTTCTCTATGTAGTTAGTAATATCTGGTCAATTTGGTGATAAAAACAGTGTCTAAGCATATGGAGTTTATTAATGTCCAGCCTTGGAAAGTTCCTTGCTCCTCATGGTCCTAACAACTGTAAACTAACTTTGCGTCCCTTGCAATTGAAGGAAAAGATCCCATGAACTGTCTAGGAGGTGAAGGAGATAAGGGCCTTGCTCACCTTGACTAAGGCAGAATGCAGGTACATGTTGTGTGGCATGATGACAGCTCCCACGATGCCCACAGCCTGTTCAATCTGTGGAGTGCGACAGCCTGAACAGGATGGTACGAACATGCCCTTGAGTACCTGGCTCTGGCTGGGTTTCACTGTAACATACTACATAGCAACATAACAATGATTAGCCTTTATGGGAACACGAAACAGGGGAGTAATGTAGTACTAGGGAACACTTAGCATCCTTTACCCCTTACAATCCCTTCTTCTTTATTCATTTTTATAGTTTTTGAGAGAAAATCTTGCTCTGTCACCCAGGCTGGATGGCAGTGGCGTGATCACAGCTCATTGAAACCTTGATCTCCCAAGCTCAAGCAATCCTCTCACCTCAGCCAGCCAAAGGGCTAGGACAGGCCACCACACCTGGCCACAACCTTTTCTTCTGCAACTACCTAGGGTAACGAGGAATACAGAATCATCACAGGACCAAGCAACATAAGGGGCTTACTGTTAGGGGCCAGAGAATTCAAGACTGAGTATCCAGATAGTTTACATCGTATTTTAGATATACGAAACAGATATGTATAATACGTACTTAATATTCTAAAGAAAGGGCTGGGGGTGGCGGCTCATGCCTATAATCCCAGCACTTTGGGAGACCAAGGCCGATTGATTGCTTGGGCCCAGGAGTTCAAGAGCACCTGGGCAACATGATGAAACCCTCTCTCTAAAAAAATACAAAAATTAGCTCAGTGTGGTGGTGTGTACTTATATCCCAGCTACTAGGGATGCTGAGGTGGAAGGATTGCTTGAGCCCAGGAGGTGGAGGCTGCAATGAACTGAGATCATGCCACCCCAGCCTAGGCATGATCTTAAAAAAAAAAAAAAAAAAAAAAAAAAAAAAAAAAGGCCAGGCACGGTGGCTCATGCCTATAATCCTAGCACTTTGGGAAGTCAAGGCAAGTGGATCACCTGAAGTCAGGAGTTCAAGATCAGCCCTACAAACATGGTGAAACCCCATCTCTAGGAAAAATACAAAACTTAGCCAGGCATGGCAGTGGGCACCTGTAATACCAATTACTTGGGAGTCTGAGGAAGGAGAATCACTTGAACCCGGGGGACAGATGTTACAGTGAGCCAAGATCACACCAGTGCACTCCAGCCTGGGCAAAAGAGAGAGACTCCATCTCAAAAAAAAAAGAAGCTGCTAAAAGACTTGTGGTTATTAGCTTCACAGTAATTCCTGTGAGACAGGCTCAAAAACGTAGAATAAGGGCCTGTAATCCCAGCACTTTGGGAGGACGAGACAGGCAGATTGCTTGAGGTCAGCAGTTCAAGACCAGCCCAGCCAACATAGTGAAACCCCGTCTCAACTAAAAATAGAAACAGTTAGCCAGGCATGGTGGTGCATGCCTATAATCGCAAATACTTGGGAGGCTGAGGCACAAAAGCCACTTGAACCCAGGAGGCAGAGGTTGCAGTGAGCCAAGATCGTACCACTGCACCCTAGCCTGGAAGACAGAAATGCTGTCTCAGAAAAAAATTAAAATCTAAAAAAAAAAAAAAGAATATAGAATCAACTTTTTATCCATACTCAACATGCTTCTGTTCATCTATGTTCATTTAAAAATCACCTGATGTTTGCCACTAGTACGTATGTAGTGACTCATTCTGAAATACTCTCATACATACTCTCCCCTGGTTCAGTACTTCTCTTGGAAGCCTTAGGCCAAGAGGCATAATCGACCCATAGATTAGATATATTTTTTAAAGTTCAGTCAGACCAGTAAGCAGAAATCAGTTTATAAGAACTGTACAAAGAAAGGTGCTAGTATTGCAAATAAGGTTAGTGACTCTGAGGAGTTTCTGGGTTGGGGCACAAACCAGGAAATATCCAGCATATCTCACATAATTCATTAACTGTTTTAATATTGAGAAAGTTCAAGCTGCAGTTAATATAAACTAGGACAAGCAAAAGCAGAACTCCTCTAAGTTAAGAGCCAAGAATAACCCTGCAACCCCTTCTTTAATTAACCCTCTCCATGGCTGTTCTGCTGTCAGATGGTCAACTTGGGATCAAGGAATGTAGTCTGGAAAGCCCTAAAATATCTACTCATTTTAAACCTGGGAGTTCCTACAGGCCTTTCTACACCCTAATCTTTGCTATGGATCATAATCCTTCAAAACTGGCCCACAGATAAATCAGCTTTTTGTTGATACACCCAGTATAACTGAACCATACTAGCATTATTACTGTCTTCTATAATAAAAAGCTAAACACACACACACACACACACACACACACACACACACACACACAGAAACTTGTTTTAAAAAACTAATGAATATCCTGTACTACTTGCCTCATATCCAAAAGTGAGTGCCATAATAGTGATGAGAAAGCCAAAAAATGCTTCTAGCTTCCGCAAGCCTAAAGGAAAAAAGACAGCAGCGAGCTCAGAGAAGGCAGACTTCCCCATCTGCCACATGATAGAGGGCAGCTCCTTTGCCTGAGCCTACCATTCCCACCCTCCTTACCGTATTTGTCCAAGAAGAGAAATACAAAAGTATCTGCAATAGTGATGAGGACGCCACCCCACAGAGGAATCCTAAGTCAGAGACAAGAAATGGAGGTCAGAGAGATAGAAAGAAAGGAAACATTGAAAAACACTATCTTCCCAACAGCTCCTCAGATAAAGAACACTTGGAGAAGCTAGGACTTGAGGGAGACACAATGGCAGAAAACCAGGCCTTGGGTAATGTCAGGTAACAGCACCAACTTAATTACATTCATTTAAACTTTGATTGAGAGTCTACTATGTCATACTTAGATACAAAGCTGAAAATTATGGGTCTTACCATCATGGAATTAGATGGACAGACAGAATTTGATAGGATTAAATGGATAGTATCTAGTGGGAGCCAGGCACAGTAACTCACACCTGTAATATCAGCACTTGGGGAGGCTGAGGCAGGTGTTCCTAGAACTGAGGTCAGGAGTTAGAGACCAGCCTAGCCAACATGATGAAACCCTCTATCTACTAGAAATACAAAAATTAGTTGGACAGGGTGACAGACGCCTGTAATCCCAGCTACTTGGGAGGCTGAGGCACAAGAATGGCTTGAATGGAGGAGGTGGAGCCAAGATCATACCACTGCACTCCAGCCTGGGTGACAGAGAAAGACTCCATCTCAAACAAAAAATAAAAATAAAAATAAAAATAAAGATAGTACCTAGTGGGATAAAATGACATGAAAATCAATAATTGTGATAAAAAACACCACACATTCTAATACAGGTAAGCACAGCCCATCATGGGAAATGGAAGATGTAGAGTCTACATCTACCAGGGGAGAAGAAATTGTTTCCAGAAAGGTTCCACAGAAGAAATAACAATTGAGTTGAATCTTCAAAATTAAAAATGAAAAAGTAAACAAAATTAAAAATGAACTGGGTTTTTATTTTTATCTTTTTGCTTTGAAATCCAGCAAAACATTGATTACTTTCTAAAGGAAAACCCCCTCACCTTCCTACAGACAGAAGATTGATGGCAATGGCTGAGCCAATGACTTCTTGCATATCTGAGCCAATGATAGCCAACTCCACCATCAGCCACAGGATGATTCGTGGGACCTAAACACCAAACAGTAGAAAGACACGGTTCTGATTAATCATTTCTAAAAATTTCCTCCATGGTTTGGAATTCACATTTTGCCACTAAAACATAAACAGTCCTTTAGAAGCATTCAGACCAGAGATTAAATACGAGAATGTGCCACCACTTAGCCGATCACTGAACTATGGCTCTCAGTTGGAGAAGGAAAAGTGTGCTACCATGTGGCAGAGCCTATGAACCAAGATCAAGGTCAAGGCAGTAACTGATCTTTTTTTTTTTTCCTTTCTACTTGAGAAGAATGTTATTTCCATTTACTAATTTCCACTTAATTTCCTGCCTAAAAACAATCCTAAAAGTGTTAGAGAATAAGGATGCTAATATGGTCAAAATATGGGTCAAGAAAGAATATTAAGTGATTGCAGAACAACACATCTATCCTGACCATAGCAAAGAAGACAAAACAAACACGAAAAAGTTGGGGTTGACCAAGCACAGTGGCTCACACCTATAATCCCAGCACTTTGGGATGCCAAGGTGGGCAGATCCCTTGACCCCAGGAGTTTGAGACAAGCCTGGGCAACATGGCAAAACCCCATCTCTATAAAAAGTACAAAAATTAGGAGCTAAATAATAACTTTTTTTTTTTTTGAGACAGAGTTTCTGTCACCCAGGCTGGAGTGCAGTGGTACTCGGCTCACTGCAACCTACACTTCCCAGGTTCAAGCAATTCTCGGCCTCAGCCTCCGGAGTAGCTGGGATTACAGGCATCTGCTACCACATCTGGCTAATTTTTTTTGTATTTTTAGTAGAGATGGCGTTTCACCATCTTAGCCAGGCTGGTCTTGAACTCCTGACCTCGTCACTCACCCGCCTCAGCTTCTCAAAGTGCTGGGATTACAGGCGTGAGCCACCATGCCTGGCCAATGATGAGAACTTACGAACACGCAGACAGAAACAACAGACACTGGGGTCTACTTGATGGGGGAGGGTGGAAGGAAAGAGAGGAGCAGAAAAGATAACCATTAGATACTGCACTTGAAATATGGGTGATGTAATAATATTTACAACAAACCCACATGACGTGTTTCTCTATGTAACAAACCTTCACATGTGGCTGCTCTGCCTATGGAATAGCCATTCTTTATTCCTTTACTTTCTTAATAAACTTGCTTTCACTTAAAAAGAAAAAAAACCTTCACATGAACACATCCCAAAATCTAAAATAAAAATTGAAGAAAGAAAAAAATTACAAAAATTATCCAGGCATGGTGACGTACACCTGTAGTTCCAGCTACTCGGGAGACTGAGGCAGGAAGACAGCTTAGCCCCAGTGGTCAAGGCTGCAGTGAGCTGTGATCATGCCACTGCACTCCAGACTGGGCAACAGACAGAATGACACTCTGTCTCAAACCACCATCACAAGAACAGAAAAGGTTGGGGTCACCTTTAATGTAATAATAATAACCAAGCAAATAAAAAAGAACAGATAAGCAAAAGGACTCAAGGAAGATAGTTGGAATTAGGTGGCATAAAACAAAGTCAGAAACTAATTCTAACCAAACAATACAGCTGAAAATCAAATTTAGTTATGCTGACTCACTGAAGCCAGAAAAAACACCTCCAGATAGCTAGTATCCAAAAAAATTTGTCAGGTCATCCATGGTAGCTCATGCCTATAATCCCTGAACTTTGGGAGGCAGAGGTGGGAGATCACTTGAGCCCAGGAGTTCAAGCCCAGCCTGGGCACCATGGTGAAGCCCTGTCTCTATAAAAAATTTTTTAAGGGCCGGGCGCGGTGGCTCAAGCCTGTAATCCCAGCACTTTGGGAGGCCGAGGCGGGTGGATCACGAGGTCAAGAGATCAAGACCATCCTGGTCAACATGGTGAAACCCCGTCTCTACTAAAAATACAAAAAATTAGCTGGGCATGGTGGCGCGTGCCTGTAATCCCAGCCACTCAGGAGGCTGAGGCAGGAGAATTGCCTGAAGCCAGGAGGCGGAGGTTGCGGTGAGCCAAGATCGCGCCATTGCACTCCAGCCTGGGTAACAAGAGTGAAACTCCGCCTCAAAAAAAAAAAAACAATTTTTTTTTAAATACCTGAGTATTGTGGTGCATGCCTGTGGTCCCAGCTACTCAAGAGACTAAGGTAGGAAAACTGCTTGAGCCTGGGAGGTCAAGGCTATTAGTGAGCCTACAGTAGCACGACTATGCCACTCCACTCTAGTCTAGGTAACAGAGCAAGACCCTATCTCAAAAACAAAAACAGGCCAGGCACAGTGTCACATCTGTAATCCTAGCACTCTGGGAGGCTGAGGCAGATGGATGCCTTGAGGTCTGGAGGTCAAAATCAGCCTGGCTAACGTGGCAAAACCCTGTCTCTACTTAAAATCATGTGATCCAGTGAGCCATGATCACATCACTGCACTCCACCATGGGTGACAGAGTAAGAGTCTGTCTCAAAAAAAAAAAGACAGGAAAAGAAGCTGGAAGGATTATAAATTGCCAAGTTTTTGTTTGCTTTTTAAAATGTTTGTGGGTAGATAGTAGGTATATGTATTTATGGGGCATATGGATATTTTGATACAGGCATAAAATGTGTAATAATCACATCAGAGGCCGGGCACGGTAGTCAGGTGTGGTAGTGTGTGTCTGTAATCCCAGCTACTCAGCAGGCTGAGGCAGGAGAACTGCTTGAACCCAGGAGGTGGAGGTTGCAGTGAGCCTGAGATCGAGCCACGGCACTCCAGGCTGGCTGACAGAGCAAGACTCCATCTCAAAAAATAAAATATTAAAATAAATAAAAATAAAAATTCACATCAGAGTAAATGGGGATATTACCAAGATTTTTTAATTTTTTTGAAAAGCAGATAAGGATACTTTTTGCTCACACCCAGGAAAAGAAACAAAACAAAAGACAAAGCTAAGTAAAAAATATCTTCTAGATATAGTGTTCATTCTTGCCTCAGGCAGCAGTAAGAAAGGCCCAAAATGTCCAAAAGGAAGCTGCAGAGGACAGTGTAGCCCCCAGGGGGAGGGAAAACTGAAAAATTATTATTAGCAAATCCAAAGATCCTGCCACATATAGTTCCTAGTAAAAGGAAAAAAACTTACCCTTTTCTTTTTCTTGAGACGGAGTTTCGCTCTTGTTACCCAGGCTGGAGTGCAATGGCGCCATCTCGGCTCACCGCAACCTCCGCCTCCTGGGTTCAGGCAATTCTCCTGCCTCAGCCTCCTGAGTAGCTGGGATTACAGGCACGCGCCACCATGCCCAGCTAATTTTTTGTATTTTTAGTAAAGACGGAGTTTCACCATGTTGACCAGGATGGTCTCGATCTCTTGACCTCATGATCCACCCGCCTTGGCCTCCCAAAGTACTGGGATTACAGGCTTGAGCCATCGTGCCCAGCCTAAAACTTACCTTTTTCAAAGTGATGGCAAAGTCAAACAAAAAAGAAGATACATAAAATGCAAACTTACGGAGTAAAATGAAGGTATGAATAAAAGTGCTTAGAGAGAGTATCCCCCTCCCCATGGGCTAGGCACTGCAAAATACTGGAAGGTAGAGTGAATGGTAAATGTTTACCTCAAACAGTTTTTCTAAGAAAACCTTCTAGGAAAGGGGAGTCTCAAGTTAGATTTTGAAGGAGGGGAAAAACATGGTCTGGCACCAGGAGGAGCTACAGTATTTCCCTTGGTACCATCTGTCTTCAGGGCCACTGACCCCCAAGTCCTTGACTGTCTCACTATAGAATGCAGCCAAGCACATACTGCCAGACACACAGATTCCTACAGCATGGGTGAGAGACAAACAAGACAGGAAATTGCTCACCTTGGGATACTGACGGTGACATACTTCAGCAAGATGCAGCCCAGTGACCACTCCCAGTCTAGCTGCAAGCCGCTGGAGCAACAGCCCCACAAGGGTGGCCAACAAAAGGATCCAGAGCAACTAAGAAGAACAAAATCTCCTGTAACACTCATTGGATGACTGAGATTTTTTTTGTTTAATTGTTTGGCAACATGAGTGGTAAATACTGCATTCAGAAAAGAGCCCAGGTCAAGAATCAAATGATGAGTTCTATATCAGGTTTTGCACATGACCTGCTAGGTCACCTTGTTCCTTTCTGAGCCTCAGTTTCTCCTATATGCAGTTTCTCCTATGTTCAAGGAAACTATGTAGATAAAATAAAAGACCAAGTTGAAATTACTTTACGCATAAGAGCCACTGCCAATGAAGTATTTGTATGTAGCCCCTGAGGCTAGTATCCAACATGCAGAGTGAAGAAAAGGATGTGAGGGTGTATTCTGTGTTTAAAAGGACAGGGGTAGGACTAGATGTTCACCTTAAATCCAGCCACTGCTCCAGACTGCAAATCAGATTCGATATTTCCTGGATCCAGGTAGGCAATGCTCATAAGAAAGCCCGGTCCAGTGAAAGCCCAGAGTTTCCGAAAGCTAAAACAAGAGTACTATACAAGAGAGGAAAAGAGATTAAACTGATTATCATCATCAAACTACTGATCTAATTGAACTGTTATCACATATGAAGCAACAATACCAGCTTCACAAGAAAAAAGGATTTACAATGTCAGATATTGCATGTGTCCAAGTTTCACTTCCATCTTATCCACTTTTTATTAAGAAGCTGGCCACTTCTCTGTCCAAGTCAGAGCCCTACCCTAACCTGCTTGTTCCATCAGCCTCTTATTCTAAAACCAGAATAGCCGGGTGAGGTGGCCCATGCCTGTAATCCTAGCACTTTGGGAGGCCAAGGCAGGCAAATCATGAGGTCAGGAGATCAAGATCATCCTGGCCAACATGGTGAAACCCTGTCTCTACTAAAAATACAAAAATTAGCTGGGTGTGGTGGCGCATGCCTGTAATCCTAGCTACTCAGGAGGCTGAGGCAGAAGAATCACTTGAACCCAGGAGGAGGATGCTGCAGTAAGCTGAGACTGAACCATTACACTCCAGCCTGGCGAGAGTTAAACTCTGTCTCAAGAAAAAGAAAAAAAAAGCCGGGCGCGGTGGCTCAAGCCTGTAATCCCAGCACTTTGGGAGGCCGAGGCGGGTGGATCACGAGGTCAACAGATCGAGACCATCCTGGTCAACATGGTGAAACCCCGTCTCTACTAAAAATACAAAAAAAAAACTAGCTGGGCGTGGTGGCGCGTGCCTGTAATCCCAGCTACTCAGGAGGCTGAGGCAGGAGAATTGCCTGAGCCCAGAAGGCGGAGGTTGCGGTGAGCCGAGATCGCGCCATTGCACTCCAGCCTGGGTAACAAGAGCGAAACTCAAAAAAAAAAAAAAAAAAAAGACAGAACAGTATCAGTTGCCTGGGTGCCCAGACACTTTCCAAAAAGGACAATAGTCATCATTTTAAAAAGGAAACAGACCAGATGTGGTGGTGTGTGATGTGTGCCTATAGTCCAGCTACTCAGGACACTGAGAAAAGTAAACAAAAATAAAATTCTAAGCTCCTCCAACCAACTGAATGGATCCTCTTCATGGTCAAGGGCATTCCAAGGAAACCTGAAAAACTAGTTTAGGCCTGATGGGAGGGAGAAGTCAGAGAAACCTCATTATACCCTCTTCCCTTTGGAATTCAGGCACAAATGACCAGCATTAAAACAGAGATCTTAAAACTGACAAAACAAAGTCCTTGTAGCAATAACATGCCAAATTCCAACCTGACTCTGTATAGCAGGCATCCCCAAACTTTTTACACAGGGGACCAGTTCACTGTCTCTCAGACCATTGGAGGGTCGCCACACAGTGGGGGGGGGGGTTGGGGGCCACATAAATGGCCTCAGGGGGCCGCATGGGGCCCGCAGGCCGTAGTTTGGGGACGCCTGCTATACAGCATCACATGACAGATAACAGGCCCTAAAAGAAACCCAAGTATTTTACTCCAAAATATATTTCTTTGTATATTTTGAAAAGACCCTGCAAAGCTGTCTCTTACAAGCAAAACCTAGAATCTCCTGTAAAGAATCTCCTTCCCTTTCCAGGTCTTTTCCTGATCCAGGAGAGAATTAACTAAAAGTCTGGTACCTTTTTAAGTCTGATAAAGGACATTTACAACTATTTTCTCTGAAGCTGTAGCTAATAAAAACCTTGGTCTCCACAACCCCTCATTTTAGACCAGACACTCCTTTCTATTGACTTCAGGCCTTTAGAAAATAACTCTTTCAACCAATTTTCTTTATTTATTTATTTATATTTATTTATTTATTTATTCATTTATTTATATTTTTGTACAGATGGGGTTTTGCCATGTTCCCCAGGCTGGTCTCAAACTCCTGGGCTTAAGCAATCCTTCCCCTTCAGCCTCCAAAGTAACTGGGACCACAATTGTGCACAACCACACTCAACTAATTTTATTTTATTTTATATTTTTTAGATGGAGTTGTGCTCTTGTTACCCAGGCTGAAGTGCAATGGTGCGATCTCAGCTCACTGCAACCTCTGCCTCCTGGGTTCAAGCAATTCTCCTGCCTCAGCCTCCCAAGTAGCTGGGATTACAGGCATGCGCCACCACGCCTAGCTAATTTTGTATTTTTAGTAGAGACAGTTTCTCCATGTTGGTCAGGGTGGTCTCAAACTCCTGATTTCAGGTGATCCTCCCACCTTGGTCTCCCAAAATGCTGGGATTACAGGCATGAGACACTGTGCCCAGCTAATTATTTTTTTTTTTTAAGGGAGAGACGAGGTCTCATTATGTTGCCCAGGCCAGTTGGTCTCTAACTCATGGGTTCAAGTGATCCACCTGCCTCAGCCTCCCAAAGTGCTGGGATTACAGGCATGAGCCACTGCACCCAGGCTCAATCAATTTCCAACCAGAAAATCTTTAAAACCACCTTCGACCTGAAAGGCTCCCCCTTCCCACTTCAAGTGGTCCCATGTTTCCTAATAGAAACAATGTACATCTTACATATATTGACTGATGTCTGCCTGTAACTTCTGACCCCTAAAATGTATAAAATCAAGCTGTAACCCCACCACCTTGGGCGCATGTTCTCAGGACTTCCTGGGGCTGTATCTGGGCCTTGGTCACTCGTATTTGACCCAGAATAAACCTCTTTAAATAGTTTACAGAGTTTGACTCTTTTTTGTTTGTTTTGAGATGCAGTCTCACTGTCGCTCAGGCTGGAGTGCAGTGGTGCAATCTTGGCTCACTGCAGCTTCTGCCTCCCAGGTTCAAGTGATTCTCCTGACTCAGTTTCCCGAGTAGATGGGATTACAGGCACCAACCACTATGCCTGGCTAACTTTTGTATCTTTAGTAGAGACAGGGTTTCACCATGTTGACCAGGCTGGTCTTGAACTCCTAACCTCAGGTGATCCACCCGCCTCGGCATTCCAAAGCGCTGATATTACAGGCGTGAACGACCATGCCCAGCTTGTTTGTTTTTTGTTTTGTTTTGGTTTTTTTTTTTGAGAGGAGGTCTCACTCTGTCACCCAGAGTGGAGTGCCATGGCATGATTTTGGCTCACTGTACTTTCTGCCTCTAGGGCTCAAGTGACAATCCTCCCACCTCAACCTCCTGAGTAGCTGGGACTACAGGTGCACACCACCTGCTCAGCTAATTTTTGTAGAGACAGGGCTTCACCATGTTGACCAGGCTGGCCTTGAACTCCTGGGCTCAAGTGATCTTCCTGCCTCAGCCTCCCAAAGTGCTGGAATTACAGGTGTGAGCCACTGGGCCCAGCCAGAGTTTGACTCTTTTTCATCAACAAACAAGAAGGAAGATCGCTTGAGGCCAGGAGTTCAAGACTAGCCTGGGTAACACTGTGAGACCCTGTCACTAAAAATAAAAACAAAAATAATGAGCCTGGCATGGTGGCATGCCATCTATAGTCCCAGTTACTGGGGAGGCTGAGGTGGGAGGATCACCTGACCCCAGTAGTTTAAGGCTACAGTAAGATATGGTTATGCCACTGCACTGCCACCTAGATGACAGAGCAAGCAAAACCCTATCTGTAAAAATAGATATAGATATAGATATAGATAGGGGGTGTAGGGGTGTGTGTATGTGTGTATATATATATATGTGTGTGTACGTGTGTATGTGTGTGTGGGTGTATATATATGCACACACCCCTATCTATATGTATATCTCTATCTATATCTATATATTTACACACAGTCTTCAAAGATTGCCAGCCAAAATGAGACCTGAGGCTGCTAAGCTTGAGCCATCCAGCAGATCTTTCACTCACAGGTTTTCCCCAGACAACACTGTTCTCCTCCAAGGACCTGACACTAACCTCCTCCTCAGGAATGGAGATCTTCTCATTAAAGTAAGTGGTGAACTCATCCTCTGAGTTCCCAGAGGACTGTGGAAGAGAGGGATTACTATAGGCAGGGTTGAAGGTACCAAGACTGGCCGACTCCCCATGTTCTCCAGAAACACTGTCTGAATGAACAGATTTGAAAATAAATTAGTAAAAAATGAACAAAACATGAACAACTCATTCTTAGTATACTGAAATTAATTTTTTTTTTTTTTTGAGACGGAGTTTCACTCTTGTTACCCAGGCTGGAGTGCAAGGGTGTGACCTCGGCTCACCGCAACCTCCACCTCCTGGGTTCAAGCAATGCTCCTACCTCAGCCTCCTGAGTAGCTGGGATTACAGGCACGCGCCACCATGCCCAGCTAATTTTTTGTATTTTTAGTAGAGACGCGGTTTCACCATGTTGACCAAAATGGTCTCGATCTCTTGACCTCATGATCCACCCGCCTCGGTCTCCCAAAGTACTGGGATTACAGGCTTGAGCCACCGTGCCCGGCCGAAATTAAATATTTTAATACCTAAATGCACAAGAGACCAACCTGACTTTAGCTCAATTTATTTTTTGAATAGTTTATTTTTAATCTGTATTTTAGAATAGGTAATACAGTCACATGGTTAAAAATTCAGGAAGTAAAAAATTTAGCCTACACTAAAAAGTTATCTCCCTCCCCTCCCCCAGTCACTTAGCTCTCTAGATCAGTTTTAACTCACAATGGTTTTCCTACTTCCACACGTCTACTCCTACTTGGGAATTTTTACAGCCATTTCATTTTCCTCTAAAAACACTGACATATGGGCTCAAAAAATTACATTCCCAGATCAGCCCCTGGTAACCTAAAAGTCTAACTTTTAAAAGAAAAGAACTAGGTCCATCTAGCGAAATGTCCTCCCCATCTCCTATATTTGGTAAGACTTACTCAAAGAGTTGTCCTTGGACATAGTACCTCCGTCAGACTTCTCAAAAAAAGTGCAAGTTACAAAACCCTGCCACAGTTCAGGCTACACTCTGAAGCTGCAGCAAAACCACCAAGCAGGAACCCTTTGTACCCTGACTAAGGCCTGCAATAAAGTGCCGCAGGTCACGGGGTACTGGCACCCTCATGATAGCAGGACTCATCTCAGACTGTTCAGTGTTTCCCTGAGTTCTGCATTTTATAGTCAGTCTTAAATACTGAGAAGCAGAAGGTTTGGGAGAAAAGGGGTAACCTGCCAGAAATACACAGAGCCTAGTTTACTTCAGCCATCAAATGGCTATTTTGAATCACAAAGCTCTAATCTCTGTGTTTCTAATAAATCCTTACAATCTCTAACTTAAAAAAGTTAGAGCTTTCTTTCCATAGGGAGCTGACTCACATCACCTTAATTAAGTGGCTTTGAATTAACAAAGAAATTTACAAAAAAGGAACAGAAATTCCAAAGCAGCAGCTCAGATTTAGGAAGGAATAGTCAAAGCACTCAAGAACCTCCAAGCAAATACAGAGCATAAGGTACTCGCCCTGTATTTTACAGCTCCATACACATCTGAAACACCAGGAAGCATCACGAGCAGCCAAGGCACTCCAGAGGTTTTTATGCTGGGTCAAGGAATAATAGTGCCCTTGCAATAATTACTGCCAGAAACCAAAATTCAGTTAATCTGGGCTCAACTCAGAATTGTAAAAAAGAAATGAAGCAGCCGGGTGCGGTGGCTCAAGCCTGTAATCCCAGCACTTTGGGAGGCCGAGGCGGGTGGATCACGAGGTCAAGAGATCGAGACCATCCTGGTCAACATGGTGAAACCCCGTCTCTACTAAAAATACAAAAAATTAGCTGGGCATGGTGGTGCGTGCCTGTAATCCCAGGTACTCAGGAGGCTGAGGCAGGAGAATTGCCTGAACCCAGGAGGCGGAGGTTGCGGTGAGCCGAGATGGCGCCATTGCACTCCAGCCTGGGTAACAAGAGCGAAACTCCGTCTCAAAAAAAAAAAAAAAAAAAAAAAAAAAGAAATGAAGCAGGTCTCTGGTTAAAATATCTGTTTTCAGGCTGGGTGCGGGAGCTCACACTTTAATTCCAGCACTTTGGGAGGCTAAGGCAGGCAGATCACTTGAGGTCAGGTGTTCGAGAACAGGCTGGCCAACATAGTGAAATGCTGACTGTACTAAAAATACAAAAATTAGCCAGGTGGTGTGGCACGTGTCTTTAGTCCCAGCTACTTGGGAGGCTGAGGCAGGAGAATCACTTGAACCCAAGAGTGGAGGTTGCAGTGAGTTGCACCACTGCAGTCCAACCTGGGTGACAGAGCGAGACTACACCTGAAAAAAAAAAAAAAAATTTCATTTACAGCCTAAGTCACCAGATGGTGGCTTTTGAATGGGGTTGTTAGAATATGCATATGGAACAGGAAAGTATGATAAATTTCTGTTACCAACATAAAGCCTAATTACAAATAAAATTAGACAATAACACAAAGCTGTAAGTTACCATCTGACATCTTCTGTTCAGGACCCAATACCATGGTGGATAGCTGAGTGCCTGAGTTCTTAGAATAGGATGCTGGAAAGGAGAAAAGGGAGGGACAGGAATTAGCAAAAACAAACTAACAGGTTCAGAACCAGCATTTTGTTACTCTGTATGACTGAATCCTTACTATGAAAAGAGTTAATTCTTCTACTGAATTAGATAACCTTGAAAATAATTACAGTTTTCAGAATACAACTAACAGCTATTTAACAAAAATAGAAAAGTCTTAGTCAAGATTTTGCTGGCAAGACTTCAAAACTAAATTGAAGTGTTACAGCTCTTTTAGAAAGTGTCTAGCAGGCATACTGGTTTTCACTTTGAAACCCTTCAGGGTGGTGGTGGGGGGGTGGACAAACTGAACAAGAGGTATTTTAGTGAGTCAGCAAATACTTTTTTACGATTTTTTTTTTTTTTTTTTTTTTTTGTCTTTTTGTTTTTTTCCTTTTTGTGGAGAACGGGGTCTCGCTATGTTGCCCAGGCAGGTCTCGAACTCCTGGGCTCAAGCTATCCTCCCGCCTCTGCCTCCCTAAGAGCTGGGATTACAGGCGTGAGCCACAGCGCCCAGCCAGCAAATACTTTTTTAACAAGCATCTACAGAAAGGCTGTTAGGCAAGTATCCTGTCTCTGCCTTTGACTCCAGATTATTTGAAGTGTCTGAAGCCGGACACATTTCTCCCAGTTTTATGAGTTTTGATTTTTTTGTCTGTTTTGAGATGGAGTCTCACTCTGTTGCCCAGGCTGGAGTGCAGTGGCACGATCTCAGCTCACTGTAATCTCTGCCTCCCGGGTTCAAGCAATTCTCCTGCCTCAGCCTCCTGAGTAGCTGGGACTACCTGGCGAATGCCACGATGCCCAGCTAATGTTTATATTTTTAGTAGAGACAGGGTTTACCACGTTGGCCAGGTTGGTCTCGAAGTCCTGACCTCATGATCCACCTGCCTAGGCCTCCCAAAGTGCTGGGATTACAGGTGTGAGCCACCACCCCCAGCGTATTTTATGAGTTTTTAAGAACAGAGATCTGTAATTCTCTTTGGTCTAAAATACGCAATTTAAGCTCATGGTTCAATCTTCTGGAAAGAATGGGGAAAAGCACCATACAAGCATACCAGTGGTGGAGTGCCACTATTTGGCAGCCTCAAATTTTCCTGAGGAAGTAAAGTCTACAGCTATAATGTTCCAGACCTCATTACTCAACCCTCTGACACCTAGAAGAAACTAGTCGCCTGTGGCCAAGACCCTCCCAAGCTCTCCAAGAGGGCTGAAGCACCAGCAGGATTAAGCACAGTGTGCAGGACACCAGCATTTGTCTGTAGGTCCAGTACTAAGCAACCTGCAGTGGGGTGGCTGAGGTTGGGGGATTTGGGGGAGGTTCCAGGTGTCCATTAGCCTTTTAAGTTTAATTGGGGGAAGGATGTTAGCAAGCTCATTTGGGAACAGATCTATGGTATATTCTCCAGTCAGCCTCACCAATAAGGTTATTATTATTATTTTTTTTTTGAGACGGAGTTTCGCTCTTGTTACCCAGGCTGGAGTGCAATGGCGTGATCTCGGCTCACCGCAACCTCCGCCTCCTGGGTTCAGGCAATTCTCCTGCCTCAGCCTCCTGAGTAGCTGGGATTACAGGCACGCGCCACCACGCCCAGCTAGTTTTTTGTATTTTTAGTAGAGACGGGGTTTCACCATGTTGACCAGGATGGTCTCGATCTCTCGACCTCGTGATCCACCCATCTTGGCCTCCCAAAGTGCTGGGATTACAGGCTTGAGCCACCGCACCCGGCCAATAAGGTTATTTTTTAAAAAACATTTCAGGACCAGGTACAGTGGCTCATGCCTGTAATCCCAGCACTTTGGGAGGCAGAAGCAAGCAGATCGCCTGAGGTTGGGAGTTCGAGACTAGCCTGGCCAGCATGGTGAAACCCCATCTCTACTATAAAAATAAAAAAATTGGCCGGGCGCGGTGGCTCAAGCCTGTAATCCCAGCACTTTGGGAGGCCGAGGCGGGTGGAACACAAGGTCGAGAGATCGAGACCATCCTGGTCAACATGGTGAAACCCCGTCTCTACTAAAAATACCAAAAAAAATTACCTGGGCATGGTGGCGTGTGCCTGTAATCCCAGCTACTCAGGAGGCTGAGGCAGGAGAATTGCCTGAGCCCAGGAGGCGGACGTTGCAGTGAGCCGAGATCGCGCCATTGCACTCCAGCCTGGGTAACAAGAGCGAAACTCCGTCTCAAAAAAATAAATAAATAAAATAAATAAAAAAATTAGCTGGGTATGGTGGCAGGTACCTATAATCCCAGCTACTCAGGAAGGTGAGGCAGGAGAACTGCTTGAACCCAGGAGGTGGAAGTTGTAGTGAGCCGAGATTGCATGCGCGTACCCGTCACTGCACTCCAGCCTGGGCAACAGAGGGAGACTCCGTCTCAAAAAAAAAAAAAAAATTCAATTTACTTATTATCTACTTCTCAGTTGATTTCAAATTTAGAAGGGGGAGGACAACATACTATTTGTTGATAAGCCCCTCCTTAAATCCCAGTAATAACTGTCCTATTGAAGAAGTGATGAAGCCTCGCTTAATCTTTTACTGCTTAAATCTACTCTTTTTTGCACCCTTGTCCCTTACATGTCATTCCTATCTGAACAATCTTCTACTTTCCTTATCAGGTTTTGCATAATCTTTGTATCTACCAACATATTCTGTATTTATAAAAGTATGGAATTCAGGCCGAGCACAGCGGCTCACGCTATAATTCCAGCACTTTGGGAAGCCAAGGCAGGCAGATCATAAGGTCAGGAATTTGAGACTAGCCAGGCCAATATGGTGAAACCTCGTCCCTAATTTTAAAGAACACAAAAATTAGCCTAGGCGTGGTGGCACACACCTGTAGTCCCAGGTACTTGGGAGGCTGAGGCAGAAGAATCACTTGAACCTGGGAGGCAGGGGTTGCAGTGAACCGAGATCGTGCTACTGCACTCCAGCCTGAGTGACAGAGCAAGATTTTGTCTCAAAAAAAAAAAAAGAAAGAAAGAAAGAAAGAAAGAAAGAAATACAGAATTCAGACCAGAAAGGAGCTTTTCTTTTCTTTTTAGGTTTCATCTGTCTTCTGGAGCATATATACCACCACCCGCTAATTTGTAAAACATAATCCTTTCTCTCTCTAGTCACTAATGCCAAGTACTACATTACAACGAACAACTAGCCATGTCTCTCCTGTCAGACAGGAGCCACCAGATGACTAAACATCAGCCAACAGATCCCAATAATACTGACTAAAGTCAACCCCTCTCTCAGTCAATTACAACAGTACCTCACCTAAATGGGATTTAAATATTTGACCACTCAGAATAGCAGTACTCACGTGGATTTCAATCACATCACAGCCCCTTAGTTCTCAACAAAGCCTTGTTACTTTTGTTTTACATCTAATTCTAATAAGCCAATGTTATCAGGTTCTCTTAACCCACAGTAAATTGGAAACCACAAGTCAGATGTGGAACTATACATGGCTCTTCCAGGAAAAGAGGAACTTGGCACATTGAGGAATCAAAAAATTCAAGAAGTACAAATTAAATTGCTTTTTTTTTTTTTTTGAGACAGAGTTTCACTCTTGTCACCTAGGCTGGAGTGTAAGGGTGCAATTTCAGCTCACCACAAACTCCACTTCTGCCTCAGCCTCCCAAGTAGCTGGGACTACAGGTGTGCATCACCACGCCCAGCTAATATTTGTATTTTTAGTACAGATGCGGTTTCACCATATTGGCCAGGCTGGTTTCAAACTCCTGAGCTCGTGATCTGCCCACCTCCCTCCCAAAGTGCTGGGATTACATTTAACCATGAGTGCCATCAAATACAAAAAGTTTGTTCTTCTCTCTGAAATCTCAAGAATGAATTATTTCAAGAAAGAAAACAAATTCTAAATTCTAGTCTTCTCATCAAAGCTGCGCTCCAGCCTGGGTGACAACAGCAGAAAAAAAAAAAAAAAGTAGCCGGGCGCGGTGGCTCAAGCCTGTAATCCCAGCACTTTGGGAGGCCGAGGCGGATGGATCACGAGGTCAAGAGATCGAGACCATCCTGGTCAACATGGTGAAACCCCGTCTCTACTAAAAATACAAAAAATTAGCTGGGCATGGTGGCGCGTGCCTGTAATCCCAGCTACTCAGGAGGCTGAGGCAGGAGAATTGCCTGAACCCAGGAGGCGGAGGTTGCGGTGAGCCGAGATCGCGCCATTATACTCCAGCCTGGGTAACAAGAGCGAAACTCTGTCTCAAACAAACAAACAAAAAAATTAGACGGGTGTGGTGGTGGGCATCTGTAGTACTGGGAGGCCAAGGTGGAAGGATCATCTAAGCTGGGGAAGTGAAGGCTGCAGTGAGTGGTGATTGGGCCACTGCATTCCAGCCTGGGTGACAAGGCAAGACCCTGTCTCAAAAAAAAAAAAAATGTTGTAAGACTGTCTTACAAGATAAAAATGCTAACAAAATTTTATTTTCTGTCTAAAATTTCAAAAGTCTAACATGTTCTTTGATCCAGCAATTTTACTCCTAAAAATGTATTTTTTTAAAAAAAAAAAGCAAAAAAAACTCAGACAAGGAAACATGTACAATGATATTTCCCACAGCATTATTTGTAGTATCAAAAGACTATAAACAACCTGGCTATTAGAAGAGGACTGATTGAATAAACTGTGCACATTCATTGGACAGAATACAATTCAGCCACTATAAATAAGATGACCTATCATGTATTGACAGGAAACAATCTTGAAAATATTATATTTTGTCAAGCCAAAAAAAAAATTTGTTGAGCAGTATGCTATCATTTATGTAGCAAAAAGAAAAAAGGGAAAACACACACGTACACATACAATCTCCAAAGGACACACAGAAAACTGATAATAAAGGCCATCCCTGTGAGAAGGAAGGAGTAGGAGAGCCCAAATGAGGTCATGTGAAAGGAAAACCTCTCACTGAATATACACCGTATACCTTTTGCACTTAAAAAAAGATTCACCAGGTACATGTATTATTTGCCTTTTAAAAAACGTGAAGGTCATATAGATTCATTCAGCTTCTCAACCAACACTTGAGGTATGTTCAGTTGAACTCTCTGATAAAGCTTCTGCAATAGATAATCAGAAGTTTACAGCTGTCTAGCTGGCAGGTATTTATTGCCTTAAGCCTAACGTTACTACTAGATTGCCTTAGTGCTACCTAAATACAAAATATTAGAAACCCCTTCTCAAGAAAGCACTCCTGACTCCCTAACTTGGCTTAAGTGGCTCTTCCATGTTCCCTCCAGTTTGAAATTATATAAAAATTAAGTTACCCCTAAAAAACACACACTAGCTATAATAAATTCTAACATCTAATTAACAATAACTCTGCATATTCTCTTAGCATTTACAATAGGCGTCCCCAAACTACGGCCTGTGGGCCACATGCGGCCCCCTGAGGCCATTTATCCGCCCCCCCCCCCCCCCCGCCGCACTTCAGGAAGGGGCACCTCTTTCATTGGTGGTCAGTGAGAGGAGCACAGTATGCGGCGGCCCTCCAACGGTCTGAGGGACAGTGAACTGGCCCCCTGTGTAAAAAGTTTGGGGACGCCTGATTTACAAGAACTGTGAAGGAACAATTTGATATAGACCAAATCTGTTATAAAAACTGCCCTTGGCCAGGCAGGATGGTTTATGTCTGTAATTCCAGCACTTTGGGAGGGAAGATGGGTGGATCATTTGAGGTCAGAAGTTTGAGACCAGCCTAGCCAACATGGCAAAAGCCTGTCTCTACTAAAAAAACTGCCCCTAAGAAAATTTGAAATACTCAATATTAAAACATATACAACTTCAACACTTTTTTTCTCTTTGCTTAAAACAAAAGTTTGAATGCAGTGGCTCAAGCCTGTAATCCTAGCATTTTAGAAGGCCAAGGCGAGCAAAAGAATTCAAGACCAGCCTGAGCAATGTGGCAAAACCTTGTCTCTACAAAAAAATACGAAAAGTAGCAGGGTGTCATGGTGTATGCCACTCAGGAGACTGAGGTGGGCAGACGGCTTGAGCCTAGGAGGTTGTGGCTGCAGTAAGCCGTGATCAGGGCACCCCAGCCTGGGCTACAGAGCAAGACCCTGTCTGTCAAAAATAAATGAATAGTTTGGGTTTAAAATGATTAGTTTTTGTATAAAATTCCCCTATAGCCAATAAAGGTACTCAAAACCATTTCACTAGTTTTATAGCTGAAAAAGTTGCCATAAAATTAACTGTAAGGTTTACAGAGGAGTGTTTTTGAACACAGTCCCTGAATTCTTTCCTCCTTTTTCCCCTCACCTTCCTCATCTCTTTTTTTTTTTTTTTTTGAGACGGATTATTGCTCTTGTTACCCAGGCTGGCGTGCAATGGCACGATCTCGGCTCATCGCAACCTCTGCCTCCTGGGTTCAGGCAATTCTCCTGCCTCAGCATCCTGAGTAGCTGGGATTACAGGCACGCGCCACCATGCCCAGCTATTTTTTTGTATTTTTAGTAGAGACGGGGTTTCACTATGTTGACCAGGATGGTCTCGATCTCTTGACCTCGTGATCCACCCACCTCGGCCTCCCAAAGTGCTGGGATTACAGGCGTGAGCCACAGCGCCCGGCCAACTCCTCATCTCAATAAAATCAAAAACAACATTAAATAAGAGAATAATTTTCACAGAAGTGGCCAGAAAGCTGTCTGCATGGAATGAACTGATGAAATAAATGCTAGCAAGAATGTGTTCAAGCTACATAGCAAAGCCATTTCTTCCTCTTGAGGATATCCTGTTCAGTTCATTCTTCCTCAGGCACTGTTCAGTGCCAGAGTCATGCTAGTGACAAAAGAGAAACGGTCAGGTGCACTGATCAATGCTTAGTGACACCCAAAATGTTTATTAGAGAATAAAAAGGAATTCTAATTTTTAAATATATATATACACATACATACATATATCTATATATCCATCCATATATATATATATATATATATATATATCCATCCGTATATATATATCCTAAAGAAAATGAAAAGATTTCTAGATTCTTCTAAAATTTTCTAGATTCTAGATTCTTCTAAAATTTCTAGGTTCTTCTAAAATTTTCTGTACTGTTCTACTTCAAGGCTGTAAGTACTTGACACTCCTACAAAACCATTACTGTATTACTAACACAACACCTTGTTGTACCAGGCGCTCTTCATGAAGGTGGGCTCCTGCATTTGGATGACTGAGAGTCAACAAAACTTTCTGAAATATTCTAGCAATTCAAATAGAGCTAATTATTTTCTGAACCCTATGTATTTTAATAAGGAAAGTTATTAGTCATTTTTTAAAATAAGAGATTATTACTTCCTCTCTTCTTCTATTTTAGATCATAAAGAAGCAGCATTTTCTAAACCTTCTATCATAGGTTCCTTTCTGTTTTTTAGAGATAGGGTCTTGCTCTGTTGTCTAGGCTGGAGTGCATGGAGTACAGTGGCGTGATCTCAGCTCACTGTAGACTCAACCTCCCCGCCTCCCTAGTAGCTGGGACTACATGCGTGTGCCATGCCCCACCAATTTTTGTATTTGTTGTAGAGACATGGTTTCACCATGTTGCTTAGGCTGGTCTTGAACGCTTGGGCTCAAGGGATCCATCCACCTCAGCCTTCCAAAATGCTAGGATTACAGGTACGAGCAACTGTGCCCAGACCAATTAGTTCTAAAACTCGATCTGCTAACATTGCGGGTGTGGGGAAAGAAACAGCTTAGAACAGACAGGTGAATTTCCAAACTGTTCTTGAAGATGTAACATCTGGTACTGGTTTTTATTTTATTTATTTATTTTTCGAGATGGAGTATTGTTCTGTGGCCCAGGCTGCAGTGCAGTGGCAAGATCTCGGCTTACTACAACCTCTGCCTCCCAGGTTCAGGTGAATCTCCTGCCTCAGGCTCCCAAGTACCTGGGACTACAGGTACGCACCACCATGCCTGGCTAATTTTTTTTGTATTTTTAGTAGAGACAGGGTTTTACTATGTTGGCCAGGCTGGTCTTGAACTTCTGACCTTGTGATCCACCCACACTGGCCTTCCAAAGTGCTGGGATTACAGGTGTGAGCCACTGTACCCAGCCTTTTATTTTATTTTTTGAGACAGGGTCTTGCTGTCTCTCAGGCTAGAGCGCACTTGCGAAATCCCGGGCTCAAGTGATCCTCCCACCTCAGCCTCCCAAGTAGCTGGGACACAGGCATATACATCCATAGCTAGCTTTTAATTTTTTTGTAAAGGTGGGTTGCTGCTATGTTACCTAGACTGGTCTCAAACTCCTGGACTCAAGTGAGGTATTATTTTTTACATTTAATAAGTTTATCTTGTTTTTGTCTTATTAAAACGAATTTGATATAAAATGATAAATAGAAGCCGGGCGCAGTGGCTCAAGCCTGTAATGCCAGCACTTTGGGAGGCCGAGGCGGGTGGATCACGAGGTCAGGAGATCGAGACCATCCTGGTCAACATGGTGAAACCCCGTCTCTACTAAAAATACAAAAAATTAGCTGGGCATGGTGGCACGTGCCTGTAATCCCAGCTACTCAGGAGGCTGAGGCAGGAGAATTGCCTGAACCCAGAAGGCGGAGGTTGCGGTGAGCCGAGATCGCGCCATTGCACTCCAGCCTGGGTAACAAGAGCGAAACTCCGTCTCAAAAAAAAAAAAAAAAAAAGATAAATAGAAAAAAAAAGGCAGGTTGAAGACTGATTATGTGTACTTCATGGTAAACAGTAAGAAGACCCTATTGTAAGTGTTCATTTTAGAAAAAGGCCTCAAAACTCTAATCCTCTCTACTTAAGTCAGCAGTATGAGAATGTCTTCAACCAAAAGCCACATAAACACACCCAGTTCATAAAGTACAAACAGTGCTGCTATTATACAATGTGCTTAAAATAAACCAGTCTCTCTCTCTCTGCCATAATGGCCACTGAGAGTAACAGTCAGCCCTCTGTAACCCTGGGTTCCACGTCTGTGGTTTCCAACAATTCAGTGCAAAAAGATTTGGGGGAAAAAAATGGTTGTGCCTGTACTGAACATATATACATCATTTTGTTCTTGTTATTATTCCCTAAACAATACAGAATAGCAATTATTTACATAGCAATTACATTGTATTAAGTATTATCGGCCCAGCACTTTGGGAGGCTGAGGCAGCCCAGAAATTTGAGACCAGCCTGGGCTACAGAGTGAGACACTGTCTACAAAAAATTTAAAAATTAACCATGTGTGGTGGCTGCATGCCTATAGTCCCAGCTACTTGGGAGGCTAAGGTTGGAGGATCCCTTGAGCCCAGGAAGTCAAAGCTGCAGTGAACTGTGACCACACCACCACACTCCAGCCTGGATCACAAAGCTAGAACCTGTCTTTAAAAAAAAAAAGCCGGGGGGAGGGGGATTATAATTGACATAACTAATCTAGAGGCAATTTTAAGTATATGGGAGGATGTACATAGGTTAAATGCAAATACTACGCTATTTTATGGGGACTTGGGAGCATCATCCCTGGGATGATGTGTCTGAGAGTGAGGTCCTGGAACAAATCCCCTACAGATACCAAGGACAACCGTACTTTGCATGCCCCAGTCATAATCTCAAAATTGGAGACATCCTTTTTAACTTAGAAAACCACAATTTCAGGCTGGGTGCAGTAGCTCACGTCTGTAGTCCCAGCACTTTGGGAGGCCAAAGCAGGTGGATCATTTGAGGTTAGGAGTTCAAGACCAGCCTGGCCACCATGGTGAAATCCCATCTCTACTAAAAATACAACAGTTAGCCAGCCAGTAGTGGTGCACACCTGTAATCCCAGCTACTTGGGAGGCTGAGGCAGGAGAATCGCTTGAGCCTGGGTGGCAGAGGTTGTGGTGAGCTGAGATCGTGCCACTGTACTCCAGTCTAAGCGACATAGTGAGACCCTATCTCAAAAAAAAAAAAAAAAAAAAAAAAGGAGGAAAAGGAAAAAAAAAAAAGAAAACCACAACTTCAACTCAACATCAAGTTCACTGTTTCTCACCTGAGCTGGACTTTTAAGTCCGTTTTGCAGTTGAATGAAAAACCTGACATTGGGACCATCTATAAAGAAAGAAGAAAAATAGAAAATGGAGAAAATGTTAGGGAGAAAGAAGAGGAGTGGGGAGGAAGATGTAGAGAGGAAAAGTACAGTTGATAATGAAACCAGCTGTCTGGGTGTCAAAAATGATAACAGTTAGGAGAAATGTGGCCAGGCTGTCAAGAAGTGCTTATCTTTTAAACAAAAATATTCATCAACCAGCGACATCAGAATTAGAAGGGGCTGGTACCCATTAAATACAACCCTTCACTTTCTCCCATCAGTGCTCTTGAGGATTAACTAGCTTCCAAACCTCCCTGAATGCTCACAAGTCAGAGTCACTGAAGTCTTAACTTCCAGTGACTGTAGCTTCGCCTTTGTTCTTCCCAACTCTCACAAGGTGAGCTTCCTCTGAACTTCCTCCTAACCAGAAGTTTACCACAGTGTTTCCTTTTGGGGGACAAATCTGGCCTCCTCATCTGACACCTCTATCCTGGAACACAATGCCAAGCTCTGTGAACAATTTCAAGACCCCTCTCTAATGAAATAAGAAAATTCCCGCCGACGCAGTGGCTCATACCTATAATCCCAGCACTTTGGGAGGCTGAGGCAGGCAGATCACCTGAGGTTGGGAGTTCGAGACCAGCCTGACCAACACAGAGAAACCCCACCTCTACTAGAAATACAAAATTAGCTGGGCATGGTGGCACATGCCTGTAGTCCCAGATACTTGGGAGGCTGAGGCAGGAGAATCACTTGAACCCAGAAGGCAGGTTCTGGTGATCTGAGATCCTGTCATTGCACTCCAGACTGACAACAGAGCAAGATTCTGTCTCCAAAAAAAGAAAGAAAGAAAGAAAGAAAGGCCGGGCATGATGGCTCATGCCTGTAATCCTAACACTTTGGGAGGCCGAGGAGGGTGGATCACCTGAAGTCAGGAGTTCAAGACCAGCCTGGCCATCATGGTGAAACCGCATCTTAATATTAAAAAAGAAAGAAAGAAAGAAAGAAAGAGGCCGGGCGCGGTGGCTCACGCCTATAATCCAAGCACTTTGGAGGCCATGGTGGCCGGATCACCTGAGGTCAGGAGTTCAAGACCAGCCTGATCAACACGGCGAAAACCAGTCTTTATTTTATTTTATTTTATTTTATTTTTGAGACGGAGTTTCGCTCTTGTTACCCAGGCTGGAGTGCAATGGCGCGATCTCGGCTCACCGCAACCTCCGCCTCCTGGGCTCAGGCAATTCTCCTGCCTCAGCCTCCTGAGTAGCTGGGATTACAGGCACGTGCCACCATGCCCAGCTAATTTTTTGTATCTTTAGTAGAGACGGGGTTTCACCATGTTGACCAGGATGGTCTCGATCTCTCGACCTTGTGATCCACCCATCTCGGCCTCCCAAAGTGCTGGGATTACAGGCTTGAGCCACCGCGCCCGGCCAAACCCGTCTTTATTTAAGGAAATATAAAAAAAAATTTTAAGTAATAAAAAAGAAAGAAAGAAAATTCCCTATTAGACTGGCCCTGGTGGCTCACATCTGTAATCCCCCAGCACTTTGGGAGGCTGAGGAGGGAGGACTGCTAGAGCTCAGAAGTTTGAGACCAGCATGGGCAACATAGTGAGACCCGGTCTTTTTTTTTTTTTTTTGAGACGGAGTTTCGCTCTTGTTAACCAGGCTGGAGTGCAATGGCGCGATCTCGGCTCACCGCAACCTCCGCCTCCTGGTCTCAGGCAATTCTCCTGCCTCAGCCTCCTGAGTAGCTGGGATTACAGGCACGCACCACCATGCCCAGCTAATTTTTTGTATTTTTAGTAGAGACGGGGTTTCACCATGTTGACCAGGATGGTCTCGATCTCTCGACCTTGTGATCCACCCGCCTCGGCCTCCCAAAGTGCTGGGATTACAGGCTTGAGCCACCGCGCCCGGCGAGACCCGGTCTTTTAAAAAAAAAAAAAAAAAAGAGGCCGGGCGCGGTGGCTCAAGCCGGTAATCCCAGCACTTTGGGAGGCTGAGGCGGGTGGATCACGAGGTCAAGAGATCGAGACCAACGTGGTCAACATGGTGAAACCCCGTCTCTACTAAAAATACAAAAAATTAGCTGGGCATGGTGGTGCGTGCCTGTAATCCCAGCTACTCAGGAGGCTGAGGCAGGAGAATTGCCTGAACCCAGGGGGCGGAGATTGCGGTGAGCCGAGATCGCGCCATTGCACTCCAGCCTGGGTAACGAGCGAAACTCCGTCTCAAAAAAAAAAAAAGTAATTTTTTCAAAAAAGAAAGAAAATCCTTATTAAACCAGCATATACCTAATTCTTTCCTCAGAAGATATGTTTTGCCGTCACATTTAATTGCTTTTTATCTGACAATTTTTCTAATGAAAAATTATTAGATTACATTCAACCCATTTTCCTAATGATGGATAGTGGCCCCCAAATGATGCAGATTGACCTTATCAACTTTAACTATTTTCCTCAAAGTTTCTTTTCCTAAAAGCAAAGAAAAATTAAAACAACACACATTACAAGATTCTCTAGCCTTGAACAAGCTTCCTTCTGCTCTTTGAAACCTGGTAAAGTTTTAATAATTAACTTGTAGCTTTCTCCTTTCATTTCCTAGGAGTTTTAGCAGACATCAGATTACTAGAGATGAGACCAAAACAAACAAAAACTTCATACAAAATGTCTTACTGGCAATAAGCACCAGAACAAGACTTAAAACCCTTTCACTGAGTCATAACTGAACCAAAGCTGCCTACTAGCTTTGTAGCGTAATCCAAGGGGCCACTGCTGATTTCCTAACAGTAGAGTAAGATTAGATTCATATGAAGCTTCCCCATTCCTTAACAAGAAGTGCTGCCAGACTACCCAGAAATTCCCCTGCCGAGTCCCACTGACATTCTGGAAACATGAGAAACCAAGTATGCTGCAATCAAGGACTTTTTGGTACTGGCTCCAAAATAAACTGCGTAGGCCAAGCAAGACTGTCAATGAAATATTGCCCAATTAAAAAATAAACAGCCGAAGGTCTCAGGTTTCATTTACCCAACACAGGTATCACAATAAATGGCCTAGTATAATGACAGTTTCCAACCGTATTTAATAAAACAAACACGCAGCAGAAATCCTCTAGTCACATACAGTTACACTATACCCTCAGATCAAAGTTAATGATGTGAATGGAAAGCACAGACAGATGGGTTCACTGCTGATAGGTCATGAGATTCTGAGCAAAGAATAATAAGGTTAGAATTCTATAGAAATATTAAGGAGAAAGACGGTAACAATAATAAAAACTCCTCCACGTCAGAACTGTTCTAAGTACTTTGTTGTTTATTAACTAATTTCATACCAACAACCCTGTAAGACTCATATATTATCAATCCCCACTTTAAGTACGTGAAACAAAATTAAAAAGAGGCAAACAACTTGCACAAAGATTTACAAAGTCAAGAAATTACGCGAACTGGTGGGGTGTCGGGTTCCCGAAGGCGGCAAGCTTCTCCTGTTTTCACCAACCGTCACTAAAGCAGCAGCCTACCTCCCCTTCCAAACTGCCCTTCCACATAATTTTTGTTTTTGCAAGAGATGTCACACTTAAGCCGTAGCTTTAAAAGTAGGGACATACAAAACGAACAGCTGGGAGAGCCATCCAGCCCACTCACATATGTGCAATATCCCCGTGCAGAAAAACCCTGGTCGTTGGAGCCTGAAATCCAGAGGGTCCCTGAGAGCTGCACAAACGGCCCTAAAACCAATTGACGCACAACTAGTGCCGCCTATCCAGGCTATTCACACAGAAGACGCTCCCTGGAAGTCGGTTAGGCTATAATGAGACTTTTGTTAAAGCCGGGCGGCGGGAGGCCCCGAAGAGCAGCCAGGCTTCGGGCGGCGCCAACAAGGAGGCCGCGGGAGACCTCGCCCTGTGCCCATCCGCCTCTTTCGCGGCGTCGAGGCAGGTCAGCTCACCCCGACCACGGGCCCGGTGCGCCACTGGGTGCAGCTGGGAGTTGGGCCATGTGTTTTAGGCCCCGGCGGGGAAGGGACGAGACCCCCGCGACCTCCGGCGTTCCCTCCTTGCCCCATCTTTGGGTCTTCCCTCGAATAACGCAGCTCCATCAGTCTCCCGACTCCGGGCCTGAGGCGCTCCCAGCCCAAACCTCCCTTCACAGTCCCGCTCGGCGCGCCAGTGTCGCGTCCTAGCCCCAGAGCCTGACCCCCACACCTGCCCTGGAGCTGCCCCGCGCCCCTCCCTGCCCGCGAGGGGAGTGCCGCGACCCCTGACCTGGACTTCCCTCACCTTACCAGCTCTGCAACCACCTGACACGCCGCCCCCACGCCGAAGGCTCCATATTCCCGGAGCCAGCGCCAAGCTGGCCAACACCCTCCCCTCCCCGCGATTGGCCGACAGGACAGCAGCCGCACATCCCTATTGGCTGGAGTCCCCGCAGCGGCCGAGACACGTGGCCAGCCGACCGAAGACCGAGGCTCCGCCCACGCGGAGGCCGGCGGCTGCTGCGGCGCTGCAGCGCCCCCGGCGGGAGCCGCACGCTGCAGAGCTGCTGCTTGCGCTGGCCAGACCCGCACAGCCCCTGGACTGCGGAGCTCCCGCCTGCAGGCAGCATGGGGACAGATAGGTTTCCTGCACTCGTTCGCCGCGGCGCCACATTAGGTACTGACAATGAAGCTGCGAAGTATAGCTCTATCCTGTAAAGGGTAGCCAGGGGCCGACACCGGCCAACATCAGAGCCATGCAAACTACGGACTTGGTGCCTGATGGAAAAGAAAAAGAAAAAACCCTGAGACTACAAGGGAGAGTCCGGGGCAAGCCTAGAGTTTCTCACATCTAGGAGGAGGGAAGCTGAAAGAATGGGGAAAATTTGCGCGGAGGCTCACACTTGTAATGCTCAGCACTTTGGAAGACGTAGACGGGAGGATCACTTGAGTCCAGGAGTTTGAGACCAGCCTAGTCAACATAGCGCCGGTCTCTACAAAAAAAATTAAAAAGTAGCCAGGCATCATGGCACCCGCCTGTGGTCCCAGCCACTCAAGAGGCTAAGGTGGGAGGATCAGTTGGGCCTAGGAGATGGAGGCTGCGGTGAGCCAAGATCGTGCGACTGCACTCCAGCCGGGGTTACAGAGCAAAAGCCTGTCTTAAAAAAAAAAAAAAAAGTAAAGCCAGGCGCGGTGGCTCACGCCTGTGATCCCAGCACTTTGGGAGGCCGAGGCAGGCAGATCACGAGGTCAGGAGATCGAGACCATCCTGGCTAACACGGTGAAACCCCGTCTCTACTAAAAAATATAAAAATTTGCTCGGCGTGATGGCGTGCGCCTGAAGTCCCAGCTGCTCGGGAGGCGAGGCAGGAAAATAGCTTGAACCTGGGAGGCTGAGATTGCAGTGGCCGAGATCGCGCCACTGCACTCCACTCCAGTCTGGACGACAAAGAAGTATAGCCACCTGGCAGGACCATTTCCTCGCCCCCGCAGAGCCACATCTTAGTTATCTGCTGCCCCACCAAGAGCACCCAACACGTGGGAGGAACCGCGAAACATCAGCTAGTGCAGCCAGTTCGACAGCCTTAGGTGTCCTCCCAAGCCTCTGTAGTAAATTCTTTACCTCCTTCTCGCCCTGCTGCCTCGATTCTCCGCAGACTTTATCCTAAAAGCAATCTACCCAAAAGCAATCCCACTCTATCCCCAGCCTCAGCATCACACCCTGTCTTTTGCTCTGAAGATGACTGCCAGACTGGTGAAGAGGGGAGAATAAATGGTCTGACAAATCACAGTAATTTTCTACAATGTCCTTTACAAACACCAAAAACATTAGATCCCCCCCACCCCCCACCCCCGCACTGCTTGCAGCATTAAAGATAACCGACCTTCTTTCCTCAGGTAAAAACAGCTAGGAGAAAATTTCATTAGTAAGAGAGTCCAAGAAATGAGGAAAGGAGAGTGAACTGCAAAGAGAAAAATCCAAATACAGTGCCAAGTAAAAACAAACTCGGGGACCAAAAAAAAAAAAAACAAAGGCGGGGGACTTGGCTTCCTGGAGCAAGTTGGTTTTCATACAGAATGTCTCCTGGAGAAAAAAGAAAATGCACAAATTAGTTCTGAGATTCTCTCTACAACACATCTGTGGAGTTTCAGAAAGGTTTGATGAAGTCCCTCCAGACCAGAACCTTTCCTTTGGGAACTTATAATAATATAAAAATAAAACTTCTATAAAACATACAAATAAAATTCTATTCAAACATAAAAATAAAATTCCTGGCGCTGCATTTGTCCCCCTTTCAGGTCTGCTCAGCTGGGCAGCTTCCCTGGGCTACTTACTTAGCTCACAGGGTGGAGCAGCCTCCATCTTAAGCTCCTTCTTCCTCATGGTGCAGAACTAGTTTGACTTTCCCAAGGCCAGCTCCTGCCTCTATATATGAAGGAAGACAAGTGCGCCTCCCTCTGTTAGATAAGGGCACTTTTGGGTGCTCTGAGCCACGCAGCTTTCTAGACTGGCAAGGAATTTCAAGAGGCAAACCACGCCCTCCAAAGCATAATCAAATTTCATCTTTGACCTGTCCTGAAAAGAGAAGCATTAGGTATCTGCCACTCCTAGATATTAATTAATAATTTATTGAGTTCAAAACTTTTATTCTAAGATTTTATCTCAAGAAGCATTATGTATCTGCCACTCCTAGATATTAATTAACAATTTATTGAGTTCAAAAACTTTTATTCTAAGATTTCATCTCTGTCCCGTTTGGCAAGAGCAAGAGCAGGTAGCAAGCCTGTGAGTGGCAGTGGATTAAAGGGGTGGAGTAAGAGAAGTTGCTTCCCTTCTCTGCTCCTCTTGGAGTGAAGCTGGTTCAGGCTCCACAGGTGCATGTGCACTAGGACTCTGCTCCTGAGACGTGAGGTGAAACCATTAACCCCAAGCCTGACAGTCCACTTGTATTTTCCACGTAGGTACGTGCAGCACTGATGTAATTATGAGGAGTCTCAGTGTGGGTGGAAATGCTCCCTGCTCTGTTATCCCTCGGGATCTGAAGGACCCGCTGGGTTCAGCCTGGTCAATCAGTGATCCATGGGCTGACATCAGAGTCACACAAATTACAGACTTGGTGCCTGATGGAAAAGAGAAAAAAACCTGAGACTACAAGAGGGAGTCCAGGGCAAGCCTAGAATTTCTCAGTCTGGGAGGAGGGGAGCTGAAAGAATGGGGAAAATTTGCCTCAGGGAAATAACTTAGATGACAAAGCCAGAAAGAAGCAGCATTGGGGTGGGGTAAAAAAAAAAAAAAAATACAGTAGAGAAGAAAACAGTTGCAGCTTTCAGGTAGCAGGAAGTTTTCTAGTAGTTTTCAAGAAAATCTAGCTGGGCATGAGGCAGGAGAATTGCCTGAACCCGGGAGGCGGAGGTTGCGGTGAGCCGAGATCGCGCCATTGCACTCCAGCCTGGGTAACAAGAGTGAAACTCCGTCTCAAAAAAAAAAAAAAAGAAAGAAAATCTGCTTAGAACCATAAAAACATAATAGCTTAGAATGGAAAAGAAAGAAAAGCAGTAATCGATTCAAGTATGTCAAAGTAGGCTTCCAGCTAGTGGTTCTGGTTCCTACCTGCAACAACCATTGAATCAGGAGAAGGCAGTACGGATCTCTGGATCTTCTTCTCAGGGACCCAGACGAAAGGTCTCTGCTTCAGGGCTCTCTTAATCATGAAAGTCAAATCATTTCAACTTAATCTGTCTCTTGACCTTGTTCTACATCAGATAAGTTCCCCAAGGCATAGCTGCCTCTGCAGATTGGGCGGGAGGCCAAATTGTTCCACTTGAGGGGAAAATGGAAGCACTGGGAAAATAGAAGCACCTGTAAAATCCCCCAGGCACTAAAGTCTTGGAAGGAAAAGGCCTATGTGAGTTTAGGAATTCTTACCCTGGGCAACATAGGGAGACCCCATCTCTACATAAAATTTAACAATTCTCTCTGGGTGTAGTGGAACGTGCCTGTGGTCCCAGCTACGTGAGAGGCTGAAGTGGGAGGATTATTTGAACCCAGGAGGCTGCAGTGAGCTGTGATCACGCCAGAGCACTCCAGTCTCTGCGACAGAACAAGACCCTATCTCAAAAAAGTGGGAGTGTAGGGACAAAGAAATCTGTAACTGTTAATGAGTGTCAGGTTTAGACTATGTCCAAGGTCATGCTGAGGTCTGGAAGCAGTGGGTGGATGAGCAGAAAGAACACTTGGGGGGCCAGGCCGTAGGCAGGTGAAAGATGATTTTATTCAGCAGCAGCTCTCATCAACAGCTTTCTCACACTGTCTGCCCTGCCTCAACTGTCTAGTCCGGCTCCCACACACAGTTGTGCGGCCCCTGCCTTCAGGGTCAGCCACTTAACTCTTTCTCTCTGAGTACGAGCAAGCTGAGCTGTGTCCTGGCTCCCCGCTGTCCATCTGCAAGAAACACACTCCATTTTGCCTTCCTGGTCCCCAATTTACACTTAAGAGTAACTGACAACATTAATTGAATTCTTTTTCTTTTTTCTTTTTTTTTTTTTTGAGACAGTTTCGCTCTATTGCTCAGGTTGGAGTGCAGCGGTGTGATCTCAGCTCACTGCAACCTCTGCCTCCTGGGTTCAGGCGATTCTCCTGTCTCAGCCTCCTCAGTAGCTAGAATTAGCTGGAATTACAGGCAAATGCCACCATGCCCAGCTAATTTGCGTATTTTTAGTAGAAACGAGTTTCCCCACATTGGTCAGGCTGGTCTTGAACTTCTGACCTTGTGATCCACCTGCCTTGGCCTCCCAAAGTGCTGGGATTACAGGCATGAGCCACTGTGCCCGGCCTAACTGAATTCTTATTGTGTATCAAACACCATTATTTAACACTTCATGAGCATTAATCCTCATAGTAGGCTCGCACAGAGATTCACGCCTGCAATCCCAGCAATTTGGAAGGCCAAGGCAGTCAGATCACTTGAGGGCAAGAGTTTGAGACCAGCCTGGGCAACATAGGGAGACCATGTCTCTACCAAAAAAACAATCCTCATAATAAACTAATGAGGCAGGAACTATTATTATCTTCATTTTGCAAATTAGGAATCTGAGACTTAGAGAGTTTAATTTGCCTAAAAACACAGCTAGTTAGTGGCAAAGCCAGGCTTTGAACACAATCTCTGAGACCCAGGAGCCAAGACTCAACCACCACACCATATCACCTCCATCTTGTACACCTTAAACAATTCCCTTCCATTCAAAAATTGAGACCGAAAGGATACAAGGTAGTCACAGGAGGACAGAAAACTCCAGGGAGCAGTTTCACTTGACTAGCAAAAGGAAAATGTAAATAGCTGTCTAAGAGGGATTGAAAACCAGGATGTGGGCCACACTAGCTAAGACCAACTGGATCCAACATGGCACTGGATTTAACCCAGGTTCCTCCTAGGACCTCATTATACACTTACTAACATATTAAATCATACACCCCAGCACTATGACAGTTCCTGGAACAACAGAATTTGGTGTAAAAATGGCTGGAACCACCTGACCAACATGGCGAAACCCCATCTCTACTAAAAATACAAAAATTAGCCGGGCATGGTGGTGGGTGCCTGTAATCTCAACTACTCGGAGCCTGAGGCGGGATAATCGCTTGAACCCAGGAGGCGGAGTTTGTGGTGAGCCAAGATTGTGCCATTGCACTCCAGCCTAGGTGATAGAGTGAGACTCAGTCTCAAAAAAAAAAAAAAAAAAAGCCTGGCACCACAGTTCCAAGAAATCCTCCCCTTATTTTTTATTTATTTATTTAAGAGACAGGGTTTCTCCATGTTGGTCAAGCTGGTTACGAACTCCCAACCTCAGGTGATCCACCCACCTCGGCCTCCCAAAGTACTGGGATTACAGGCGTGAGCCACTCCACCCGTCAAAATCTTCCCTTTTTTCCAGGAATCTTCATAAGTACTCCCTCCCTCAGTTAAAGAAACGCATAAAAACAGAAACTCCAGGCTGGGCATGGTGGCTCACACCTGTAATCCCAGCACTTTGGGAGGCTGAGGTAGGTGGATCACCTGAGGTCAGGAGTTCAAGACTAGCTTGAGCCACCGCGCCCGGCCAATAACGATTTTTAAAAAACCCAAAAGTGGCTGGGCGCAGAGGCTCACACCTGTAATCCCAGCACTTTGGGAGGCCGAGGCGGGCGGATCACGAGGTCAAGAGATCGAGCCCAACCTGACCAACATGGGGAAACCCCGTCTCTACTAAAATACAAAAAATAGCTCGGTGTGGTGGCGCATGCCTGTAGTCCCAGCTACTCGGGAGGCTGAGGCAGGAGAATTGCTTGAACCCGGGAGGCAGAGATTGTAGTGAGCCGAGATTGCACCACTGCAGTCCAGCCTGCGACTGGCGACAGAGCAAGACTCTGTATCAAACAAACAAAACGCAAAAGTGGAAAACTGAGGGGGCAGGGGAAGAGACACCTCGGCCAGGGGCAAGAGGAGCGCTGCTCATGGCACCAGGCCTGGCCACGGGGTCCCCCGGTATTGCTATTGCTACTGTTGCTGGGGGGTGGGGGCAGCAACTGTCCTGTGGGAGTCACCGTTCGCCTGGGTCAGGGACCCTCACTTCTTCTGGGGTGCGCTTAGCTTCTGCATGCCCCGGATCTTATCCAGCAGGCCAAAGATGAAGGCCTCTGTGGGTTTGTAACAGTCACCCTGCAGCTCCTTACCCTGGCAGCCCAGGCATCGTCACTCTCCTGTAGAGGAGCTCATTCACGTCAATCTCCAGTTCTAGGATTCTTTTCTTCCTGGCAGTCATAGAGGCGCGTGAGGATCCACTCCTTTATTAGCCTAGCTGCTACAGGATCCTGCTACAGAATCCAATCCTTTATTAGGCTCTTCCATAGCTCCTTGTAGTCAAACTTGACAGTGACCTTCCCTTGGTGCCTGCCTCACTGGGCCCTCATCATCTGCGCGGCTCTGCGGCGAGAGCAGCGTCACGGGCGCCCGCGAGCCACTGTAGGATGTGGGGGCGGGGAGCGGGGGCGGGCCGCGAGCCTCCCGGGGTCTGGCCTGGCAGCGCCCCTCCCTCTTCCCCGCTGATCCGCCTGCCCTTCGTCCCCTGCCTGTCTTTCTTGAGTAGGCCTGCACTCCCCTTTGTTGTTTTTTTTTTGTTTGGTTGGTTTTCTTTTTTTTTTTTTTTTGAGACGGAGTTTCGCTCCTGTTACCCAGGCTGGAGTGCAATGGCGCGATCTTGGCTCACCGCAACCTCCGCCTCCTGGGTTCAGGCAATTCTCCTGCCTCAGCCTCCTCAGTAGCTGGGATTATAGGCACGCGCCACCGTGCCCAGCTAATTTTTTGTATTTTTAGTACAGATGGGGTTTCACCATGTTGATCAGGTTGGTCTCGATCTCCCGACCTTGTGATCCACCCACCTCGGCCTCCCAAAGTGCTGGGATTACAGGCTTGAGCCACCGCGCCCGGCCTTGTTTTGTTTTCTTTGTAATAAATCCACTTTCATTATTTTCTGATTTGTCCTTGAATTCCTTCTGCAATGGTGTCAAGAGCCTTGACACCTGCGGGGTTGAGGCCCCTCTGGTGTTCGGTGACCTCTTCTAACCCACTGGTATCAAAATCTTGCTCAAAGACTATCATTTTCATAAAATCCTGTTAATGTAGATTCACTAAACATTCCACATTAGGGCAAGAGCCAACTCATTTCTTTTCTTTTCTTTTTTGAGACAGGGTCTTGCTCTGTCACCCAGGCTGGAGTACAGTGGGACGATCATGGCTCACTGCAGCCTCAACCTCCCCAGGTTCAGGTGATCTTCCCACTTCAGCCTTGCAAGTGGCTGGGACTACAGGTGCACGCCACAATGCCTGACTAATTTTGCTATTTTTTTTAGAGATGAGGTTTCACCATGTTGCCCAGACTGGGCTCAAGCAGTCTGTCCACCTTGTCTTCCCAAAGTGCTACAATTACAGGCATAAACCACTGTGCCCAGCTAACTCATTTCTGTATAGATGTTAATACATATCTGTATCATGTTTGCTTTTTATTTAAATAGGAGGCTTTTCTTCCACGCCTACCTTCCACCCACTCTCCAAGTATTTTTTTCATGTTTCTGTTCTCTCCAAAACTACATAAAATTAATTCCTCCTAAGCCGGGCGCGGTGGCTCAAGCCTGTAATCCCAGCACTTTGGGAGGCTGAGGCGGGTGGATCACGAGGTCAAGAGATCGAGACCATCCTGGTCAACATGGTGAAACCCCGTCTCTATTAAAAATACAAAAAATTAGCTGGGCATGGTGGCGCGTGCCTGTAATCCCAGCTACTCAGGAGGCTGAGGCGGGAGAATTGCCTGAACCCAGGAGGCAGAGGTTGCGGTGAGCCGAGATCGCGCCATTGCACTCCAGCCTGGGTAACAGGAGCGAAACTCCGTCTCAAAAAAAAAAAAAAAAAAAAAAAAAAAAAAATTAATTCCTCCTACCCTTCCTCTTCTTTACCCAGAAAACTCCTATTACTCTCGAAGGTCCCCTTAAAATACCCGCCTTTGTGATGCATTCCCAGTTTCCTCTAGGCAGCATTCCAGTCCTACAGTCTATATGCCATCCCTTCAAACACTTCTTACTCCACTCAAGCACTTTAACACATTGTGAATATATAGCCATTGAGAAATGTGTTGTTAGGTAATTCATCCTTGTGAAAACCTCAAGGAGTATACTTAAATAAGCCTGGATAGTATAGCCTACTCTACACCTAGGTTCTTTGGCTATTACTCCTACGCTATGAACCTATACATGTTACCCTACCGGAGACTATAGACAACACAATGAGAAGTATTTATGTGGCTAAATATATCTAAACAGAAAAGGTATAATAGGCCAGGCACTGTGGCTCACACCTGTAATCCCAGCATTTTGGGAGGCCACAGCAGGAGGATCACTTGAGCCCAGGAGTTCAAGACTGGCTTGGGTAACAAGGAAAGACACTAGAAAAAATTTAAAAATTTGGCCGGGTGTGGTGGCTCACGCCTGTAATCCCTGCACTTTGGGAGGCGGAGGCAGGAGGATCACCTGAACTCAGGAGTTTGAGACTAGCTTAGCCAACATGATGAAACCCTGTCTCCACTAAAAATACAAAAATTAGCTGGGCACAGTGATAGGTGCCTGTAATCCTGGCTACTCAGGGAGGCTGAGGCAGAAAAATCAGTTAAACCCAGGAGGTTGCAGTGAACTGAGATCACACCACTGCATTCCAGCCTGGGCAACAGAGCGAGACTCTGTCTAAAAATAAAATTAAAAATAGGCCAGGCGCGGTGGCTCACGCCTGTAATCCCAGCACTCTGGGAGACGAAGGCAGGCGGATCATGAGGTCAGGAGTTCAAGACCAGCCTGGCCAACATGGTGAAACCCCATCTCTACTAAAAATTCAAAAGTTAGCTGGGCGTGGTGATGGGTGCCTGCAATGCCAGCTACTCAGGAGACTGAGGCAGAAGAATTACTTGAACCTGAGAGGCAGAGGTTGCAGTTAGCCAAGATTGCACCACTGCACTCCAGGCTGGGTGACAGAGCAAGACTCCGTCTCAAAATAAAAATAAAAATCTCTGGCCGGGCGCGGTGGCTCAAGCCTGTAATCCCAGCATTTTGGGAGGCCGAGGCGGGTGGATCACGAGGTCAAGAGATCGAGACCATCCTGGTCAACATGGTGAAACCCCGTCTCTACTAAAGATACAAAAAAATTAGCTGGGCATGGTGGCACGTGCCTGTAATCCCAGCTACTCAGGAGGCTGAGGCAGGAGAATTGCCTGAACCCAGGAGGCGGAGGTTGCAGTGAGCCGAGATCGCGCCATTGCACTCCAGCCTGGGTAACAAGAGCGAAACTCCATCTCAAAAAAATAAATAAATAAATAAAAATAAATAAATAAATAAAAATAAAAATCTCTAAAATAATAATTTTTTAGCCGGGCGTGGTGGCTCACGCCTGTAATCCCAGCACTTTGGGAGGCCGAGGCAGGTGGATCACGAGGTCAAGAGATGGAGACCATCCTGGTCAACATGGTGAAACCCCGTGTCTACTAAAAATACAAAAAATTAGCTGGGCATGATGGCACGTGCCTGTAATCCCAGCTACTCAGGAGGCTGAGGCAGGAGAATTGCCTGAACCCAGGAGGCGGAGGTTGCAGTGAGCTGAGATTGCGCCATTGCACTCCAGCCTGGGTAACAAGAGCGAAACTCCGTCTCAAAAAAAAAAAAAAAAAAAAAAAAAAGAACAGAAAATATCAGAGAATGTCACAGGCACTAAGATAGGTATTGTGCAACTTTTTTTTTTTGGAGACGGAGTTTTGCTCGTTACCCAGGCTGGAGTGCAATGGCGCGATCTCGGCTCACCGCAACCTCCGCCTCCTGGGTTCAGGCAATTCTCCTGCCTCAGCCTCCTGAGTAGCTGGGATTATAGGCACATGCCACCATGCTCAGCTAATTTTTTTGTATTTTTAGTAGAGACGGGGTTTCACCATGTTGACCAGGATGGTCTCGATCTCTCGACCTCGTGATCCACCTGCCTCGGCCTCCCAAAGTGCTGGGATTACAGGCTTGAGCCACCGCGCCCGGCCGGTATTGTGCAACTTTAAGAGTGTGTGTGTGTGTGTGTGTGTGTTTGTGTGTGTGTGTACGTGTATACTGGGTGGCTGTAAAATATATTTCTTGGCTGGACATGATGGCTCTCACCTATAATCTCAGCACTTTGGGAGGCCAAGGCAGAAGGATCACTTGAGCCCAGGAGTTTAAAACTAGCCAAGGCAGGCCGGGCGCGGTGGCTCAAGCCTGTAATCCCAGCATTTTGGGAGGCCGAGGCGGGTGGATCACGAGGTCAAAAGATCGAGACCATCCTGGTCAACATGGTGAAACCCCGTCTCTACTAATGGTGCAAAAAATTAGCTGAGCATGGTGGCGCGTGCCTGTAATCCCAGCTACTCCGGAGGCTGAGGCAGGAGAATTGCCTGAACCCAGGAGGCGGAGGTTGCGGTGAGCCGAGATCGCGCCATTGCACTCCAGCCTGGGTAACAAGAGCGAAACTCCGTCTCAAAAAAAAAAAAAAAAAACTAGCCAAGGCAACATAGTGAGATCCCATCGCTACAAAAAATAAAAAATTAGGCCAGGACTAGTCAACACTTTGGGAGGCTGAGGTAGGCTGATCACTTGCCCTTAGGAGTTTGAGACCAACTGGGCAACATGGCAAGACCTCATCTCTAAAAAATAATACAATTAGCTGGGCACAGTGGTACATACCTATAGCTCCAGCTACTGGGAGGCTGAGGCAGGATAATCACTTGAGCCTGGGAAGCAGAGGCTGCAATTAGCTGAGATCACACCACTGCACTCCAGCCTGGGCAACGGGAGTGAAATCCTATTTCAAAAAATAGATAGCGGGGAAAATGGTGGCGTTCGCAGGTTGGAGTCTGCCAGTGCAGTACCGGGATGGTCACACTGACTCGCACCTGCACACATGCCAGCACTGCTTGCTCTTTGATGTGTCTCATATGCTGCAGACCAAGATATGTGGTAGTGACCAGGTGAAGCTGATGGAGAGTCTAGTGGTTGGAGACATTGCAGAGCTAAGACCAAACCAGGGGACACTGTCGCTGTTTACCAACGAGGCTGGAGGCATCTTAGATGACTTGATTTTAACCAGTACTTCTGAGGGGCACCTGTATGTGGTATCCAGTGCTGGCTGCTGGGAGAAAGATTTGGCCCTCATGCAGGACAAGGTCAGGGAGCTTCAGAACCAGGGCAGAGATGTGGGCCTGGAGGTGCTAGATAATGCCCTGCTAGCCCTACAAGGCCCCACTGCAGCCCAGGTGCTACAGACCGGCATGGCAGATGACCTAAGGAAACTGCCCTTCATGACCAATGCTGTGACGGAGGTGTTTGGTGTGTCTGGCTGCCGTGTGACCCGCTGTGGCTACACAGGAGAGGACGGTGTGGAGATAGTGCCATCAGCGGGAGCAGTTCAGCTGGCAACAGCTCTTCTGGAAAACCCAGAGGTGAAGCTGGCAGGGTTGGCCGCCAGGGATAGCCTGCACCTGGAGGCAGGCCTCTGCCTGTATGGGAATGACATTGGTGAACACACTATACCTGTGGAGGGCAGCCTCAGTTGGACACTGGGGAAGCGCCACCAAGTTGCTATGGATTTCCCTGGAGCCAAGGTCATTGTTCCCCAGCTGAAGGGCAAGGTATAATGGAGGCGTGTGGGCTTGATGTGTGAGGGGGCCCCGATGCGGGCACATAGTGCCATCCTGAACATGGAGGGTACCATCATTGGTACTGTGACTAGTGGCTGCCCCTCACCCTCTCTGAAGAAGAATGTAGCGATGGGTTACGTGCCCTGTGAGTACAGTCGTCCAGGGACAAAGCTGACGGTAGAGGTGCGGCGAAAGCAGCAGATGTCTGTGGTCAGCAAGATGCCCTTTGTGCCCACGAACTACTATACCCCTGAAAAGGGGGAACCAAACCAAGAAGCTTTGGTTCCTGACTCAGGGTGGGGCTGTCCCCTCCAGGAATCTACAAGGGGTTAGTCAAGAAGCTGAGGCAGAACTCACTAGGGTTGGGCAGCTAAAGTGGAGGCTGATTCTAATTGTCTGGTTGAGGGGCCATACCACCTATTCTTCCCACCTAACTCATGCCACTCCAGCTTCCTTCAGGACCTTGCTTCTGAGTGAAGGACCAGCTCACACAATGTCTTGTTTTAGTCCATGATCCCACTGACCTACTCTTACCTGCTGGAGGGTAATAAGAAGCTTTTTTTTTTTTTTTTTTTTTTAGACGGAGTTTTGCTCTTGTTACCCAGGCTGGAGTGCAATGGTGCAATCTCGGCTCACCACAACCTCCGCCTCCTGGGTTCAGCCAATTCTCCTGCCTCAGCCTCCTGAGTAGCTGGGATTACAGGCACGTGCCACCATGCCCAGCTAATTTTTTTGTATTTTTAGTAGAGATGGAGTTTGACCATGTTGACCAGGACGGTCTCGATCTCTCGACCTCATGATCCACCCGCCTCGGCCTCCCAAAGTGCTGGGATTACAGGCTTGAGCCACCGCGCCCGGCCAGTAGGAAGCTTTGATTCTGCCATCTCCCCCACCCTGCCAGGTGCTGGCTATGGAGCAAAGGCTCACCTCTGTGGGGAGGATAAAACCTTCCCAACCTACCTCACCATGGTTTTTCACATTGCAAAGGGTAGTAACACGGGCAGTGTGGACTTAGGCTACCCTCTCCAGTTTGCTTTCCATAAATGCAAATAGTCCCTACTGCCAGTCAGAAATAATTGCTGACTCATAGTAGGGCTGCTATGCCTGTGTGTAAACTTAGGGATGGCTGAGGGAACACTGATTTACTCTTCCACATTTCCAAGTTGGTCTAGTGTGCTGCCCAGTAGCAAACCATGGCAGGCTTACCACCTGTTCTGAGCTCCAGGGTTGTTGTAGGGCAGGGTGAGCTTCCTCCTGGACTTGCCTTACCCTAGGCTGACCTTTGCCCCAGTATCCATTAATGGACTCCACTGAATCCTGAAAGAAAAATTAAACTTCCTTCTGCACCAGCATGGATGAGAAAAAAAAAAAGAAAGAAAAATTAAACTTCAAAAATATATAGATAGATAGATAGCTTTCAGCATTCGGCTTGGAGGAGGCCAAGGTGCAATTTTCTTCAGTCGTCTCAAATCCAGGTTCATCCAACAGCAGCCGCCTCCACCATGCCACCGAAGGTTGACCCCAACAAGATCAAAGTCATATACCTGAGGTGCACCGGGGGTGAAGTAGGTGCCACTTCTGCGCTGGCCCCCTCGGTCTGTCTCCAAAAAAGTTTGGTGACGACACTGCCAAAGCAATGAGTGACTGGAAGGGCCTGAGGATTACAGTGAAACTTACCATTCAGAACAGACAGGCCCAGATTGAGTGGTGCCTTCTGCCTCCGCCCTGATCCTCAAAGCCCTCAAGGAACCACCAAGTAACAGAAAGAAACAGAAGAACACCAAGAAACAGAAAGAAACAGAAAAACATTAAACATAGTGGGAATATCACTTTTGATGATATTGTCAACATTGCTCAGCAGATGCGGCACTGATCTTTACCCACAGAACTCTCTGGAACCATTAAAGGGATCCTGGGGACTGCCCAGTCTGTGGACTGTAATACTGATGGCCACCACCCTCATGACATCATAGATGACATCAACAGTGGTGCTGTGGGATGCCCAGCTAGTTAAGAAGCACAAAGGAAGATATTTCAATAAAGGATCATTTAACAACTGGTAAAAAATAAAATAAATAAAAAAATTAGGGACGGTGGTTCGAGACTGTAATCCCAGCTATTCAGGAGGCTGAGGCAGAAGAATTCCTTGAATCCAGGAGGTAGAGGTTGCAGTGAGCCGAAATCATGCCACTGCACTCCAGCCTGGGTGACAGAGCAAGACTTCATCTTAAAAAAAAAAAAAAAAAAAATCAGCCAGGAATGGTAGCCTGCTCCTGTACTTACAGCTAATCTGGAAGCTGAGGCAGGAGGACCCCTTCAGCTCAGGTGTTTGAGGCTGCAGTGAGCTGTGACTGCATATTTGACTCCAGCCTGGGTGACAGGGTGAGACCTCATCTCTTTAAAAAAACAAACAAAAATTAGCCAGGCTCCGTGGCTCATACCTGTAATCCCAGCACTTTGGGAAGCTGAGGCAGGAGGATCCCTTGAGCCCAGGAGTTCAAGGTTGCAGTGAGCTATGATCACATCACTGCACTCCAGCCTGGGTGACAGAGTAGGACTGTGTCTCAAAAGAAAAAAAGAGTTACCGTAATAATATATGCCCTGTCTCACATAATTGTGTTAAAATTAAGTGATATGTAAATGCAAGATTATTTTACAAACCATAAAAATGTTCATAAACTATAAAAATGTTCACCTGTATATAACATTAAGTAAACAAGGCCAGGCGTGGCGGCTCATGCCTGTAATCACAGCACTTTGGGAGGCCGAGGCGGGCAGATCACAAGGTCAAGAGATGGAGACCATCCTGGCCAACATGGTGAAACCCTGTCTCTATTAAAGTACGAAAATTAGCTGGGCATGGTGGTGCATACCTGTAGTCCCAGCTACTTGGGAGGCTGAGGCAGAAGAATTGCTTGAACCTGGGAGGTGGAGGTTGCAGTGAGCCGAGATCACGCCACTGCACTCCAGCCTGGCGACAGAGCGAGCCTCTGTCTCAAAAAAAAAAAAAAAAATTAAGTAAACAAGTGCAATTTGGTGTAGTCAAAATTATACAGCCAAATGTGCATTAGGTATGATTTTGTTTTGTTGTGTTTTGTGATTGTCAGTAACAGAAACCCAGTTCAAACTGGTTGTGCCCAAAAGTAGCTGAATAACTCTCATAAACTGGGAAATCCAACAATAAAGCTCACTGTAGGCCAGACTGAAGCTGGGGATCCAGATATCACCAAACCACTGTCCACCTGTCCCTTTCCTTGCCTTCCTCCCTCCCTCCCTCACTTAATCCCTCCCTCACTCACTCACTTCATCCCTCCCTTCCTTCCTTCCTTCTTTCTCCTTTTTTTGTAATACGGACAGGGTCTCATTTTGTTGCCCAGGGTGGTCTCAGATTTCTGGCTTCAAGCAATCCTCCCGCCTCAACCTCCCAAAATGCTGGGATTACAGGCTAGGGCCACTGTGCCAAGCCCTGACTCTTTCTGCTTCTCACTCTCTAGTCTCTGCTTTAGAATCAGTGTGGTTTTGTTCTCAGGCAGGTTTCCCTTCATGATTGAAGAATGATCACCATCTGCACTGGGCTGACTTGATCCTTTTTCCTGTAGTTTCAGCAAAAGTCCCAGGGAGACTTACTCGGGAGGCTGAGGTGGGAGAAACACATGAGCCCAGGAGGCAGAAGTTGAGTAACATTGTGCCACTGCACTCCAGCCAGGGCAACAGATCAAAACTCTGTCTCAAAAAAAAAAAAAAAAAAAAAAAAAAAAAAAACAAAAACCTGAGTGGTGCTCTAGTTTAGACTCCAGAAAGTCTTTCCAGGCTAACAGGGAAAGCTCTGCCTGCTACCTAGCTTGGGTCATGAGCCAGTCCTAAACCAAAAACAGTGGCCATGGAATGCCTGGACACAAGATGATCCTTGGAGGCAGAGGGTGGGGTCAGCCCTGCTTGAGTCACCTGGACTGAAAAAGAGGTTGGTGGGGGAGTCTTTTCAGAGTAGAATGAGAGATTCAGAATAACTGTGCTTTTTTTTTTTTTTTTTTGAGACAGAGTCTCGCTCTGTCGCCCAGGCTGGAGTGCAGTGGCACGGCTGAGGCTCACTGCAACCTCCACCTCCCAGGTTCAAGCGATTCTTCTGCCTCAGTCTCCCAAGTAGCTGGGATTACAGGTACCCACCATCATGCCTGGCTAATTTTTGTATTTTTTAAGTAGAGACAAGGTTTCGACACGTTGGCCAGGCTGGTCTCAAACTCCTGACTTTAGGTGATCTGAAGCTGGGATTACAGGCGTGAGCCACTCTGCCAGGCCTATGACTGCACTTTTTTTTTTTTTGAGACGGAGTTTCGCTCTTGTTACCCAGGCTGGAGTGCAATGGCGCGATCTCGGCTCACCGCAACCTCCGCCTCCTGGGTTCAGGCAATTCTCCTGCCTCAGCCTCCTGAGTAGCTGGGATTATAGGCACGTGCCACCGTGCCCAGCTAATTTTTTGTATTTTTAGTAGAGGCGGGGTTTCACCATGTTGACCAGGTTGGTCTCGATCTCTCGACCTTGTGATCCACCCGCCTCGGCCTCCCAAAGTGCTGGGATTACAGGCTTGAGCCACCGCGCCCGGCCTATGACTGCACTTCTAATGCTGAATAGGGTTAGTCTGGAAAGACTTCTTGGAGTCTGGGACACTACTTATCTTGCTGTTAGTCTCTTCTGTTTAATTTTCTCATATACCAACCAATGTGGTAAGGATACACAACACATATGTTCATTTAATTTAGTTTCATTCATTTAACAAATGCACTATTTGTATAGGATCTACTATGTTCCAGGCACTGATTCTGGGCAGTGGGATATAGCAATTATAAAGACATAAAAAGTTTCTGTTCTCTGAAAACCTATATTCTGTGGGGCAGACAGATAATAACCAGTCAATAAGTATACATCAATAAGTACACATCATTAAATTTTATTCAAAAATAGGCCAGGAGCGGTGGTTCATGCCTGTAATGCCAGCACTTTAGGAGGCCGAGGCGAGCAGATCACGAGGTCAAGAGATCGAGACCATCCTGGCAAACATAGTGAAACCCCATCTCTACTAAAATATAAAAATTAGCTGGGTATGGTGGCGCACATCTCTAGTCCCAGCTACTTGGGAGGCTGAGGCAAGAGAATTGCTTGAACCTGGGAGGCAGAGGTTGCAGTGAGCCGAGATCGCACCACTACACTCCAGCCTGGCGACAAAGTGAGACTCTGTCTCGAAAAAAAAAAATTATTCAAAAATAAATTTTAAAAGCAGGAAATGGAGCAGCAAGAGCTATAGATGGGAGATAGGACTATTTCAGAAGGGATGGTTAAAGACCTTGTTCAGTGACTTTCACTTTTTATTTTTATTTTATTTATTTTTTTATTTATTTTTATTTTTATTTATTTATTTATTTATTTATTTTTGAGATGGAGTTTCGCTCTTGTTACCCAGGCTGGAGTGCAATGGCGCGATCTCGGCTCACCGCAACCTCCGCCTCCCGGGTTCAGGCAATTCTCCTGCCTCTGCCTCCTGAGTAGCTGGGATTACAGGCACGCGCCACCATGCCCAGCTAATTTTTTGTATTTTTAGTAGAGACGGGGTTTCACCATGTTGACCAGGATGGTCTCGATCTCTTGACCTCGTGATCCACCCGCCTCGGCCTCCCAAAGTGCTGGGATTACAGGCTTGAGCCACCGCGCCCGGCTATTTTTATTTTTTTTTGAGACGGAGTTTCGCTCCTGTTACCCAGGCTGGAGTGCAATGGCGCGATCTCGGCTCACCGCAACCTCCGCCTCCTGGGTTCAGGCAATTCTCCTTCCTCAGCCTCCTGAGTAGCTGGGATTACAGGCACGCACCACCACGCCCAGCTAATTTTTTGTATTTTTAGTAGAGACGGGATTTCACCATGTTGACCAGGATGGTCTCGATCTCTCGACCTCGTGATCCACCTGTCTCGGCCTCCCAAAGTGCTGGGATTACAGGCTTGAGCCACCGCGCCCGGTCCGCTTTTTTTTTTTTTTTTTTTTAAGACAGAGTTTCGCTCTTGTTGCCCTGACTGGAATGCAATGGCCCAATTTTGGCTCACCACAACCTCTGCCTCCCAGATTCAAGTGATTCCCCTGCCTCAGCATCCTGAGTAGCTGGGATTACAGGTATGTGCCAACATGCCTGGCTAATTTTGTATTTTTAGTAGAGACGGGCTTTCTCCATGTTGGTCAGGTTGGTATTGAACACCCGACCTCAGGTGATCTGCCCACCTCGGCCTCCCAAAGTGCTGGGTTACAGGCATGAGCTACTGCACCCAGTCCATGTACAATTCTTAAGGCATATGTATAAAACATGTTAAACTTTTTTCTACATTGAAACAATGTTTATGACAGTAATATCAAACTGCAAAATCCTTGAGGTCTTTCTAATATTGATTCAGCTAGGTACAACACTTAGGAGTCTTGCTGAATGTGCAAATATATTTAAATCGAGAACACTCTGAGGCAAGGGCTTCCTTTCTTCTATAGAAATTGAACACAGAGGAAGCTCAGTAAAAGGTGCTAGTGGAACAATGAGCCACGTACCACAGTGAATACCAATACTGATGAGAGGGCTCCCAGGTGACCCTGCCAAACCTGGGTGGGGACAATTTTCCTCAAAGAGCTTCCTTAACTCTGTCCTTTTGCTCTAATTGCTGTGGACGTGCCAGGCAGCACAAAGTGGCTCCTGAGGGTGGTTCTTGCTGATGCTGGGTAAAGGTCCACTTATTGAGAGCCAAGTACTAACACAAAGTAAAAACTCCTCTGATTTCAAGCCTTAGCAAGGCTGATGTTGCTTGGAGGAGAAAAAGCTTGGAGTCGGGCACATGTGTGGAGGATGGAAGAGGGTGAGAGAAGTCAGAAAAGGCCCACCCTCCCTGATTAATGACAGTTTCCCTGAACTTGGAACCCCTACAACCAATAATACTAGGCACTGCTCGTCACCCAGTGATGTCTTTATCCTTGAATTGCACTGACTTTGATGTGTTTGATGTCAATTCTTTACTATCTACAGTAGTTCTAGATTGCTCTACCTTTTTTATTATTATATGGTTTGTCCTTTACTTATCTGTATTATTAGTTTACATTGAGTATAAATTCTTTGACTGTATTTGTCTATAGACAAATATAATGCATTCTAAATTTAGTTCAGGTTCTACCTTAATTGCCCATTGTAAGCAATAACTGATAAAACTTTTTTGATTTTTTTTTTTTTTTTGAAACAGGTTCTCACTCTGTCACCCAGGACAGAGTGCAGCGCTATGATCCTGGCTCACTGCAACCTCCACCTCCCGGGTTCAAGCGATTCTCCTGCCTCAGCCTCCTAAGTAGCTGAGATTATAGGTGCATGCCACCATGCCCAGCTGATTTTTGTATTTTTAGTAGAGATGGGGGTTTCACCATGTTGGCCAGGCTGGTCTTGAACTCCTGACCTCAGGTGATCTGCCCAACTTGGCCTCCCAAAGGGTTGGGATTACAGGCGTGAGCCACTGCACCCAGCCTGAAAAAAGCTTTTTTTTTTTTTTTTAAAGAGATGGAATTTCACCATGATGGCCAGGCTGGTCTTGAACTCCTGACCTCAGGTAATCCACCCACCTCAGCCTCCCAAAGTACTAGGATTACAGGCATGAGCCACCGCACCCGGCCCTGGAGAAAAAAAATTTGATGATGTTTTTTGATGACTGCAATTACAAAAATCAAAGGCTAATTCTTGGCTGTGCACAGTAGCTCACACCTGTAATCCCAACACTTTGGAAGCTGAGGAAGACAGATTCCTTGAGTCCCAGAGTTTGAGACCAGCCTGGGCAACGTGGCGAAACCCCATCTCGTAAAAATACAAAACTTAGCTGGGCATGGTGGTGCACGCCTGTACTCTGCCTCTCAAAATAAAAAAAAAAAGCTACTTCTTGTAAGTTTATAATACATCTCCTCCTCTGGAGATACTAATCTCTTCAAGTCATCTCCCACAAATTGGTTACAGGTGGACTCTTGTGAAACCTTTCAGTTTGATGGTCAGGAGACCTGGGTTCTAACCCTAGATTCACAAACAACTTACGTGTAACTCTGCTTCAGTTTCACAATCTTCTGGAAAAAGGAGGGGGAAAAAAGCACATAGCATTCTCTTTACCTCTTCTTTCCCACTTGCTGCTGCTGCTGCTGCTGCTGCTTCTTTCTTCTTCTTCTTCTTCTTCTTCTTCTTCTTCTTCTTCTTCTTCTTCTTCTTCTTCTTCTTCTTCTTCTTCCTCTTCTTTTAATATCCCACTTGCTTCTTTAAAGGCCTTCAAAGAGCTACTCTTCTAAGCCTGGAGCCTTGTATATTACTGTTCTCTCCTTTTCAAGAAAAAGACTGAGGGAGGAGATGAGAAACATAGAGTCCCAAAGATGGTGAAGAATCACATAGTGAGGCCCTGCAGTCTCAGGAGACAGAAAAGGAATAGGCAAAAAATAAACCCTAGTGCAATTAAAGACCTAAAGTTGTAAAAACAAAACACCAACCAAGTTCAAAATTATCTAGTGCTCACTTCGGCAGCACATACACTACAAGTAGAAAGATACAGAGATTAGCATGGCCCCTGTGCAAGGTTGACATGCAAATTCATGAAGCATTTCCATAATTAAAAAAATTTTTTTCTCCGGGTGCGGTGGCTCAAGCCTGTAATCCCAGCACTTTGGGAGGCCGAGGCGGGTGGATCACGAGGTCAAGAGATTGAGACCATCCTGGTCAACATGGTGAAACCCCGTCTCTACTAAAAATACAAAAATTAGCTGGGCATGGTGGCGCGTGCCTGTAATCCCAGCTACTCAGGAGGCTGAGGCAGGAGAATTGCCTGAACCCGGGAGGCGGAGGTTGCGGTGAGCCGAGATTGCGCCATTGCACTCCAGCCTGGGTAACAAGAGCAAAACTCCGTCAAAAAAAAAAAGAAAAAGAAAAAGAAAAAAGAAAAAATCTCCCATCCAGAAAACTTTTTTTTGAGACAAAGTCTCACTCTGTCACCCAGGCTGGGGTGCAGTGGCCTAATCACAGCTCACTGCAGCTCCTGGGCTCAGGTGATCCTCTCACCTCAGCCTCTGAAGTACCTGGGACTACAGGCACATGCCACCACACCTGGCTCATTTTTTCCCTTTTTTTTTTTTTTGTAGAGACAGGGTTTCACCATGTTGCCCAGGCTGGTGAAAAGCATTTTAAACAGCATTAAAATACAAGTGACAGAAAGGGGGATAAAAAGATTATTGTAACATGTATATCTAAAAAAGACGGATCTCTAGTATCTGACAAGGACTATTACAAACCAACAAGAAGCAGGAGATTAACAAGCCAACAGAAAAATGGATTAGACTAGGTGTGACTAAATATTCCCAAAAGAAATTCAAATGATCTATAATAGATAATAATATCTACTCCACTTTTCTAGTAATCTGGAAAATGCAAATTAAACAATGAGATTTGTTTCACATCTACAGGGCTATCAGTAATCTAAAATTCTGATCATTTTAAGTGTTGGTGAGGATGTGGAAAAACTAGGGCTCTGATATCCTGTAAAACTGATACAGCCACTTTGGAGAGCAACTTGATATTGTCTACTCAAGTTGAAAATGCACTTATTCTTTGATCTAGAAAGACTACTTTCAGATAAATGCCCTAAAGCACTGTTTTTCAATCCATTAGTGACTCATAAAATCAATGTAGTGAGTCGTGTCTAGTATTTTACAAAGATGAAATAGGACAGAGTGCAACAGAGTAGGAAATAGAGTGCTTATAGCAAGGGGAGGTATTATTTTGTTAAACTTTTATTTAATATATGAACTGGGCCTTCACAGAAGACATATTTCCATAGTGGTTTCAGAACAAACCTCTAAAAACATTGCTTAATAGAAACTCTCATGCATTAGCACTAGGAGACCTGTTGGAGGATATTCCCTGAAATGCAGTGTTTGGAATAATGAAACACTAAAAACAATGTAAAGGTTGATCAGTAGCAAACGGATAAGTAAACTGTGGTGTATTCACGTGATGGAACACCATTCAGCAAGCTAAATCAATGAAATTGCTGGGCATGGTGGCTCACGCCTGTAATCCCAGCACTTTGGGAGGCCAAGGCGGGCAGATCACCTCCGCCTCCTGGGTTCAGGCAATTCTCCTGCCTCTGCCTCCTGAGTAGCTGGGATTACAGGCACGTGCCACCATGCCCAGCTAATTTTTTGTATTTTTAGTAGAGACGGGGTTTCACCATGTTGACCAGGCTGGTCTCGATCTCTCGACCTCGTGATCCACCCGCCTCAGCCTCCCAAAGTGCTGGGATTACACGCTTGAGCCACCACGCCTGGCTACTAAAAATATTTTTAAAATTAGCCAGGCGTTGTGGCGACTGCCTGTAATCCCAGCTGCTTGGGAGGCTGAGGCAGGAGAATCACTTGAACCCTGGAGTTGGGAGGTTATAGTGAGCCGAGATCATGCCATTGCACTGCAGCCTGGGTGACAGAATGGGACTGTCTCTCATAAAAAAAATAATAATAAAGTAAAAAATTAAAATTAAAAAAATGAAAGCAGACTAATATAAAAGTGATGCCTAAAGGGAAGGAGAAAGGAGAAAGGAAGAATAATGGGAGTTGAAAGGTGAAAATAGGTATGATACTATTTATTCATTTTGGGTAGTGGATACATAAACGAATGTTATAGAATTTTTTGCTATTATCCTTTTAAAACTTTTTTTTTTTTTTTTTGAGACGGAGTTTCGCTCTTGTTACCCAGGCTGGAGTGCAATGGCGCGATCTCGGCTCACCACAACCTCTGCCTCCTGGGTTCAGACAATTCTCCTGCCTCAGCCTCCTGAGTAGCTGGGATTACAGGCACGTGCCACCATGCCCAGCTAATTTTTTTTTTGTATTTTTAGTAGAGACGGGGTTTCGCCATGTTGACCAGGATGGTCTCGATCTCTTAACCTTGTGATCCACCCGCCTCGGCCTCCCAAAGTGCTGGGATTACAGGCTTGAGCCACCGTGTCCGGCCTCATTTTCCTAATTTTCAAATTGTTGAGCTGTTTGCCATGATGGATGATCAGCAAGCTTTGAACTCAATCATGCAAGATTTGACTGTCCTTCATTAGGCCAGTCAACCAGCATTATCCTTGCAGGAAACCAGAAAAGCAAAATCTTCACCACCAAAAAAACAGAATGATGTCCGAATCAAATTTGAACATAGAGGAGAAAAAAGAATCCTTCAGTTCCCCAGACCAGTTAAACAGGAAAATCTGAGATCTAAAGCTAGACAGCCTATGGATTTACATTATACCAATAACGAGTTGGTAATTCCATTAACTACTCAAAATGACTTGGACAAAGCTGTGGAACTGATAGATCGTAGTATTCATATGAAGAGCCCCAGGATAGTACTTGTAATAAATGGAAGTACACAGGCTACTAATTTATAACCATTGCCATCACCAGAAGATTTGGACAATACAGTATCGGTAGCAGAGAGGAAAAACCGGCTTTCTATAATAATAGTGATAGAAGTTCTCCTCCCCCAGGATACATTCCAGATGAATTACACCCGGTTGTCCAGAATGGCTCATTCACTAGTATCAACAGTGAAGGAGAATTCATTCCAGAGAGCATGGACAAAATGCTGGCATCCATGATCTTTAAGCAGTCCTGAAAATTCTGGCTCAGGAAGTTGTCCATCACTTGATAGTCCTTTGGATGGAGAGAGCTATCAAAAATCACAAATGCCGCCGGGCGCGGTGGCTCACGCCTGTAATCCCAGCACTTTGGGAGGCCGAGGCGGGTGGATCACGAGGTCAAGAGATCGAGACCATCCTGGTCAACATGGTGAAACCCCGTCTCTACTAAAAAAATACTAAAAATTAGCTGGGCATGGTGGCGTGTGCCTGTAATCCCAGCTACTCAGGAGGCTGAGGCAGGAGAATTGCCTGAACCCAGGAGGCGGAGGTTGCGGTGAGCCGAGATCGCGCCATTGCACTCCAGCCTGGGCAACAAGAGCGAAACTCCGTCTCAAAAAAAAAAAAAAAAAAAAATCACGAATGCCTAGGGCACAGAGCTACCCAGATAATCATCAGGAATTTTCAGACTATGATAACCCTATCTTTGAGAAATTTGGAAAAGAAGGAACATATCCAAGAAGGTATCATGTTTCATGTCATTATGAAGAGTATAACGATGGTTGTAAAACTTTTCCAAGAGCTAGAAGGACCCAGGGGACCAGCTTCCCGTCTCCTGTGAGTTTCAGTCCTACTGATCACTCCTTAAGCACTAGCAGTGGAAGCAGTAACTCTACCCCAGAGTATGATGATAGTCGAATGAGGAGGAGGGGAAGTGACATAGACAATCCTACTCTGACCGTAATGTACATCAGCCCACCCAGCCGTTCACCTCACGCTCCAACCAACTGGAGATTGGGCAAACTGCTTGGCCAAGGAGCCTTTGGAAGGGTCTACCTCTGTTATGATGTTGATACAGGAAGAGAATTCGCTGCTAAGCAAGTTCAATTTGATCCTGATAGTCCTGAGACCAGCAAGGAAGTAAACGCACTTGAGTGTGAAATTCAGTGGCTGAAAAACTTGCTGCATGAGCAAATTGTTAAGTATTATGGCTGTTTGAGGGATCCCCAGGAAAAAACACTTTCCATATTTATGGAATATATACCTGGGGGTTCAATTAAGGACCAATTAAAAGCATATGGTGTTCTTACTGAGAATGTGACTAGGAAATACACCCGTCAGATTCTGGAGGGTGTCCATTATTTGCACAGTAATATGATTGTCCATAGAGATATCAAAGGCGCAGTATCCTGCGAGATTAAACAGGCAACGTCAAACTAGGAGATTTTTTGGGCCAGCAAATGGCTTCGGACCATCTGTCTCTCAGGGACAGGAATGAAGTCTGTCATGGGCACACCATACTGGATGAGCCCTGTAGTAATCAGTGGAGAATGTTAAGGAAGAAAAGCAGACATCGGCCAGGCGCGGTGGCTCACGCCTATAATCCCAGCACTCTGGGAGGCCGAGGCGGATGGATCACGAGGTCAAGAGATTGAGACCATCCTGGTCAACATGGTGAAACCCTGTTTCTACTAAAAATACAAAAATTAGCTGGGCATGGTGGCGCACGCCTGTAGTCCCAGCTTCTCGGGAGGCTGAGGCAGGAGAATTGCCTGAACCTAGGAGGCGGAGGTTGCAGTGAGCCGAGATTGTGCCATTGCACTCCAGCCTGGGTAACAAGAGCGAAACTCCGTCTCAAAAAAAAAAAAAAAAAAAGAAAAGCAGACATCTGGAGTGTTGCATGTACTGTGGTAGAAATGCTAACTGAAAAGCCTCCTTGGGCTGAATTTGAAGCAATGGCTGCTATCTTTAAAATCACCACTCAGCCAACAAACCCAAAGCTGCCACCTCATGTCTCAGACTATACTCGAGATTTCCTTAAACGGATTTTTGTAGAGGCCAAACTGAGACCTTCAGCTGATGGAACTCTTAAGGCACATGTTTGTGCATTATCACTAGCAGCCAGTAACCTCTCCTGTGCCTCTGCCTAGCTTCCATCTATTCATTCACCTTCTCTCTGACTGCACTTTTCTTTTTTATTAAAAAAAAAAAGAGAGATGGGGGAGAAAAAAAGACAAGAGGGAAAGTATTTCTCTTGATTCTTGGTTAAATTTGTTTAATAATAATAACCTAAATTTTTTATATTTAATCTTTTTTCCCTTATAAGAACTCAAAACTTTAAAAAAAATTTTTATAATGTACTGATGTGGTTCAGAGAGATAAAGTACTTTAGTACATAGTCACCCTTTCTAGTACACAAACAAATCATTTGGAATACCTAAAGACTTGTAGAGTCTTTTCCTCTATCACTGACGTATCAGTGGTGATAGGAAGACATGGAAAACAAGGAGAATAAAATGATGTATAATTTGTAGTTTTTAGTGATAGTCTTTAAAATAAATCCTCATTTACGGGGTTGAGCCCTAAACTTTAGGGTAGGTACTCAACTTAAAGAATATAGGTTTCTTCTTATATCTGTATGCTTTAGATCCTAACCTCTGTCTACCAAGCTTTTTGCTCAGTAGGAGTCTTGATAGAAGATACAAATCTCTAAGAGGTATGTTTGTTAATCCTAACCAGTATAATAAGCAAATACACTATAATAGATCCATGTTATTGGAGTCTGCAAACCTTGAGGGATAGCTTTCTGCTTTAAAAAAAACAACAGGCCGGGCGCGGTGGCTCACGCCTCTAATCCCAGCACTTTGGGAGGCCGAGGCGGGTGGATCACGAGGTCAACAGATCGAGACCATCCTGGTCAACATGGTGAAACCCCGTCTCTATTAAAAATACAAAAATTAGCTGGGCATGGTGGCGCGTGCCTGTTATCCCAGCTACTCAGGAGGCTGAGGCAGGAGAATTGCCTGAACCCAGGAGGCGGAGGTTGTGGTGAGCCGAGATCGAGCCATTGCACTCCAGCCTGGGTAACAAGAGCGAAACTCCGTCTCAAAAAAAAACCAACAACAACAACAAAACACACACACACACACACACACACACACACACACACAGCTTTTTTATTTTAAAGTCAAGTCATGAGCAAATTCAAATAAAAGACAAAAGGAGACTGTTCTTATTAAACATGTGAGCAGTATAAGACGCCACATTTGCCAGTCAATAGAAATAACAATTTAAAAAAAAGAACTAGGTGTTTAGTATATTTTAAACTGTTTTGATTTGTTTTACTTGAGGGAGAAGTCCCAAAATTAAACGAATGGAGAGAAAAAAAAAAAACCCTCTTTAAGCCTAGGCACAGTAGTTCACACCTGTAATCCTAGTCCTTTGGGAGGCCAAGGTGTAAGGATGCCTTGAGGCTAGGAGTTTAAAACCAGCCTGGGGCCGGGCGCGGTGGCTCATGCCTATAATCCCAGCACTTTGGGAGGCCGAGGCGGGTGGATCACGAGGTCAAGAGATCGAGACCATCCTGGTCAACATGGTGAAACCCCGTCTCTACTAAAAATACAAAAACTAGCTGGGCATGGTGGCACGTGCCTGTAATCCCAGCTACTCAGGAGGCTGAGGCAGGAGAATTGCCTGAACCCGGGAGGCAGAGGTTGCGGTGAGCCGATATCGTGCCATTGCACTCCAGCCTGGGTAACAAGAGTGAAACTCCGTCTCAAAAAAAAAAAAAACAAAAAAAAAACCAGCCTGGGGAACATGGCAAGACCTCATCCCTATAAACAGACTGAAATACAAACAAAAACTTTTTCATTCTGGTATTTTCCCCCCAATCAGCTTGTTAAACTTACTTAGTAAATTAGTATCTTAAAGTGGCAAATCACTGCAGTTACTACCTCTGCTACAAAAAGAGACTTTACCTAGAAACTTTACCTTTCCCTAAAGTTTCATTTTCCATATCTTTTTTTTTTTTTTTTTTTTGAGACAGAGTCTGGTTCTGTCACCAGGCTGGAGTGCAGTGGCTCGATCTCAGCTCGCTGCAACCTCTGCCTCCTGGGTTCAAGCAATTCTCCTGCCTCAGCCTCCTGAGCTGGGATTACAGGCACATGCCATTACACCCGGCTGTTTTGTATTTTTAGTAGAGCCAGGGGTTCACCAAGTTAGTCAAGCTGGTCTCGAACTCCTGACCTCATGATCTGCCTGCCTTAGCCTCCCAAAATGCTGGGATTACAGGAGTGAGCCACTGTGTCCAGCCCACAGCTTGGTTTTATACATTTTAGGGAGACATGAGACATCAATATGTGTAAGATGTACATTGGTTCAGTCTGGAAAGGTGGGACAACTCAAGATGAGGGAGAAGGTTTCCGCGTCATAGTTAATTAAGAGACAAACAGTTGCATTCTTTGGAGTCTCTGATTAGCCTTTCACTGAATACACATGTGAGAGGAGGGTGGAGGAAAGAATCACTTATGCCTTGGTGGGCGGTGGCTCAAGCCTCTAATCCCAGCACTTTGGGAGGTCTAGGTGGGCAGATCACTTGAGGTCAGGAGTTTGAAACCAGTCTGGCAAACATGACGAAACCTTGTCTTTATTCAAAATACAAAAATCAGCTGGGTGTGCTGGCGGGCACCTGTAATCCCAGCTACTCAGGAGGCTGAGGCAGGAGAATCACTTGAACCTGGGAAGCAGAGGCTGCAGTGAGCTGAGATCACTCCACTGCACTCCAGCCTGGGCGACAGAATGAGAGTCCATCTGAGAGAGAGAGAAAGAAAAAAAAGAATCTTGCCGGGCGCGGTGGCTCAAGCCTGTAATCCCAGCACTTTGGAAGGCCGAGGCGGGTGGATCACGAGGTCAAGAGATCGAGACCATCCTGGCCAACATGGTGAAACCCCATCTCTACTAAAAATACAAAAAATTAGCTGGGCATGGTGGCGCGTGCCTGTAATCCCAGCTACTCAGGAGGCTGAGGCAGGAGAATTGCCTGAACCCAGGAGGCGGAGGTTGCGGTGAGCCGAGATCGCGCTATTGCGCTCCAGCCTGGGTAACGAGCGAAACTCCATCTCAAAAAAAAAAAAAAAGAATCTTTTCTGCCTTAATCTGGCTTGGTGGTGAAGCAATAGGGCAGAGGATGCAATCAGATATGCATTAGTCTCATGTAAGCCTGAGAGGGATGATTTTAGTCCTGTCTGTCCTTTGTGCACAAGGAATTTCCTTGTGGGCAATGTGAGGGAGCTTTTTAAAAATCTTTGTAGCTTTTAAAATCTTTATAGCTAGCTTATTTAGGAATAAAATGGGAGGCAGGTTTGCCTGACATAGTCCCCAGATTGACTTTTCCCTTGGCGTAGTGATTTTGGGGTCCTGAGATTTTTTTTTACACCTATAATACCAGTGCTTTGGAAGGCCAAGACAGAAGGATCACTTGAGGCCAGGAGTTCAACACTACTAGTCTAAGTAACATAGCGAGACCCCGTGTTTACAAAAACTACAAAAATGTCAAGGGGCAGGAGTTGAAAAACTAACTATTGGGTACTATGCTGACTACCCGTTGACGGGATCATTTGTACCCCAAACTTCAGCATTATGCAATATACCCATGTAACAAACCTGCACATGTACCCCTAAATCTAAAATAATAGTTGAACTTATTTTTTAAAAATACAAAAATTGGCCAGGCACAGGGGCTCACGCCTGTAATCCCAGCACTCTGGGAGGCCGAGGCAGGCAGATCCTGAGGTCAGGAGTTCGATACCAGCCTGACCAACATAGTGAAAACCCGTCTCTACTAAAAATACCAAAAAAATTAGCTTGGCGTGGTGGTGCGCACCTGTTATCCCAGCTACTCAGGAGACTGAGGCAGGAAAATTGCTTGAAACTGGGAGGCGGAAGTTTCAATGAGATGATATTGCACCACTGCACTCCAGGCTAGGTGACAGAGTGAGACTGTCTCAAAAAAAAAAAAAAAAAAAAAAAAAAAAAGCCGGGCGCGGTGGCTCAAGCCTGTAATCCCAGCACTTTGGGAGGCCAAGGCGGGTGGATCACGAGGTCGAGAGATCGAGACCAACCTGGTCAACATGGTGAAACCCCGTCTCTACTAAAAATACAAAAAATTAGCTGGGCATGGTGGTGCGTGCCTATAATCCCAGCTACTCAGGAGGCTGAGGCAGGAGAATTGCCTGAACCCAGGAGGCGGAGGTTGCGGTGAGCCGAGATCGCGCCATTGCACTCCAGCCTGGGCAACAAGAGCGAAACTCCAAAAAAAACATGGGCCGGGCACAGTGGCTCAAGCCTGTAATGCCAGCACTTTGGGAGGCCGAGGCGGGTGGATCACGAGGTCAAGAGATCGAGACCATCCTGGTCAACATGGTGAAACCCCGTCTCTACTAAAGGTGCAAAAAATTAGCTGGGCATGGTGGCGCGTGCCTGTAATCCCAGCTACTCAGGAGGCTGAGGCAGGAGAACTGCCTGAACCCAGGAGGCAGAGGTTGCGGTGAGCTGAGATCGCGCCATTGCACTCCAGCCTGGGTAACAAGAGCGAAACTCTGTCTCAAAAAAAAAAAAAATTAGGTTGGCATGTGGCAGCACACACCTGTAGTCCTAGCTACTCAGGAGGCTGAGGCATGAGGATCACTTGGCCCAGGAGTTTGAGGCTGTGGGTGAGACACTGCACTCTAGACTGGGTGACAGACCAGACTCTGTCTCTTAAAAAAAAAAAAAAAAGGCTGGATGCAGTGGCTCATGCCTGTAATCCCTGTACTTTGGGAGGCCAAGGCAGGTGGATCACTTGAGGTCAGGAGTTCAAGACCAGCCTGGCCAACATGGAGAAACCTTGTCTCTACTAAAAAAAAATACAAAAATTGGCCAGGTGCGGTGGATAACACCTGTAATCCCAGCACTTTGGGAGGCCAAGGCGGGTGGATCATGAGGTCAGGAGTTTGAGACCAGCCTGACCAATATGGTGAAACCCCATCTCTATTTAAAAACAAAAACAAAACAAAACAAAAAAAAGTTAGGTGAGTATGGTGACACATGCCTGTAATCCTAGCTACTCAGGAGGGTGAGGCAGGAGCACTGCTTGAACCCAGGCGGCAGAGGTTGCAGTGAGCTGAGATCAAGCCATTGTGTTCCAGCCTGGGCAACAAGAGCGAAACCCTGTCTTAATAACAACAACAAAAAGGGCTGGGCGAGGTGGCTCATGCCTGTAATCTCAGCACCTTGGGAGGCTGAGGTGGGAGGATCACGAGGTCAGGAGACTGAGAACATCTTGTCCAACATGGTGAAATCTTGTCCCTATTAAAATACAGGGTGGGCGCGGTGGCTCGCGCCTGTAATCCCAGCACTTTGGGAGGCCGAAGTGGGTGGATCACAAGGTCAGGAGTTTGCGACCAGCCTGGCCAAGATGTTGAAACCCCGTCTCTACTAAAAATACAAAAATTCGCTGGGCGCGGTGGCACGTGCCTGTAATCCCAGCTACTCAGGAGGCTGAGGCAAGAGAATTGCTTGAACCTGGGAGGCGGAGGTTGCAGTGAACTGAGATTGTGCCATTGCACTCCAGCCTGGGCAACAGAGTGAGACTCTGTCTCAAAAAAATAAATAAATAAATCAAATCAAATCAAATCAAATACAAAAAAATTAGCCAGGCATGGTGGCATGTGCCTGTACTTCCAGCTACTCAGGAGGCTGAGGGAGGGGGAAATCTCTTGAACCCAGGAGGCAGATGTGGCAATGAGCTGAGATTGCATCACTGCATTCCAAACTGGTGAAAGAATGAGACTACGTCTCAAGAAGAAAAAAAAAGGTAACAGCATTTACTTCAAGAAGTTACAGTGGGGAATAAATGAGTTAATATACATAAAGCACTAAAACCAATGATGGCACAGAGTACCTGTTCAATAAATGTTATTATTCTCATTTCAACTGGAACATGAAAAACAAATAGGAGTAACCTAGGGGGAAGGGAAAGGGGGAAAAATTCTACACAGAGAGGGCAGCAGGTACACAAGCCTAGAGGAAGAACTGCCGGGCCTACGGAACTGAAAGATTAGTCTCTCTCTCTCTCTCTTTTTTTTTTTTTTTAAGAGATGGGGTTTCACCGTCTTGGCCAGGCTGGTTTTGAACTCCTGACCTCGTGATCCACCCATCTCGGCCTCCCAAAGTGCTGGGATTACAGGCATGAGCCACCAAGCCCGGCCTAGATTAGTTTCTTAGTATAGAAAACTCTGTGGAAAGAGATACACAATGAGGTTGGTGAGGCAGGCTGAGGTCAGTATTGAAAGGCCTTGTAGACTGTGTTAAGGAGACTGAATTTGATCCTAGGAGCCTGAGGAAACCTGAAAGGTTTTTTTGTTTGTTTGGTTTGAGACAGAGTTTTGCTCTTGTTGCCCAGGCTGGAGTGCAGTGGCGCTACCTTGGCTTACTGTAATCTCTTCGTCCCTGGCACAAGTGATTCTCCTATCTCAGCCTCCCAAGCAGCCAGGATTACAGGCATGTGCCACCATGCCCAGCTAATTGTTTTGTATTTTTAGTAGAGATGGGGTTTCATCATGTTGGCCAGGCTGGTCTTGAAGTCCTGACATCAGGTGATCCACCTGCTTTGGCCTTCCAAAGTGCAGGGGTTATAGGCATGAGCCACCGTGCCTGGCCAAAAGGTTTTATAAAGAGAGGTGACAAGCTTAGATTTGCAATTTTAAAAGCTCTCTCTAGCTACCTACAACATGGAGAACTGGTTGAAGGGAAGACAAAACACATGGCAGGGAAACCAGTAAGGGGGATGCTGTAGAAGTCAGGACCAGAGGCTGGCAGCTTAGTGTAGGGTAGTGGCAGAGAAGACAGAACGAAGCTGGCTGATTGAACAGCTAGAAGGTAGAACCAAGAAGACGTGCACGTGTGTGTGTGCGTGTGCGTGTGTGTGTGTGTGTGTGTGTAAGGGGTACAATGGAGAAAGAGGCCTAAACACCAAATAAATATCTGAGGAAAGGGCTGCATGCAGTGGCTCACGTCTGTAATCACAGCACTTTGGGAGATCAAGGCAGGTGGATTTCTTGAGTCCAGAAGTTCAAGACCAGCCTGGCTAACAGGGCAAAACCCTATCTCTATTAAAAATACAAAAATTAGCTGGGTGTGGTGGTGCATGTCTGTAATCCTAGCTACTCAGGAGGCTGAGGTGAGAGGATCACTTGAGCCTTGGAGGTCAAGGCTGCAGTGAGCCATGATGGCACTACTGTACTCTAGCCTGGGCAACACGGCAAGACCTTGTTTCGAAAAGAAAATAATAAATAAATAAAAAAGTCTGAGGAATGACATGTGTTGCTGCCACATTCTTTTATTACATGAAATGCCTTCCCTTCTACTCCATCCTTCCAGACACAGTTCCTTCCTATTTTCTCCACAAAATTCTGATTTTCTCTCCTTCTTTCCAAGAGAGTTCTGGAATTTTAGAGCTGAATATTCTTGAGTAGTTGACATGACTCAGAAACTGCCTGAATATGGCCAGGCATAGTGGCTCATGCCTGTAATCCTGGAACTTTGGGAGGTTGAGCTGGGCAGATCACCTGAGTTCAGGAGTTCGAGACCAGCCTGCCCCACATGGTGAAACCCTGTCTCTACTAGAAATACAAAAATTAGCCAGGTGTGGTGGCAGGCGCCTGTAATCCCAGCTACTTGGGAGGCTGAGGCAGGAGAATTATTTGAATCTGGGAGGTGGAGGTTGCAGTGAGCTGAGATTGAGCCACTGCACTCCAGCCTGGGCGACAGAGTGAGACTCTGTCTCAAAACAAAGTAAAACAGCCGGGCGCGGTGGCTCAAGCCTGTAATCCCAGCACTTTGGGAGGCCGAGGCGGGTGGATCACGAGGTCAAGAGATCGAGACCATCTTGGTCAACAAGGTGAAACCCCGTCTCTACTAAAAATACAAAAAATTAGCTGGGCATGGTGGCCCGTGCCTGTAATCCCAGCTACTCAGGAGGCTGAGACAGGAGAATTGCCTGAACCCAGGAGGCGGAGGTTGTGGTGAGCCGAGATCGCGCCATTGCACTCCAGCCTGGGTAACAAGAGCGAAACTCCGTCTCAAAAAAAAAAAAAAAAAAACAACAACAAAGTAAAACAAAACAAAACTACCTGAATATGGAGACCATGTCTTAGTCAACTTTCTTTTCTTTTTCTTTCTTTTTTTGAGACAGAATCTCTCACTGTTGCCCAGGCTGGACAGCTCACCACAACCTCTGCCTCCCAGGTTAAAGCGATTCTCCTGCCTCAGCCTCCCAATTAGATGAGATTACAGGCACCTGCCACCACACCTACCTAATTTTTGTATTTTTAGTAGAGACAAGGTTTCACCATGTTGGCCAGGCTGGTCTTGGAACTCCTCACCTCAGGTGATCCACCCACTTATCCTCCCAAAGTGCTGGGATTACAGGTGTGAGTCGTCTCGGCCAGCTGTCTTAGTCAACTTTTTATCCCATCCACCCCATCTACCCAACACTTGTGAAGATCCAGGACCATGTTTTAAAACTTTTCGTCTGACTGCACGCATGGTACTGTCATTAATAACCTGTGCTAATATAAAGCTCTGTGACCCATAAGGCATTATACAGATGTGGGAGCTTTCACAGCTGTATTCTCTCCTCACAGAATTCTTATAAAATAGGTACTATTATAAGGGAAATAAACTCAGAACTAAAGTGACATATCCAAGGTAACAGTCACTAAAAGAATGGCAGTGCCAAGATTGAACATCCAGGGAACCCACCTGGAATGCTCTACCACCCTCCATGAAGAGTGAATATTCATATATATCCAGGAGGACTGCTAACTCTTGGAGGCAGCTGAGTACCACTTCTGGGAATCCTTCTTAGTTTCAAGTATTTATTCAAAAATGTTTATTGAGCACCTACTATGTGCTAACTATGGCACTTAGTGTTGGAGGTGCAGCAATGAAGAAGGCAGAGAAGATGCTTACCCTCATTCTAGTTTAGGGAGCCATCAAACCAGGACACAAATACATAAACACTATAAGTGATAGATGCTATAAACAAAATATAAGGCTGGGTGCTGTGGCTCACACCTGTAATCCCAGCACTTTGGGAGGCCGAGGCGGGCGGATCACAAAGTTAGGATATTAATACAATCCTGGCCAACATGGTGAAACCCCGTCTGTACTAAAATACAAAAAATTGGCTGCGCATGGTGGCACACACCTGTAGTCCCAGCTACTGGGGAGGCTGAGGCAGGAGAGTCGCTTGAACCTGGGAGGCGGAGGTTGCAATGAACCGAGATCGCGCCACTGGACTCGAGCCTGGGCGACAAAGAGAGATCCTGTCCCAAAAAAAGAAAAAGAGAGAGAGAGAGAGAGAGAGAATAACATGAGAGTAAGTGTGAAGTGTGTCCTTTTTTGCTGGCTCTGCTTCAGATAGAGTGGTCAGAGAAATCCTCTCAGAAAAGTAACGTTTGAGACGCTCAACGAAAACCATTCGGTAGGCGCTTAACGAAAACCATTTTCCCACAAACTTAATTCTGGAAACGACAAAGAAAGGAAAAAGTGTACTTAGTCTGCACAGGGGCCGCTCCCAGGCCTCCAACCTTCGTTGCCAGACTGTGACTGGAAAGCGGACAGTTCCCGGCCTATCCACGCCGCCACCATTAGAGGGCGCCGCGGGTCCTCCCAGTCCCCAGGAGGCGCCATGGCCCCAGGCACTGCCAAACTGACATCTGGTACCTAACAGTCGAGGCCCCGACGCCCCGCGTCCAGGAAGAGGGCAAGGGCGGCGCTGGGAAGCCATGAGGCCCTAGGGAATCGCGGAGGGTCACTGGGCCCCCTCAAGGAGAGGACGTCCTCGGCATTGCAAACCCATACCAGTGGCATAAGAACTCGCTCCCTCGGGGACAGCCTGTTTCCGGCGCCTTTAAACCAGGAAGTACTGCTGTGTCCAATCCTGGCCCTCCTTTCGCACTTAGTCTTTGAGTCCTTCCTCTCCCGGCTTGTGCTGGAGCCAAGGAGGCTAAGGCTACCAATCAGCGCTCAGAAAAGGCGCATGCGTCTTCGAACGAACGCGACATTCGGTTAACTTTGACCCCAAAGCAACCTCCCCTCTCCCACTTCCCTCGCTGTCAAGATGGCGCTCTCCAGGGTGTGCTGGGCTCGGGCTGCTGTGTGGGGTTCAGCAGTCACCCCTGGACATTTTGTCACCCGGAGGCTGCAAATTGGTCGCTCTGGCCTGGCTTGGGGGGGCCCTCGGTGAGGGACCTGTAGCGAGAAAAGCATTTTTGACGTCCAGGCTCTCAGTGTCTGAACCTTGCTTGCATTCTGTCTCTTAATTCTCAGGGTTCCACGCCTTGGCCCTGGAATTTTTATTCTTCTGCTCAGGATTCAAACACCGATCCCCACTAGTGATCTGGCTTCCTGGCCCTCTCTACTCTCAGTGCCCCATATTGTCTGGTCTCCCCGCGTGTCCTGAGCTCATCTTTCAGCCTCCTCACTTTTTCGGCTCAGGTTTTGCCGCTATCTCGATTCCACCTCTCTCTGACCTAGCCTGCAGTTCAAATTGTCCCACAGGCATTGCGCTCTCTCCAGAGTCATACCCTGAGTTCCTTTCTTGCCTGGCCTTTGCTTGATCTTTGTTTCTCAGTCTGATTGCCTATCTCTTCTTGACCCCAAGATCTTCCTTGGATTTCAGAAGTGTCAAGCCTTGGCATACATTCTCCGAGACTCCTGCTGTACATTAGGGACTCAAGGCGTAAGGGAGCTTCTAGAACTGGTTCCCAGATAGTCTCTTTGATCTTCCTTGTAGGTCTTCAAAGCTTCACCTTTCTCCAAAGACAGATGTGAAGAACTTGATGTCTTATGTGGTGACCAAGACAAAAGCGATTAATGGGAAATACCATCGTTTCTTGGGTCGTCATTTCCCCCGCTTCTATGTCCTGTACACAATCTTCACGAAAGGTAAAAACAAAACCATAATAGAAATTCCTGAATCAGCTCTTGGGCAGGATCAGAGAGTTCGCATAAATAAGATCATTTGCAGGTTCTGCTATGGGGATGTGAGCTGAGATATCTTATATTTCATAAATGCTTGTGCCTTAAACTAATTCTTATAAATTAGCACTTCTTGAGAATGTTTCTAGAAAGATGTTACGAGAAATAACTTATGACAGCAGCATGATGGAGGGGGGTAGAATATAGATATGTTCTCATACTTTTCTTAACCACACATCTGGCTATAGTAGAAATTTTTTTGTCCAGCACAGGGTAGGGATCTATGGCTGTACAGACCTGCCCTGTGATTGATTTCCTGTGACACATAGGAAAATGAGGTCTGACCCTTGTTACGAATCTATATTAGGTAGCATGTTGTAGTGGAAATAGCACTGCATAATACTTGGTTTCTAAACGTTTTGTTTCAAATCAGAGATCCTTAGTTACTAGGAGATGATATGTCTAGTGCCAGGTGTCTACTCTGGAGCCAGATTGCCTGAATCAAATCCCAGCTCATCACTGTGTGATTGGACTAATTAATTAACCTCTCTGTTCCTTGGTTTTCTTATCTGTAAAATGGGAGTTATAGAACCTACCTATTTATCACATGGTTGTGAAGATTAAAAAATCAATACATGTAAAGTACATAGAACAGGTCCTGATCCCTAGTAAGTGCCAAATAAATGTTAGTTATTGTTATCTAAATGTTAGATAACAATATTGTAGATTGGCACAAAAGTAATTGGGGCTTTTGTCTTTCAATGGCAAAAACCGAAATTGCATTTGCATCAACTTAGAATATGCTCTGTGCTTTTATCATAACACTGTACTAAACTTCACTGTCAACTCTGAACATTTTCATAATTATTACTAGCTTCATGGACTTGAAAAATTACTTATCCTTAATCTGTAAAGTGAAGATAAAATTGGCTGCTTTTTCTGTTCTCGTGTAGATAAATAGAATCTAATGAAAGAAAGATGAAAGCATTTGTGTTTGTTTTTAAACCTTTTATTACGGAAATTTTTAAACATGCACAAAGGTGGAGAGAGCAGTGTAACAAAGTTCCATGTATTCACCTCACTTCATTATCATAACTCATGGCTGCCAATTTTCATTTATATACTTGCCCTATGTATTATTTTGAAGACAGTTGAGATATCATATGACATGTAAATCATTGATAAATATGAAAGCCTTAAAAGTAGATGCAAGAATTTTCATAGAATGAAGATGTAAAATATAATCATAGAAATATATTGAATTAGATTACTTTAAAAAGTGTTCCTATGGCCGGGCACGGTGGCTCAAGCCTGTAATCCCAGCACTTTGGGAGGCCGAGGTGGGTGGATCACGAGGTCGAGAGATCGAGACCATCTTGGTCAACATGGTGAAACCCCATCTCTACTAAAAATACAAAAAACTAGCTGGGCGTGGTGGCGCGTGCCTGTAATCCCAGCTACTTAGGAGGCTGAGGCAGGAGAATTGCCTGAGCCCAGGAGGCGGAGGTTGCGGTGAGCCGAGATTGCGCCATTGCACTCCAGCCTGGGTAACAAGAGCGAAACTCTGTCTCAAAAAACAAAAAACAACAAAAAAAAGTGTTCCTGGCCAGGCGCGGTGGCTTACGCCTGTAATCCCAACACTTTGGGAGGCCGAGACAGGCGGATCACAAGGTTAAGAGTTTGAGCCCATCCTGGCCAACATGGTGAAACCTCGTCTCTACAAAAAATACAAAAATTAGCTGGGCGTGGTGGTGTGCGCCTGTAGTCCCAGCTGCTCGGGAGGCTGAGGCAGGAAAATTGCTTGAACCTGGGAGGTGGTGGTTGTAGTGAGCCAAGATCGCACCACTGTACTCCAGCCTGACACCTGGCAACAGAGCAAGACTCTGTCTCAAAAAAATAAAATAAAATAAAAAGTGTTCCTGGCTGAGCATGGTGGCTCATGCCTGTAATCCCAGCACTTTGGGAGGCTGAGTTGGGTGGATCATGAGGTCAGGAATTCGAGATCAGCCTGGCCATCATGGTGAAACTCCATCTGTACTAAAAATATAAAAATTAGCCAGGTGTGGTGGCAGGCGCCTGTAGTCCCAGCTACTCAGGAGGCTGAGGCAGGAGAATTGCTTGAACCTGGGAGGCAGAGGTTGTGGTGAGCTGAGATAGCACCATTGCACTCTAGCCTGAGCGACAGAGCAAGAGTCCATCTCAAAAAAAAAAAACATGTTCCAGGTTGGGCGCAGGGGCTCATGCTGTAATTCTAGCACTTTGGGAGGCTAAGGCGGGTGGATTGCTTGAGGTCAGGAGTTTGAGACCAGCCTGACCACATGGTGAAACCCCGCCTCTACTAACAATAAAAAATTAGCCAGGCTTGGTGGCACGTGCCCATAATCCCAGCTTCTTGGGAGGCTGAGGCAGAAGAATTGCATAAACCTGGGAGGTGGAGGTTGCAGTGAGACAAAATCATACCACTGACCTCCAGCCTGGGTGATAGAGTGAGACTTCATCTCAAAAAAAAGGAAAAAAAAGTTCCAGAAAGGAGATAAACTAATATCTGACCGAAGAATACAAAGGGTTAATTTAGCAAGACTTTCTGAGGTTAGGGAGCTTGGTGTTTAAAAAGGACTAAGCAATGAAACAGAAGAGGGAGACCATTCTGTAGCAGATTACAGAAGCCCAGTTTGGTAGAAGAGAGGCGATGTGCTAGGGGAAAAAGGTTTTGAAAAGAGATTTGGGTTAATCTCAAGAGTTTCACTACCTAGTTTCTATTGTTGGGGAGGGGCCAGAGTGTTTGCATGTGATTGAACATGGAGTAGGAAGCTGTGGTTAAGATTCAAACTGGGATAACATCACACTCTGTCCTCTACTTTAATGAGGCAGGATTTCGGATGTTATGGGCTGATGCCAAAAAGGCTAGAAGAATAAAGACAGATATGTGGAATCACAATATGGAATTTCATCAACTTCCATACCGGGAGATGGAGCATTTGAGACAGGTATGGGCCAGGGGCAGATATCCAGAAGTTCCTGGTGAGGTAATTACATTTAATCAAGATCTCAAGGTTTTTTCTTTCCTTTGTTCATGATTGATCACACTTTTGCCCTTTGCCATGAGAACCAAATATTGAACTGAATGAGGCATCAGATTATTTGTAAGAATTGGGTTCATCCAGAGTGGTAGCCTTCCACAGCAAGAGCGTCATAGAATTTCTGGTACACTTGATGAACGAAAGTTGTAAACACTAAAATCCAATTAGTTTTTGAACATATGAAAGTCTGCAAGAGCGGCTGGGCAAGGTGGCTCACACCTGTAATCTCAGCACTTTGGAAGGCCAAGGTGGGCGGATCACCTGAGGCCTACATGTTGAAACCCCATCTCTTACTAAAAATACACAAATTAGCTGAGTTTGGTGGCAGGTACCTGTAATCCCAGCGACTTGGGAGGATAAGGCAGGAGAATTGCTTGAACCCAGGAGGTGGAGGTTGCAGTGAGCAAAGATTGTGCCATTGCACTTCAGCCTGGGCAACAAGAGTGAAACTCTGTCTCAAAAAAAAAAAAGTCTGCAAGGATTCAAAGGGCATCACAAAAATAGTATTTGGTGGTAACTTGATGGCTAGTTTTGAAGCTGAGAGTAAGAATCTAGGACCCATTCTGCAGATCAGGAAGAGTTCACTGAAAGATTTGATATAATGTCGGGCTCTGTACTGGCCATTATTTGGGATACAGAAGTAAGCAAATTGGAGGTTTTGTCCTCAAGGAACTAACCATTCAGAATTAGTTAGAAATTAACTTGGGGACCACGTGCAGTAGCTCATGATTATAATCCCAGCACTTTGAGGCTTGTTCAACATGGCAAAACTCCATCTCTACTAAAAATACAAAAATTAGCCTTGTGTGGTGGTTCCAGCCTGTAATCTCCCTGGGTGGCTGAGGCAGGAGGATCACTTGAACCCAGGAGGTGGAGGTTGCAATGAGCCAGGATCTCACCACTGCACTCCAGCCTGGTGACAGAACAAGACTCTGTCTCAAAAAATAAAAAAGAAATAAATTTGGTCCTTGCTCTGGGCTGTAATGGAAGTTTACTGTATGGTGGGGTGGAGGGATTGTCTATTGCATTAATAACTTATTTGGGTTAAAACTGCATTTGTGTTTATTTCTGCTTAGTTCCGCCAAGACGTCAACAAGTGTCTTTTCCTAGGTATTATTTCCACTCCACCTTTTGCCAACTACCTGGTCTTCTTACTAATGTGAGTACAGACTTCCGTCTCCCCAACATCTTGAAGATGTATCAATTTTTTAAAATTAAGAATTATTTTAAGCAGAACTTTTCATTTCAGAAGCTAGTCAGAGGTTATCAAACTTCTCCTCCAGTCTTCTCATTATCCCAAGGTTCATAAAAGCCACTCAGGAAGACCTTGGTTACTGGGACACATCACAGCTAGAGGTGCAGGTGGCCTAGACTCTCCCTATTTCTTAGCTGCCCTGAGTGATGCGATATAAGATAATGACCTTCTCCATCATCCCTAGAGGAAGCAACTCACTCCCCAAGAGAGAGCAATTTTGGACTAATTTCTATAGAAAAAAAAGTTTATTTTATATTCTGATAACATGTTCTTATTACTTCATGACCAAAATGACATTTCTAAACTGTGATCTTACATGTCATTAATTATCGATTGCTGTATAACAAATAACCTCAAAGCTTAATAGCATAAAACAGTAGTATAAATCATTTTCATGATTTTGTAGGTCAAGAATTAGGGCAGTGCTAAGGTGGGCGGTTGACTTCTCTCTTCCATGTAATGTTGACAGTGGTTTCTTACTGATATTTAGCTACTGAATGGACTAGTCTGGAAGGTCCAAAGTCACTCTTAGGCCTGGTGCCCTGGCAGGGATGGCTACACGGCTAGAACTGTGAACCAGAGTGCCCACATGTGGCTTCTTCAGTATGGCAGCCTCAGGATAGTGGGGCTTCTAACACGGCAGCTCAGGGCTCCAAGAGTGAGGGTTCTAGTGTGTAAGAATCTACGGGACTCCATAACCTTGTCTTGGAGGTCACATAGACTCACTGCTGCTTTGTTCTGTTGACTGAATCAGTCACCTAGATTGAAAAAACGGAGGATATAGACCTCATCCCTCCATAAGAGGAGTGCCAGAGAATTTGTGGTCATGTTTTAAAACAACCAAACATGGAAATAAATGAATTAAAAAACAAACTGTGGCTGGACGTGGTGGCTCACACCTATAATCCCAGCACTTTGGGAGGCTAAGGTCAGGAGATTGAGACCAGCCTGGCTAACACTGTGAAACCTTATCTTTACCAAAAATACAAAAAATTAGCCAGGTATGGTGGCACCCGCCTGAAATCCCAGCTACTCCAGAGGCTGAGGCAGTCGAATCACTTCAACCCAAGAGGCGGAGGTTGCAGTGAACTGAGATCACGCCACTGCACTCCAGCCTGGGTGACAGAGCAAGACTCTGTCTCAAAAACAAACAAACAAATTGATTGCCTTTTATATTCTGTGTATATGTAAGGACTGTGCTATAGTTAGATTGTCAGCATCACATATAGTGTCCAGGTCAGTCTGCAACTCTGCCCAAAGCATGTTCTTCATACGCCTTAGTTCAAAAGGAGTCATTATATCTGATTGCTGCATGCCAGGCTATTCTACTCGTCGTTTCTTTCACATCACATTTCAGTAATGTTGCTTGAAATTGTGCTTCAGTGTGTCTTATAAACCTTGGTCTGAAGCCGGGCGCGGTGGCTCAAGCCTGTAATCCCAGCACTTTGGGAGGCCGAGGCGGGTGGATCACGAGGTCGAGAGATCAAGACTATCCCGGTCAACATGGTGAAACCCCGTCTCTACTAAAAATACAAAAAATTAGCTGGGCATGGTGGCGCGTGCCTGTAATCCCAGCTACTCAGGAGGCTGAGGCAGGAGAATTGCCTGAACCCAGGAGGCGGAGGTTGCGGTGAGCCGAGATCACGCCATTGCACTCCAGCCTGGGTAACAAGAGCGAAACTCCGTCTCAAAAAAAAAAAACAAAAACAAAAACAAAAAAGTGCAAAAAATTAGCTGGGCATGGTGGCACGTGCCTGTAATCCCAGCTACTCAGGAGGCTGAGGCAGGAGAATTGCCTGACCCCAGGAGGCGGAGGTTGCGGTGAGCCGAGATCACGCCATTGCACTCCAGCCTGGGTAACAAGAGCGAAACTCCGTCTCAAAAAAAAAAAAAAAAACCTTGGTCTGAGAGTCACTTAACAAAAAGGGCTGGGGCCGGGCACGGTGGTTCAAGCCTGTAATCCCAGCACTTTGGGAGGCTGAGGCGGGTGGATCACGAGGTCAAGAGATCGAGACTATCCTGGTCAACATGGTGAAACCCCGTCTCTACTAAAAATACAAAAAAATTAGCTGGGCATCGTGGCACATGCCTGTAATCCCAGCTACTCAGGAGGCTGAGACAGGAGAATTGGCTGAACCCAGGAGGTGGAGGTTGCGGTGATTCAAGATTGCGCCATTGCACTCCAGCCTGGGTAACAAGAACGAAACTCCGTCTCAAAAAAATTAAAAAAGAAAAAGGGCTGACTGTGGTGGCTCTCACTAGTAATCCCAGAACTTTGGGAGACTGAGGCAGGAAGACTGCTTGAGGCCAGAAGTTTGAGACCACCCTGGGCAATATAGCCAGACCTTGTCTCTGCAAAAAAAATTTAAAACCTAGCCGGGTATGGTGGCCTGTGCCTGTAGTCCCAGCTACTCAGTAGGCTGTGGTGGGAGGATTGCTTGAGCCTAGGAGGTTGAAGCTGCAGTGGACTGTGATCATGCCACTGCACTCCAGTCTGGGTGACACAGGGGACCCTGTCTCGAAAAAAAATTAGAAAAAGAATACTGAGGTAGGAAATGGTGTCTTAACTCTTCTTCCTAGTATTCATGTCTACCAAATGCTTTCTTTAGCTTCCTCTGAAAGAAGCCAGTTTCAGCAAGTGAGTGTGTGATTCTTTCTCCTTTCAGGTACCTGTTTCCCAGGCAACTACTGATCAGGCATTTCTGGACCCCAAAACAACAAATTGATTTCTTAGATATCTATCATGCTTTCCGGAAGCAGTCCCACCCAGAAATCATTAGTTATTTAGAAAAGGTCATCCCTCTCATTTCTGATGCAGGACTCCGGTGGCGCCTGACAGATTTGTGCACCAAGGTATTCCTGCTTCACCCTTCCTACAAACGTGGATCTTGTTATATCAGTGTGCACTAAAACTAGGTAAGAGGGGTAGTCAGGACTTTCCTAACATCTACCAATCTCTTACCTCTTCCAAGATACAGCGTGGTTCCCACCCAGCAATATGTGATATCTTGGCTCTGAGAGAGTGTTTCTCTAACCATCCTCTGGGCATGAAACAACTCCAGGCTTTTCACGTGGTGAGCACTTTGAGGGCTTGTCTTTTCCGTAGCTTCACCATGTTTCAGATCTTTGCTTGAGCTCATACTATTTGCCTTTCCCCTCCTATGTGGTTGTGTTACAGAAAGCCTTGAGCCGAGCCATGCTTCTCACACCTTACCTGCCTCCTCCCTTGTTAAGACGTCGTTTGAAGACTCATATAACTGTGATTCACCAGCTGGACCAGGCTTTGGCAAAGCTGGGGATTGGCCAGCTGACTGCTGAGGAAGTAAAATCGGTAAGAGCTTGACATCAACCCTCAACCATTGGTGTGCTTTTGAGCCTACAGCAGGCTGGAGATTTACAGGGGCTCCTTGTCTTGCTTTTTTTTTTTTTTTTTTTTCCTTGAGTTTGAGTTTGAGATGGAGTTTCACTCTTGCCCTTGCCCTTGCCTTGGCTGGAGTGCAGTGGCACGATCTCAGCTCACTGCAACCTCCGCCTCCCTGGTTCAAGTGATTCTTCTGCCTTAGCCTCCGAGTAGCTGGGACTACAGGCACATGCCACCATGCCAAGCTAATTTTTGTATTTTTAGTAGAGATGGGGTTTCACCATACTGGCTAGGCTGATGTCAAACTCCTGGCCTCAAGTGATCCACCCACCTTGGCCTTCCAAAGTGCTGAGACTACAGGTGTGAGCAGCTGCACCCAGCCTATTTATTTTTCAGTAGAGATGGGGGTCTCACTATGTTGACCAAGCTGGCCTTGAACTCTTGGCCTCAAGTGACCCTCCCATCTCAGCCTCCCAAAGTGCAGGGATTATAGGTGTGAACCACTGCCCCTGGCCTTTTTAAAAAGTATTTTTTTTTTTTTTTTTGAGACGGAGTTTCGCTCTTGTTACCCAGGCTGGAGTGCAATGGCGCGATCTCGGCTCACCGCAACCTCCGCCTCCTGGGTTCAGGCAATTCTCCCGCCTCAGCCTCCTGAGTAGCTGGGATTACAGGCACGTGCCACCATGCCCAGCTAATTTTTTTGTATTTTTAGTAGAGACGGGGTTTCACCATGTTGACCAGGATGGTCTCGATCTCTTGACCTCGTGATCCACCCGCCTCGGCCTCCCAAAGTACTGGGATTACAGGCTTGAGCCACCGAGCCCAGCCTAAAAAGTATTTTTTAATTAGCCAGGAGCAGTGGCACATGCCTGTAATCCTAGCTACCTGGGAGGCTGAGACACGAGAATTGCTTGAACCCAGGCTGTGGATTGCATTGAGCAAGGGTTGTGCTACTGCAGTCCAACCTGGACGACAGAGTGAGACTCTGTCTAAATAAATAAATAAATAAATAAAATTTATTTTTGTAGAGACAGGGTCTGAATGTTGCTCAGGCTGGTCTTGAACTCCTGGGCTCAAGCGAGCCACCCCCCTCGGCTTTTCAAAGTGTTGGGATTGCAGGCATGAGCCACTGTGCCAAGTTTCTTGCCTCATTTCTATATCTTTTTTCTCGATGAACTTAACTAGGGGGAAGGAATTGCCCACAGTAATTTTGGTTTGCATTTCTTTTCTTTGGGCACTCCAGAAAGCAAGGATACTGCAATTTAGACCTACTGTTTTAGATCAGATAGAACTCTTTGCTTGTCATCTTGTCCATCACTGGTTTTCAGATTGCCATGACGAAACGCTTCATGTGGGGATGAGATTGTAATTTATTTAAAGGAGACGTAGGATTGTTTGTGGATTTCCATTTCCTTGGCAATTCACTCAATGATTATTAAGGACCATTTCTCTTCTGATAGGCTTGTTATCTCCGTGGCCTGAATTCTACCCATATTGGTGAAGACAGGTGTCGAACTTGGCTGGGAGAATGGCTGCGGATTTCCTGCAGCCTGAAAGGTAAAACACTTTTCTGTGGTTATACCACTAAAATCCAAGTCACTTTTATATTTTATTCTGAGGTCATTTTGAAGTTAATTATTGAGTACTATGAGACCCTTATCTATCTATGTATCTATGTATGTATAATTGAAAGGGCACAAAGTCACATGCCTATCATGCCTGGGCAGGTAATGAAGTAGGCTGTAGGACAAGAGGGAGTGGTGGGGACTGTGGGGCATAAGAGCGAATGCATGCTCGTGTGAATCAATTTTCCAACCTTGGCACTTTCTTGTGGGGGGCTGTCCTGTGCTTTATAGGTACTTATTATAGCAGTTTCCCTAGCCTCTGCCCACTAGATGCCAATAGCACCCCTTCACCTGCAGTTGTCACAACCAAAATGTCTTCAGACATTGCCAAATGTCCTAGGGGTGGGGAGGAGAGAGGCAGGATTGTCTCTGTTGAGAAATACTGGTCTAAAGGCATTCAAACTCAAAATAAAAACAGTCTGGTGACCAAACAAAAAGTATCTGAGGGTATTAGGCTTGTTGGTTCCTGTTTAGGCTAGGTCTTGATGTTTTCTGGGTCTTTGGATGTTAGGGTAGGCCTACTAATCTTGAAGCTGAGAAGTGTCCCCAGAGCACCAACTTCTACCAGAAGACTCCCAAGGCGACCAGTGCTTAGTACCATGACCATCTCTGAATTTTCTACTGCAGTCACATGAGAAATAGAGGATGAGTCAATAGGAATATATAGTAGAAGGAAAGGAAGGCATGCTTACAGGGGCTGAAACAAAGAAGGGGAACTTTAAGAATAACAAGTTTTTTTTTTTTTTTGAGACGGAGTTTCGCTCTTGTTACCCAGGCTGGAGTGCAATGGCGCGATCTTGGCTCACTGCAACCTCCGCCTCCTGGGTTCAGGCAATTCTCCTGCCTCAGCCTCCTGAGTAGCTGGGATTACAGACACGTGCCACCATGCCCAGCTAATTTTTTGCATTTTTAGTAGAGACGGGGTTTCACCATGTTGACCAGGATGGTCTCGATCTCTCGACCTCGTGATCCACCCGCCTCGGCCTCCCAAAGTGCTGGGATTACAGGCTTGAGCCACCGTGCCCGGCCAGAATAACAAGTTCTTAATACCACCCCTCCCTGCACTTGGCTTCCTGCCTCCAGGCTAAAGCCATATATAACAAGGCAGTTATAAGGCAGAGTGTTCCCAAGCCAAATCACTAACACTGTGGTGTTTTCAGAAGCTGAGCTGTCTCTCTTGCTGCACAACGTGATCCTGCTCTCCACCAACTACCTTGGGACAAGGCGCTGAGTGAACCATGGAGTGGATGGCATTATCCTGCAGTCACATAGTGTAGCAGTGCGGGACCAAACAGCACTTGCTAGTGAAGTCTGTGTGCATTGTTAAGTATGTGGGAGGTAGAGAGGAGCAGGTGCCCTGGGCTTCACAGCATGGCACATATGTGGGAACTGCAGACATTCCCCTCATGGTGAGAACTGAAACAGACCCTCTTGCCAAGCGTGGCCCATATGAGGCGTCATCCCATCCCCCTCATAATTACTAATAGCTGGAACTGGCAGCAGCCTCTGCTGGGCTTTTACTGTGATGTGTTCAGTTCATGTTCTAGGAAGTCAGCTTTTGCCCCAGGTGGGAATCCTTATTTGGCTTAGGACTGATCCACTTCCATGTTACTTCCATCTGTGGGTTTTTGTTGTTGCTGTGAAAGAATCTGCGGCTGGCCAGAACACTCCTTTGGCTGGAGCACTCGTGTCCATGCTTGTAATTCAGTGTTTCCCTCCATCCTTTCTGATATGACCAAAAATCAAGTTGTTTTCTTTGTCCGCCTCACTGGCATGGGCTAATCACTTCCTTTTCAAACTCTTTGAACACCTTGACTTTTTTTTTTTTTTTTTTTTTTCAGACAGAGTCTCGCTCTATCGCCCAGGCTAAAGTGCAATGGCACAATCTCAATTCACTGCGACTTCTGCCTCCTGGGTTTTAAGCAGTTCTCTCTGCCCAGCCTCCTGAGTAGCTGGGATTACAGGCACCCACCACCACACCTGGCCAATTTTTGTAATTTTATTTTATTATTATTTTTTATTTTTTTAATTTTTTTGAGATGGAGTTTCGCTCTTGTTACCCAGGCTGGAGTGCAATGGCGCGATCTCGGCTCACTGCAACCTCCGCCTCCTGGGTTCAGGCAATTCTCCCGCCTCAGCCTCATGAGTAGCTGGGATTACAGGCACGCGCCACCATGCCCAGCTAATGTTTTGTATTTTTAGTAGAGACGGGGTTTCACCATGTTGACCAGGATGGTCTCGATCTCCCGACCTTGTGATCCACCCGCCTCGGCCTCCCAAAGTGCTGGGATTACAGGCGTGAGCCACCGTGGCTGGCTGACTTTTTTTTTTTGATGAGTAACTTGCAGGAATATTCTATTGGAAAAGATAACGGGAAGTACAAGTGCTTCCTGACCTCTTTCCAATGTTTCAAGCCTTCACTCTCCATTGTCTTTTCTGGGCTGTATTACAGCCCCTGTGGTCTTCAACAATTTGCTACCTCCACTGTGATGCAGCAATCCAACTTTAACTGACAGTGGCTGCCTTCTTTGGGCCAGGAATCAAACCTGTAATGTACTAATCACTGCCCAGCCTGAGATCAGGAGAGGTGTGCATCAAGTTAGTAAGTTAGGTTTAGCTTTTGTGTGTGCATCAGTGGCTTACAGTTCTGTAATAACTTATTGTAAATGCATGAAGCACTGTTTTTAAACCCAAGTAAAGACTGCTTGAAACTTGTCAATGGAAATGATGTACGCATACTCTAATCACTTTGCTGAGTCTTCTTTTACAAGACTGACATAACCTAACAAATGGGGATTTAATTGGTTGGAATATAACCTTCTGATGGACATTTTGCAGGAACTGACTTGAAGTTGATCTTCTTGCTGGACACTTTAAGGTGATAGTAAGGAAAAAAGAATTTCCTAAAATTAATGGAATGAGAAAATGGGAGCCCAGATTAGGGACAGGGCAAAGCTCCAACAACGCAGGAGCAAGACCTGCTTCAACTGAACAGGTACACAAGGGCAGATGAAGCGAGTCCAGCTCTTGGTGCTCCAAAGAGAATATTCTATTTTTCCATCACAAAGTGTTTCTATTGTTAACATTAATTCCTAACTGACCTAATTAGTTTTATAACGAAGCTGGAGAAGCATCCTTTTTCTAACAAGTAACTGAATTGTGGCCTGCCAAGACAAAGTAACGCACCATTCTTTTGATTATTTCTTTAATATTACATTTAAATATTCTTTTTAAATACAGCATTATCACAATGTAAATAACCTAAAGGGGAAAAAAAATTGTTTTCAGAGAACCAGACAAGCTTTGGATTCACATTGAAACTACTACCTGTGTACAGTATGTGAGAAAGGAGATTGGAAAATAATAAGTGCTGTGATGAGTCATTTCTTTTATCTAGGCCCAGACTGGGACTGAAGCTATCTGCTTCTATGACCAGAGGCCTAGCTTTCCTAGCAACCACGAGCTAGAATTCTGTCCAACTCAGGTAGCACCAGAAGTGAGATGGACTAGGTTGTAGAAACCTTTTGCTTGACAAGACAGTTAATGCTAAATGTTAATATTTAGCACTCGAAAATTTGGGATCAGTGTGAGTCACAACTGTAGCGTTAATGAAGGGATGGACTTAGATGAAGAAACTACAGGTTTTCAGAAACATCAAATATCTTGTGGGTTGGCAATGAGCTTAATAATTACAGATTCATAGTCCTGGTTTGATCCAAAAAGCTAATGTGTTCCTCATTGTGCAGCTGGAATCTACTTCCTAGATTAAACTGGAGCCTTCCTGCAGAGGCGATGTGCAGACCTTACCCTCCCCTTCTGACACAATCTTTGAAAAAGATTATTTTCTCCATAAAGCCAAATTTCCAATTAAGCTTCATTTGAGGGTACCAGTCTAATGTCGGGGGAGTTATAGCTCAGTTCTGGAGAGCTTCTAGATATAAGGTACTTAAGACTCTCAACTCTGTTTCAAGGGACTAGGGGATGGGGAGAGATAAGGACCTATGTACTTATGTCCCCTCTAAACATAAAACCAAGCAAAAACTGGAATGAATAGGAAAGGCAGAATTAACTAGAAGATGTATGTGTAATAAATACAAATCCTTTCAGGCTCAGAGTTTAGAGACTTTGGGGGTGAAATGCTGCTGTGACATACATGATGGTTTCTGTAGGACACCAGGGCCTCCTTAAAGCCCACCAGAAAAGGCTTTATAAGCAAGGTAAGTAGGAGTAGTGTCTCCCCCCAACAACACACAGTTTTTCACTTTTTTCTTTTGTGGTAATAAACCATACCAGAAGTGAAGTATGGGGTAAAGGATGCTTGAGAGGAACAGTTGTGCTCCTTACTCCATCCATTTTAGAGCAGAGACAAAGATCCCTTTGCTAATAAAAGGAATCAGTGGTATTCAGTGGGGGAGATCTTAGAACATAGGATGAATACGAACAGTATTCCCCTGACAGAGGTAAGAGGGGGAGATCCTAAAACACAGGATGAATACGAACAGTATTCCCCTGACAGAGGTAAGAACTGAATCAAACTGAATGAGTTCCATTCTATACACTTCAAAGATTATAATTAGAACTTGGAAGCCTTTGGAATCTAGGAGTTGCATGTGACATTTAAGAACTGGTTTGGCTTCAAATTTTTACATATCATCAAGATGGAGGGGTCCAATAAACATTTGCAATTTTTTTTTTATTTTAAAGACAGGGTTTCACCATGTTGGTCAGGCTGGTCTTGAACTCCGGACCTCAGGTGATCCGCCCGCCTTGGCCTCCAAAGTGCTTGGATTACAGGCGTGAGCCACCACACCTGGCCTACATTTGCAATTTTTGGAACTGAACTGGAACAGTGTAAGAACTCTCTAACCGGGTATGTCGAAGAAGGACCATGAAGGTAGATACAGGAAAAAAGAACAAAAACCAGTTGGTGGCTTTTAAGATTGCCACATCCTACATTCCATGAAAGCTCAGATCTCACAAAGAGGGAAAAACCTGCGTGAAAAAACAAGCACAGCACAAATAAGTCATCTTTCCAGGTAGCAAGCAGCCTGTTCCCGCTGCCTCCTTTGGCCACAGCTAATGTTCCACATAGGCCTCCTGTGGGATGGGTGAGCTCCAGCCTAAAGCTGCCTGACAGTGCTAGTGTCAGACATGTACAGAAGGCTCAGGCTCTTTGTACCACATCCCCAGCCAATCCAGCTTTTTTTCTCCAAAGGAAAAATGATGGAAGGAAAAGAAGACACATAGACAAGTTGAACTCTAGTACTAACGAACATGTGGAAGAAGCAATTCAAGTTACAGACCTGGAATCCCCAGTGTGGGGAACAGGTCAGAGAACACCAAACATGTCAAATATTAACTTATTCACCAAATAGGGGATTGAAGGACACCAGGTTAAATTTTTGTAAATCCTGGAGATTTTGTACAGAAGCAGAGACCCTTCCACTCCCTCCTCCCCAGACTTGACCAGGTGACTTTCCAGTTGAAGTATTATGACATACCAAAATGGGATATCAGAATAACCACTGAGAAAAACGAGCTTGTACTCTGCTGGGGCTTGGGAGAGAAGGGGCTTTGCCATGCTCTTCAAATCTCGTGTTCTGGTCCCTACAGAAAGAAGAGCTGCTTGAGTTGCCCAGCTTCTCCTGTGAGATCCTAGTTCTTTGTTCCAGTGGCCCAGAAAGCTCAGTGTTCAGCACTATGCAGCCTTCTCTGCCCAAGACTATCCCCATGTCAAGCTGGGGCTGGTCTCCTTGGTACTGTTTCCCTTTTAAAAAATACTCAAACAATCCTTTCCCACCCATTCCCCAAAGACCCCAATAATAACATGGGAGCAGCAGCTGCTTCTACAGTTTTGTTTTGAAATGGCGTTAGATAAAATAAGGGAATAAATAGAGAACGGGTAAGAGGCAGGACCTCCAGGACCTGTCACACTGCCAGAGGGAGTTCTAAGGAAGACTCTTCAGGGGGCCGATCCTCATTCTGCTGAGAGGTCTTCACCACCCCACAGCCCTCTTCATTGTCTGTGCGGAAGGGGAGGTTTGAGGGCGACCAGGAAGGGCGGAAGTCTTCATTTTCAGGCTCCTCAGGGTTACAATCTTCAGGCAATAGCGCTTCTAGGGTGGGTGTTTTCCCCACCTCTGATTTACAGAGGGCAGCTGGGTCTGTGGAGCTACAAGCCACCAGTGAGGTAACAGGGAGAGAGAAGACATTCAGATCCTTCTCCTTTGGGAAGGAGCCTGAGCCTTCTTCTGTACCAGGCTCTCCTTTCACTCCCAAGACTGGCCTCTGCTCCACTTGATAATAGACCAGGGGCCCACTGTTCAAGTAGGATGGGCTATTTACCGTTGAGGCAGTTGGATGGTCGGAGTTCTCGGTAAAGCATAGGACAGAGGAGCCTGGGGGCAGCTGAGCCTGGATGAGAATGGGGGCTGTAAGGCCTGGGCACAGCTCTTCGGGGACAGCCAGGGGCTCCTCCAAGATGCACACACCCAGGCTCTCGATGCTCGAGTCCAGGCTGGCACTAGAGCCGCTGGAATCTTCTTCTGCCTTGAGCCGCTCCAGTTCCTCTGCACTCTGCAGGTGCATCACTGCTGTCTCATTCTCAGCAATGAACTCCTGGAAGTCCTGGGTCTCAGAACCCTGTGCTCCAGTCAGGCTGCAACTGGCAGTGGGGGAGGGCTCCTCATCTGGAGCTACTGGGCGGCTCACCTGTCGCTTGCTCTCCAGCTCCAGCTTCATAATGGTGTGGAGGTAATGAGTCCGGACCCGGATTGGATTAAATTCAATGCGCCCAGCCATGTTCCCACAGCCATCCCGGGAGCAGCCACATGGAAAAGACATGCGATCCACCTGAGGGGGGGACAAGGAGGTGGGAGGAAGATGAGACCAACAGTCCTAACAGTGGAGACGGGAGACATTAGTGGGCAAACAGGCAGTTGGGATTTGAGGTCTCCTTATAAGAAAAGCAACCAATTCAAAGCATAACATGCAGTGTGAGCTAACAGAACACTAGATGGTAGTTATCAGACCACTTGCATTTCAATTCCAGCTCAGCCATTAATTAGTGGTGTGACCTCAAGAGAATCATTTATCTCTCTAGGGCTTTGTTTCCTCTTCTAAATAAAAAGTAGATAAAAATCACATCACAGGGTCCTTCCAGTTAGAGCCCAGAGATACTTCTCTGAATGCTGATTGTTCTCACAGAGGAAATTTATGTACCTCAGAGACTTTCAGAACTTACCTGGTTCACTGAGACAACAAAAGGCTGGACCCAAGCCTACGGCCTTCTGCAATGACAGGCATGGGAGAGTGAGTGGAAGATCTTGCTACTTTAAAAAAATACACTCTGGGGAAACTAAGAAAATGTGCCTTAGTTTGCTAAGGTGCTAGAATGCAGGTTCAAACACTGGCCAGTTGTTTAGCTACCTGCTTTATTTTCCCTGAGGGTTGACCAGTTTAGTTCTGAAGCAGTTGCCAAGATAATTAACTTACAGACCAGGGAAATCTGGAAAGGAGATGCTTTCTACCTCCTTATCACTTTCGTATTCCAAACCGGAAAAACACATAAACCAAAAATAAAAGGAAAAATTAAAACCATAAGTAAGCAGATAAGCATGTACAAATCACTTTTCTTTTCTTTTTTTTTTTTTTTTAAGAAATCTCCACTCCAGTTATACCACTTTTTCCCCCTTTGGAGATAGGGTCTTGCTCTGTTGCCCAGGCTGGAGTGCAGTGGTACCATCATGGCTCACTGCAGCCTGGAGCAATCCTAGGCTCAAGTGACCTTCCCACTTCAGCCTCTTGAGAAGCTACAACTACAGGCATGCTACATCTAACTCTAAAATTTTCTGTAGAGACAGGGTCTCGCTATGTTGCCCAGGCTAGCATCAAACTCCTAGGCTCAAGCAATCCTTCCAGCCCAGCCTCCCAAACTGCTGGTTACAGGTATGAGCCACCATGTCAGGCTCAGTTGCATCATTCTTAGGATTGTTCTCAGATGTGTATGTAACAGAATAACTCAGTATGGGACTTTAGTCTGAAAAGCAGTGTTTGGCCAGATCTACTACATCTATTTGTTACGAATCTGAAAACAAAGAAAGGATGGGTTAGGAGAAAACCAGCCACAAGGACTCAGCATTACACCCTCAGTAATCAAGTTCCAGATAAATTTCATTCTTTGGGATGGTATTGCTATTTTCAGCTGAAAATTTCAGCTGAAATGTGTCTTAAACTGTTCCCCATCAGAAGGCCAACAAGGGGCCAGGCATGGTGGCTCACCCCTGTAATCCCAGCACTTCAGGAGGCTGAGGCAAGCAGATCACCTGAGGTCAGGAGTTCCAGACCATCCTGGCCAACACAATGAAACCTTGTCTCTACTAAAAATGCAAAAATTAGCGAGGCATGGTGGTGCGCACCTGCAATCCCATCTACTTGGGAGGCTAAGGTGTGAGAATTGCTTGAACTCGGGAGGCAGAGATTGTAGTGAGCTGAGATCTTGCCACTGCACTCCAGCCTATGCAACGGAACAAGACTCCATCTCCAAAAAAAAAAAGGCCGGGGGGGCTGCCAAAAAAGAGATGATACTTTCTCTTTCAGGAAACTGCAGTTTTAAGCTCTGCTAGGCCAGGTCTGATCCTGAATTATAAAGCTCTGAAAACTATTTTGATTCTTCAAAATTGGAGTAAAGGTACTAAGTGCTCACAGATATAATCTGTAGGCCTACCTCATTTCTCTGCTTCTTTTTGGAGATGGGGTCTTGCTCTGTTGCCCAGGCTGGAGTATAGTGCCATGATCATAGCTCTCTGCAACCTATGCCTCCAGGCTCAAGTGATCCTCCTCCCATCTCAGCCTCCTAAGTAGCTGGGACTACAGGCCACCACGCCCAGCTAATTTTTGTATTTTTTGTAGAGATGGGGTTTAGCCATGTTGCCTGGACTGGTCTCGAACTCTTGGGAAGCAATCTGCCCGCCCACGTCAGCTTCCCAAAGTGCTAGGATTATAGGTTTGAGCCATAGCACTCAGCCCTGCTTCCTTTTATCTCAAGGAATCAGTCAGTATTTAGGAAACAATTACTAAATGTTAAATGTACTAACTCCTCTTCATCCCCTTGCTCACAGCTGCTTATTCTCACCTCTGAGAAGAGAGAGAAGAGATACCTTCACAGCCTATGAATCCTGTCATGCTTGTTTTCTTTTCAAAAAACATAATTTTTGTTCTTAAGAGACAAGGTCTGTCACCCAGGCTGGAGTGCACTGTTGTAAACTCAGCTAACTGCAGCCTTAACCTCCTGGACTCAAGAGCCTGGACGCAAGAGATCCTCCTACTTCAGCCTCCTGAATAGCCAGGATTAGAGGCATGAGCCACCATCCCTGGCCATGCGCTCTTCGCTTACTGTGTTCATGGAGGAGGGTTGTGGAACTGGGAGTATTCACAGCCATAGGAAACCCATCCCTGAATGGGCCTGCTGTGTTCAGTGGCACCCACTGACCCTGGTGTAGATACAGTATCTCAGGCCAACTTGGACTGACCTGGCATTTAATCCCAGCCTGGCTGCAGGCACACGCTTCTGGGTCACAATACAGTCGGCAGTCACAACCACATTCTTCCCGAGACAGGCGGATGGCTCGAAGTTCTTGCTTCTCTTCAGCATCAATGCGGTGGACCCCAGAAGCCCTCAGCAGGGCCCGTCGCCGTTTGGTGGGCAAAGGCTGCAGGAAGAAGTAATCATCCACCTCCACATTTTCCACATCAATATCTTCATCTGATACATCATCCAGTGTCAGACCATCGGCCTCCACTGACTCCACTGTCCCATTCTTGGTCAGCTGCCAAGAAACAGGAAAGGTTAGCCTCATAGTCAGTATGAGTGGCACGCACCTCCTCACAGTGACCATCCCAGAGCCTTGAACTTTCTTTTTTTTTTTTTTTTTTGAGACGGAGTTTCGCTCTTGTTACCCAGGCTGGAGTGCAATGGCGCGATCTCGGCTCACCGCAACCTCCGCCTCCTGGGTTCAGGCAATTCTCCTGCCTCAGCCTCCTGAGTAGCTGGGATTACAGGCACACGCCACCATGCCCAGCTAATTTTTTTTTGTATTTTTAGTAGAGACGGGGTTTCACCATGTTGACCAGGATGGTCTCGATCTCTTGACCTTGTGATCCACCCGCCTCAGCCTCCCAAAGTGCTGGGATTACAGGCTTGAGCCACCGCGCCCGGCCGAGCCTTGAACTTTCTGCAATCATGGGAATATCTGCTGTCCAAAACAATGGCAGCTACTGGCACATGTGGCTACTGAGCACTAGAAACGCAGCAACTGGAAAACTGTCATTTTTTTTGAGAAAAGAGTCTGGCAGTCATAGGTGGAAGTACCGTGCTGCAATCTTGGCTCACTGCAACCTCCGCCTCCTGGGTTTAAGCGATTCTCCTGTCTCCCAAGTAGCTGGGATTACAGGCGTGAGCCACCACACCTGGTTAATTTTTTCTATTTTTAGTAGAGATGGGGTTTCAGTGTGTTGGCCAGGCTAGTCTTGAACTCCTGGCCTCAAGTGATCCACACACCTTGGCTTCCCAAAGTGCTGGGGTCCCCTGTGCCAGCCCAATTTACATAATTGTAATTGAATGGCCATACGTGACTACTGGCTACTGTATTTGCTAGTGCAGATCAAAAGAATAAATCCAGAGTGGGAAGACAGGAAATCTCATATAGCATCACCTTTCTGGGTCCAAGCTGCTCAAAAACCTGTCTCATCTTCCCTCCTACACAAAAATCTACTTCCACAAACATATCCTCCATTTCCAGACATGTGTCCTCTAATTTATGCTCACTTGCCTTCTAACACAGGAAAAGGATATGAATGACTGGATGATCCTTGGATATACAGAAAAAAGTGAAACACTCTTCAACTTGCACCCATTGAATGCAAAACTACCTTCTTGAAAAAAAGCGTACATTAAAGTATAGTAAAAGGCTACCAGATCTTAATCAATGAACTCGAATCCTCACAGTGTGAACAATTACCTGTGCATGCACTAAAGAGCTTCATTTTACTGTAAGGAGAAAAAGCAAATATATTAACAGGTGTTAAAAGAAAGCCCTTAGCCAAGAAGAAATGTATTCCTTCTCCTTTCTAATCCTTTATGGTTTTTTTTTTGAGACAGGGTCTCACTATGTTGCTCAGGATGGGGTACAGTGCACGATCTCGGCTCACTGCAACCTCCAGCTCCTGGGTTCAAGTGACTCTCCTGCCTCAGCCCCCTGATTAGCTGGGATAACAGGTGCCCACCACCATGCCTGGCTAATTTTTTTTTTTTTGAGACTGAGTTTCGCTCTTGTTACCCAGGCTGGAGTGCAATGGCGCGATCTCAGCTCACTGCAACCTCCGCCTCCTGGGTTTAAGCAATTCTCCTGCCTCAGCCTCCCGGGTAGCTGGGACTACAGGCATGTGCCACCATGCCCAGCTAAATTTTATATTTTTAGTAGAGACGGGGTTTCACCATGTTGACCTGGATTGTCTCGATCTTTTGACCTCATGATCCACCTCGGCCTCCCAAAGTGCTGGGATTACAGGCGTGAGCCACTGCGCCCAGCCTACACGGCTAATTTTTGTGTTTTTAGTAGAGACAGGGTTTCACCATGTTGGCCAGGCTGGTCTCGAACTCCCGACCCCAAGATCTGCTCGCCTTGGCCTCCCAAAGTGCTACAATTACAGGTGTGACCCACTGCACCAGGCCTAATCCTTTTTTATTTGACTTCAAAGAAAAGCTGTATGTGAGGGAAGGTGGTATAAATAATACTGCACGTACTATCTACAGGCAGAAATCTGGGTTTTCTGGGCTGGGATCGATGGAGAGCCAAGAAAGGGAGTCTCGGTGGAAGGACAGATTGAAGACAAGCCGTGGCTGAAAGAGTTCTGAAAACTCACTAGAGAATTCAAGTAAAGAAAATGAGGCCTCATAATCTCTGGGGCTCTGGAAGCTGCTAGCAGGATGAAAGCCACGTGACTGGAGTCTTTGGTTGATTTCATCAGACAACCACAGAGTAGTGCTGGTAAAGGAACAACTCCTGGGAGAGATGTGATGCAATGGACTTGGGTAATCAGCTAAACACCTGGTTTTTTTGTTTGTTTGTAGGGGAAGCAGTGGAGAAATGAAGAGCAGTAAAGTGGGGCTTCTGGAGGTTCCCTGGTCAGTTATTTCGGTACTAGGCAGGCCAACTACAAGGGCCTTTTTGTTGACCTCAGGATTGCTCCTGTCTAGTCTCCAGGCTTGATCTACCCCTAAATATCCCTCCTCCCACTGTCCTCTTATAAGCCAGGGATTAAAGATGTAACAGAAGGAAACTCATGTAGATACAAGAATTTAAGTATCAGGATAGAAGTGGCATTTCAAATCAGTGAGAAAAGTCTTCTAGTTTTTAAATGGTATTAGAACAACTGGATATTTTCTGGGGGAAAAAAATTCTCAATTTACACTATTCATGATAATGAATTCCATAGGGGTAACAGGCCAAAATACAAAAAATTAAATGAAAATATTAGAAAAATTATAGTTAAATCACACCTGTAATCCCAGCACTTTGGGAGGCTGAGGCGGGTGGATCACGAGGCCAGGAGATCAAGACCATCCTGGCTAACACTGTGAAACCCTGTCTCTACTAAAAAATACAAAAAATTAACCAGGCATGGTGGTGGGTGCCTGTAATCCCAGCTACTCGGGAGGCGGGGCAGGAGAATCACTTGAATCAGGGAGATGGAGGTTGCAGGAAGTCAAGGTAGAGCCATTATACTCCAGCATGGGTGACAGAATGAGACTCCATCTAAAAAAAAAAAAAAATTATAGTGAACTAAAGTTGCAGAACACCAAGCAGCTGCTGAAACAACCCTAAAGGAAAACAAACATTAGATGGTACATGAGACATAAGAGATGCAGAATGTGCATTTTTGAAACCAACTGCCTCCCTTATAGAGGGCTTAAAAATAGGCCTGGTGCAGTGGCGCATGACGGTTATCCCAGCACCTTTGAGAGACTAAGGTGGAATAAGCACTTGAGGCCAGGAGTTCAAGACCAGTGTGGGCAACAGAGCAAAGACCCTGTCTCTACAAAAATTGGCCAGACACGGTGGCTCACTCCTATAATCCTAGCCCTTTGGGAGGCCGAGGCAGGTGGATCACTTGAGGCCAGGAGTTTTTGAGACCAGCCTGGCCAAACTAAAAATAAAAAGTTAGCCAGAGTACATGGCTATAATCTTAGCTGAGGAAGACTGAGGAACAAGAATCACTTGAACCCAGGAGGTTGAGGTTGCAGTTAATTGAGATCATGCCATTGCACTCCAGCCTGGGCAACAGAGTGAGACCTTGTCTTAGAAAAGAAAGACAAGGCTGGGTGCGGTGGCTCAAGCCTGTAATCTCAGCACTTTGGGAGGCCAAGGCGGGTGGATCACGAGGTCAAGAGATCGAGACCATCCTGGTCAACATGGTGAAACCCCGTCTCTACTAAAAATACAAAAAATTAGCTGGGTCTGGTGGTGTGTGCCTGTAATCCCAGCTACTCAGGAGGCTGAGGCAGGAGAATCGCCTGAACCCAGGAGGCAGAAGTTGCAGTGAGCCAAGATTGTGCCATTGCACTCCAGCCTAGGTAACAGGAGTGAAACTCCGTTTCCAAAAAGAAAAGAAAAGAAAAACAAAAACCCTACAAAAATTAACCGGGTATGGTGGTAGTGCAGCTGTAGTCACAGCTATTTGGGAGGCTGAGGCAGGAGGACTGCTTGAGGCCAGAAGTTTGAAGTTATAATGAGCTATAATCAGGCCTCTGCACTCCAGCCTGGGTGACAGAGTGAGACCCTGTCTCAAGAAAAGAAAAAACTAGGTAAGGTTAAAAAAAAAAAAAAAAAAAAAAAGAAGCCTGATGCAGTGGCCCACACCAGTTGTCCCAACTACTTGGGAGGCTTAAGTGGAAGGATCACTTGAGCCCAGGAGTTTGAGACTAGCCTGGACAAAGAGACCCCATCTTTAACAAAACAAAAAAATGTATTAGATGTTACCACTGCTGGTACTCACTAAACATCCTGCTAACAAGTAGAGATCCTGTATCTGTCTTGGGTTTGCCTGGCTTTGTCCCTAGAATTCCTGTAAGTGGAGAACACAGAACAGGATGGTATACTGTTTTGACAGATCATTCCTCTGCCAAAGAGTTTTCTTCTAGGGAAAGGAAGGAATGTCTTCATTGCAACTGATGAGAACAGTGTTTGTTTGCCCAGCTGTTGCTACAGCAGCTGGAAGGTTAGAGGGTCAGTGATGGAATTCCTCAGACAGAGGAAAGGGAAGCCTGAATGTCATTCTATAGTGAGAAAAACAGGTGTAGGGGTTTAGGAATAGTCTGAGGGAAGTTGACATACAGCTCTCAGAGGAAGAAAGGACTGAGGTGCTCTGGTTAGCCTACATCCTCTGCCACCGTTTCTCTAACTCTACCACATTCTAATGTGTCTCTCTCATGACTCTGCAAATAATGGAGCTGCCTGTTTTAATATGGGTCAGCATGCTTTGGGCTCCAAAGAAACCTGGCCAGGCTTAAACCAGTGTTCTTCAAATTTGGAATCAGGAACTCGGGGGGAAATTTTTGAGAACTAGTAAAACTATGGCTGTGGGAATACCCAACATTGCTAAGATAAAAAATGGGTGGCTATGAAAAGCTATCGAGGAGCTGGTGCTGTATCAGGTGGCAGGCGCAGTATTATATGAGTCTAAATAACTATTTGATAATGCTGTTTGCACCTACAAGATTATCACTTAAGGGTGACAGGGGTTATAGAAACAGCAGGATCCTTTCAGAAATATCCAAAACCTGTTCTTTGCATCCAGACAAGGGACAATCATTTGACCAGAAACTGAAAATTGTGCTTCCTTGGGTTCCAGTGTGACAGACCTGAATGCCTTCAGGTATTCACATTTTAAACTTAAAAAAAGTATCTTTGAGGTTGGGCATGGTGGCTCATGCCTGTAAGCCCAGCACTTTGGGAGGCCGAAGGGGACGACCACTTGAGCCCAGGAGTTGAGACCAACCTAGGCAACGTTGCAAGACCCCATTACTATTAAAAAAACATACTAGCCAGGCGTGGTGTGGTCCCCAGGTACTTGGGAGGCTGAGATGGGCAGATGGCCCGAGGCCAGGAGTTCAAGGCTGCAGTGAGCTATGACTGCACCACTGCACTCCAGCCTGGGTGACAGAGACCCTGTCTCAAAAAAAATAAAAAATAAAAAGCAATAAAATAAAATTGAGGGAGGCAGTGGGGATTTGGGAGGGGGAAATTCTAGGGAAGCAATTTTGCTATACCTCATAGACTCCCCTGCCAGATAAAAAGAGTAACGTCTTGGACTGAGATCTGATTCCAAATCTGAGATTTTTCATTAGAAAGAGGTAAAATCTCTATGCCCCAATGACAACAGTCAAATTAAAAAAAATAATAAGTTGGGTGCAGTGGCTCATGCCTGGAATCTCAGCACTTTGGGTGGCTGACAGGTGGATCACTTGAGACCAGGAGTTCAAGACCAGCCTGGCCAACATGGCAAAACCCTGTCTGTACTAAAAATACAAAAACTAAAAGGGTGCACACCTGTAATCCCATCTACTCAGGAGAAATCGCTTGAACCTCGGAGGCAGAGCTTGCAGTGAGCTGAGATCATGCCAGTGCACTCCAGCCTGGGCAAGAGACCAAGACTCTGTCTCAAAAAAAACAAAAAACAAACAAAAAAAAACCCCCTCAATCAATGAATCAATCAATCAATGAACCTAAATGGTTTCCCACATGGGCAGCAGCAGACCCCAGACCCCTTAAGCACCTTCATTTTCTTGGCGTGGAGTTTCTCTTCCTTCAGGTGCTCACGCAGAATCTCTCGATGGTTTACCTCCTGTTCTTGGGCAAACTCACAGAGTGTGTAGCTCCGTACAGAGTTATGGCGCTGAGCCATGCCCAAAGAGCTACCACCCTGGCTGGGCACGCTGGTGAAACCCTGGCGCCGGGCAAAGTAGTAAACAGTCACCTGGTCAAAGCGTACATTCTTCCTCCGCAGCTGCTTCTGCCGCTTCAAGATGGATGTGGCTGAGAAGGGAGCACAGAGAGATGTTTATTAATATTATATATATATATTTTTTGAGACAGAGTCTCGCTCTGTTGCCCAGGCTGGAGTGCAGTGGCGCCATCTTGGCTCACTGCAGCCTCTGCCTCCCAAGGAGCTGGAATTACAGGCGTGTGCCACCATGCCCAGCTAATTTTTGTATTTTATAAGAGACAGGGTTTCACAATGTTGGCCAGGCTAGTCTTGAACTCCCGACCTCAGGTGATCTGCCTGCTTCAGCCTCCCAAAGTGCTGGGATTACAGGTGTGAGCCTCCGCGCCTGGCCAAGAGATGTTTTATTAACTCAGGGAGGACCTGTTTGGGGAGCTTCTTCTTTCTCATCCATCTAGGCTCTCAACTCTTCGCTACATGCTCCCTATGCCTAGAGAACTGTCTAGTATCTTCAAATCCTAAATGCTCTGTTGGAAGGGGCCTTGAACCTCGGCCGGTTCATACCACTGCCTCCATACTGACTACACCTAAACACATGACCACAAAATCCTTTTTTTTTTTTTTTTTTTTTTTTTGAGATGGAGTTTCGCTCTTGTTACCCAGGCTGGAGTGCAATGGCGCAATCTCGGCTCACCGCAACCTCCGCCTCCTGGGTTCAGGCAATTCTCCTGCCTCAGCCTCCTGAGTAGCTGGGATTACAGGCATATGCCACCATGCCCAGCTAATTTTTTGTATTTTTAGTAGAGACGGAGTTTCACCATGTTGACCAGGTTGGTCTCGATCTCTCGACCTTGTGATCCACCCACCTCGGCCTCCCAAAGTGCTGCGATTACAGGCTTGAGCCACCGCGCCCGGCCCACAAAATCCATTTTTAGACATCACCTGGGAAGAGGATCTCTAGGTAATCTTTTGTGGATATGACAATCTATAGCTTTGCTCTCCAATACTGCGGCTGCTAGCCACATGTGGCAATTTAAGCTAATTAAAATTAAATTTAAAATTCAGCTCCTCAATTATACTAATCGCATTTCTTTATTTTCTTTTTTCCTCTGAGACAGGGTCTTACTCTGTCACCCAGGCTAGAGTCCAGTAGCACAATCACGGCTCACTGCAGCCTCAACCTCCTAGGCTCAAGTGATGCTCCCACCTTGGCCCCCAGAGTAGCTGGGACTATAGGTGCGTGCCACCACATCCAGCCAATTTTTGTATTTTTTGTAGAGATGGGCTTTCACCATGTTGCCCAGGCTGGTCTCAAACTCCTGAGTTCAAGTGATCTACTAACCTCAACCTCCCAAAGTACTGAGATTACAGGCATGAGCCAATGCGCCCAGCCACTAACCACATTTCAAGTGCTCAATAGCCACATATGGCAACTGGCTACAGTTGGACAATGGAAATACAGAACTTTTTTTTGTTTTTTTTTGAGATGGAGTCTCGCTCTGTCACCCAGGCTGGAGTGCAATAATGCGATCCTGGCTCACTGCAACCTCTGCCTCCCGGGTTCAAGTGATTCTCTTGTCTCAGAGTAGCTGAGATTACAGGTGACCGCCATCACACCTGGCTAATTTTTTTTGTATTTTTAATAGAGATTTTAATTCGCCATGTTGGCCAGGCTGGTCTTGAACTCCTGACCTCAGGTGATCTGACTGCCTCGACCTACCAAAGTGCTGGGATTACAGGCATGAGCCACTGAGCCCGACCAGAACATTTTTATCGTAACAGAAAATTCCACTGGATAGCACATCTCTATAGCAGGGGACAGCAAACTGTCAAGTGCCAGACAGTTACTATTTTAGGCTCTACAGGCCATGAGGTCTCTGTTGCAATAAATTCAACTCTGCCACTGTAGCATGAAAGCCATCAGAGACAATGGGTATGACTGTGTTCCAATAAAACTTTATTTATTTATTTATGTTTGAGATGGAGTTTTGCTCTTGTTGCCCAGGCTGGAGTGCAATGACACGATCTCGGCTCACCGCAACCTCTTCCTACCGGGTTCAAGCGATTCTCCTGCCTCAGCCTCCCAAAGTAGCTAGGATTATAAGCATGCGCCACCACGCCCGGCTAATTTTGTATTTTTAGTCAAGATGGAGTTTCACCATGTTGGTCAGGCTGGTCTCGAGCTCTGAACTTCAGGTGATCCACCTGCCTTGGCCTCCCAAAGTGCTAGATTACAGGCATGAGCCACAGAACCTGGCCATTCCAATAAAACTTTATTTACAAAACAGGCATTGGGCCAGATTTAGACCATGGACACATGGGCAACCCCTCATATATAGCATCAGAAGTCTTTCCAAGAACTAATTGAGTTGTAAGAATTAAGAAATCTTGGCAGGGCATGGTGGCTTATGCCTGTGATCCCTGTACTTTTGGAGGCCAAGGCGGGTGGATCACCTGAGGTCAGGAATTGGAGACCAACCTGGCCAAAATGATGAAACCCTTTATCTACTAAAAATACAAAAAATCAGCTGGACATGGTGGCGGGTGCCTGTAATCCAAGCTACTCAAGAGGCTTGAGGCAGAGAATCACTTGAACCTGGGAGGTAGAGGTTGCAGTGAGCTGAGATCGCATCACTGCACTTCAGCCTGGGCAATAAGAGTGAAACTCCATCTCAAAAAAAAAAAAAAAAAAAAAAAAGAATTAAGAAATCTGGATTTGCCCCAGTTGTCCAAGTAGCAAGCATTTATATTCTGCTACAGCTACAATTTCCTGGAACTCTCTGGGACTGTAGTGGGGGCAGGGTAGAGTCCTGGACTCCTTCTTCAATCTAATTTAACCCATTCTGGGAACCAGCAAACCACAACAGAAGTAAAATCAGCTAGAATAAATCAGACTTTAGTCTATGATATTAGAGAAATGAGGTCCTCCAAGGAGCAAGGAAAGATGATGATTAAAGGCATATCTCCAAGCTACATAGAAGCTATCTCGAGCTGCCATGGGTTCTGATGCTTAGGGAATGTGGGTATAGGCAGGGAGGGAGCAGCTTACTCACGTGTGAAGCTGGCAGTGGTAGGAGGATTGAGGCTGTCGCAGCTGTCAGCACTGTCACTGCTAGAGATCTCATCATCTGAGTTGGAAACTGATGAGCCCACATCCACATCATCAAACTTCCTCTTGAGACCCGAGCCCGTGAATGCATCCATTGGTTTCAAAGGGGTTTCCTTGGGGAGCCCACCGAGTTGGCCCCAAAGCCCCTGTTCACCACCAGCTAGCCAGGTACATTAGGATTCTGCCCAGGGGAAAAAAGAAATCAGCATTCCTGCCCACAGACAGACCCCTCCCAAGTCTATACACACAGGTCACTGAAGTAAGAAAGCACCTGACTTAGCGCTGATGTCTGATTTCTCAAGATTACGTTATTTCTCTACTAACTCTGACCACCATTCTCCTACTTTTGTTTCCCTTCAGCCCCTCCAGTCTCAATCACTCTTAGAATAATGAGGTGGGTAGCAGCAGAACCTTTCCCAGTGGAGGGAAGGCCTCTGCTTCCAATCCAGCTGAGGTCTAGGCTTCATTAGCCCAGGAATCACAGTAGCTGCTCTTCTGATCACAAGAAAGCTCTCCAAGGGACCAGTGAGAAGAACTTGAGATCAAAAGCACAGTTATCACTGCTGCTTGTTGGATTAGCAAAAAAAAGGAAAAAAAGAAAAGCAGAATTAGACTTTGCCTAAACCAAGACTAGACCCAATTATTTATTTGTTTTAGAGCCAGGGTCTCACTGTGTTGCCCAGGCTGGTCTTGAACACCTGGGCTCAAGCAATCCTCCTGCCTCAGCCTCCAGAGTAGCTGGGACTACAGACATGCGTCACTGCACCCAGCTAGACCTGCTTATTTTTCCCAGTGATAAGGCCTGGCATTTCCCAAAATGCGTATCTTAAGGATATTAATAGCTTTTACATGGAAATAGGACTGCTGTGTCAAAAGGGTTTAGAAAATTGCCTATAGTGGAACCTCTTAGAGGCTTTACATATACTAGTAAGGATGGTGAGGCCTGAGAACACAGAATGCAGTGTTTCTACAAACCTGATTGTGGAACCCACTGTTTCCAAGTTCCTTTAGGGTGCATATAATGCTTAGAGTACACTGTGGGAAATACTGCTCTATGCTCTCAATTTTGAAGGACATTAGCAGTCAGGAAAACCCTTCACCCAGACCTTTACAAGTGTAAAGTGTCTCACCAGGCTTCTATAAAGGTCAAATTTGGTACCAAGTAATGGACCCAAGATTAGAATCTGCATGGCTCCAAAACCCAGAATCTTTCTTGGCCTCATACGGCTCTATAAAATAGGGGTCATCTGGTCTGTTACCATCCTCTGTGCAAGGACATTGTAGCTTTACAATCTTTGCCCTCCATAAAGAAATCAGGGGAAAACAAATAGCAAGAGAAGTAACCATTTATTCTGCTTATATCAATATGGCAAGCAGTGTTGTTTTCAACACGGCTTCATACAACCAAGGAGTCTGAGATAGTTCATTTCCTAGGTACAAATCTTTTTATTTCATCCTTCGATTTAAATTCCAGAAGGACAGAAATCTGCTCAGCACAAATGCTGTCAGAGCTGGAGCCATGTGTGATGAGATACGAACCCTCCCCTGCCTCAGTAATGCCAGAACCTACCCAGACTATGATCTCACCAGTTGCTAATTATGCAGCAGGAATAACAACACTGCCCAGAGCGACAGGGCTGCATTACTGCAGAGCAGCTACCCAGAATATACTGTGGTGTCAAGAGATGCTTGCTACAGAGCTGTTTTTCTGGGCTGTGTTTGTTGGAAGCAATTTGCCTGTTCTTGGATCAGCTCTGCAAAGTCAACCAGACCTAATAAGTACCTTAGAGAAGATATTTCCTAATCTATCCAGATTGCATCAAATTCTGCATTCAAGTCACAAGATGTACCTAAGAAACCTCAGCCATCAGAAGTCTCAGACAAGCACATTCCTGAAATAAATTTGGCCAGGAAAGAAAAAAAAGAATAAAGTATTTGATAAAAATTGTAATTAAATTTAAAAATAAGTCCAAAATATCAGTTCAGTTCTTCAGGTTACTGATCTTACCATCAGAGGTCACATTCTTAGGGCATGGTAAGAAAGGAGGGAGTCAAGGGCTTTTTATGGGTTAAGATTTTAGCTGGGTTTAAAGCTACCTATCAACAAACACATTTCTCATTCCATTCTATTGTAGGGGGAGGAGGAACCCCTTGTGATGGAATACTTATGTGGGTGGGATTTTTTTTAAAGAGATAGAATAATGTTGCCCACTGAATTTAATTTTGCCTCCCCACTTATCAGCTACATGATAAATCAGCCTGAGCCTCAATCTGCTTTCTCAGAGGGTTTTAGGCCCACCTGAGTTTTTTTTTTTTTTTTTTTTTTTTGAGACGGAGTTTCGCTCTTGTTGCCCAGGCTGGAGTGCAATGGCGCGATCTCGGCTCACTGCAACCTCCGCCTCCTGGGTTCAGGCAATTCTCCTGCCTCAGCCTCCTGAGTAGCTGGGATTACAGGCACACGCCACCATGCCCAGCTAATTTTTAGTATTTTTAGTAGAGACGGGGTTTCACCGTGTTGACCAGGATGGTCTCGATCTCTTGACCTCGTGATCCACCCGCCTCGGCCTCCCAAAGTGCTGGGATTACAGGCTTGAGCCACCGCGCCCGGCTCCACCTGAGTTTTAACTGAGCTTCAGTTAGTGCTGCTACTAGAAAAGTGGCTTTTGGACAGGGACAATGGCTCACACCTATAATCCCAGCACTTTGGGAGACTGAGGGAGATAGATTGCTTGAGTCTAGGAGCTAGAGACCAGCCTGGGCAGCATGGCAAAACTCCATCTCTACAAAAAATACAAAAATTAGCAGGGTATGGTGGTATGTGCCTGTAGTCCCTGCTACTTGGGAGGCTGAGGTGGGAGGATCGCTTGAGCCCAAGAGGTCGAGGCTTGCAGTGAGCTATGATTGTGCCACTGCCCTCCAGCCTGGGCAACAGGGCGAGACCTTGTCAAAAATAAAAATAAAAAAAGGAAGGAGCTAGCTAGCTTCTTCCTTGACCTGGACACACTCAAGGATGTATGACTGTAAATAAATGTATACTCCTGTTCTTTCCTCAGGTGTCCCTGGGCTTCTAGTAGTGTTTCCTTTGAATATTTCTCTTTAAGCCCCATATAAACTTGTGTCTGCTCCAAAATCATCATTACTAGAATTCTCCATGGTCGGCAGGGAATGGTGGCTCACACCTGTAATCCCAGCATTCTGGGAGGTTGAGGCAGGCGGATCACCTGAGGTCAGGAGTTCGAGACCAGCCTGGTCAACATGGTGAAACCCCCATCTCTACTAAAAATAAAAAATTAAGATGGGTGTGGTGGTGGGCGACTGTAACCCTAGCTACTCGGGAGGCTGAGGCAGAAGAATCACTTGAACCTGGGAGGCAGAGGTTGCAGTGAGCCAGGATCACACCACTGCATTCCAGCCTGGATGACAGAGAGAAGACTCCATCTAAAAAACAAAACAAAACAAAACAAAAAACGGAATTCTCCATGGTCTTAACCCTCGGGAGTATCAGTTCTCTTTAGATTACTTTTTATGAACCTGGATGCAGGAAGGATTGATGGCTGCTTGTTCTATTCTCCTCCTCTTTTTTTTTCTACTTCTGGAATAGTGGTTTCTGGGCAATGATAGGAGGTAGGTAAGAAAGAAGAAAAGGGCCGGGCGCGGTGGCTCAAGCCTGTAATCCCAGCACTTTGGGAGGCCGAGGCGGGTGGATCACAAGATCAAGAGATCGAGACCATCCTGGTCAACATGGTGAAACCCCGTCTCTACTAAAAATACAAAAAATTAGCTGGGCATGGTGGCGCGTACCTGTAATCCCAGCTACTCAGGAGGCTGAGGCAGGAGAATTGCCTGAACCCAGGAGGCGGAGGTTGCGGTGAGCCGAGATCGCGCCATTGCACTCCAGCCTGGGTGACGGAGCGAAACTCCGTCTCAAAAAGAAAAAAAAAAAAAAAAAAAAAAAAAGAAGAAAAAAGATGTGACACCTAGGAGAAAAGTATTTTCTTTAAGCTGTCTGAGAACAACTGGAACCTATGGCTATTTGTGTAAATAACATGTATACTGACTATGATCAAACTCTTCCATTCACGTGGATGGAACTCAGTGAAATCCTCAAGGAGACTCCGTTCGTCTCTTCACCCTACCCAGGCTCTGTTAGCAGCACTTCCTCTGACATTGGCTCCATTATTTTTCACTTTCTTTTCTTTTCTTTCTTTCTTTTTTTTTTTTTTATGCTGCTGCTCCATTATTTTTTTAAAAAGAAAAAAGATCTATTATGTCCTGACAACAACACAAGATTAAATTTCAACCTGGCTCCTCTTGTCCAACTCTCTGATGTGAACTTGACATTTAGATAAAGATGTTCACTGGACACCAAGAACAAACCTCCTGTTCCCTTCCATAGTGCCCTGAAGAAATCCTTCTTTGGGAGGCTGAGGCGGGAGGATTGCTTGTGGCCGGGAGTGCAAAACCAACTTGGCCAACATAGAGAAACCCTGTCTCTGTATTTTTTTAAAAATTGGCCCAGTGTGGTGGGGCACATGCCTGTAGGCCCAGCACTTTGGGAGGCCAAGGTGGGCAGATCACTTGAGGCTAGGAGTTCAAGACCAATCTGGCCAACATGGCAAAACTCCCCCTCTACTACAAATACAAAAATTAGCTGGGCATGGTGGTGTGTGCCTGTCATCCCAGCTACTCGGGAGGCTAAGGTGGGGGGATTGCTTGAACCCAGGAGGCAGAGGTTGCAGTGAGCTGAGATCAAGCCACTGCACTCCAGCCTAGGTGACAGAGTCAGACCCTGTCTCAAAAATAAAAAACAAATAATAATTTTAAATAAATTTGTAAAAAAGAAATCTTTCTTTGCAATAGTAACAATTAAAAGTTTCCAGACTTTCCAATTAATCAAATTAATCTTTCAAACTACAACTATAAATCAGTCATTCCTGCCTCTCTCACCTATTCATTGGTAGAGGATCAATGCCTGTGTTTAAGAGAGAAACTTGTAAGTTTTAGAGCCTGGGAATGCAGGTAAAAACTGACAGTTAACTGTCAAAATGACCAACTCAACAAATGCTTTTGGAGAAAACAACGCAACCCTCTATAAAAGCTTTTAAATCCCAGTGAAATTAAAGGTCACCTGCCACTTTCTGGCTACACGTCTTGTGGTCTTTTCTCAAGGGTTTCTGGCTGAACATTTCCCAGTGGTATATGAAATAGTTAAGATCCACAGCATAGAAGGACATTAGGTTAGCACCGTATAAACAGGTCTACCAGCATATGTGTATTTTAGTACTAGATCTTTTTTTTTTTTTTTCAGGCCTAAGGACTCCTATAATCACCAAAACAAACAAATAAAAATTTTAAAACCTAGTATATGTGAGACCAGCAAGAGGGACTGGCCCAAGCAAAATTTTCTAGAAGAATGTATTTGCAAAGTTTAGGTAATGCAAGTTTTTTTCTTAAATGAGTCCAAAGCAATAAGCTACATCCCACAGGAGAAAGCCTCTCCACTCGACTGGAACCCAACCTTCTGCTAAAGGTCAAGAAACCAAAATCTCTGGTAAGATGGTAAGGGCTGCCATCTGTAGCTGGGTTGGTGGAAGGAAGGGCTGCTGCTGTGTTATGATAAACCTGAATAAAATGACCTGCCCTGTTTCTCCTTTCACAAGATGCTGTGGTTGATTCTCAAATACTATAAATTTGATGGATCCATGTGTCTTTGCGATCACCAGGATCATGAGCTTATAGAGCACTCAAATGAAAACCCTCCATTTAAGCTAGGTATTTAAAGAAAGCCGTGCACCCACCACCCCCACTCCCCATTCACTAACACAAGGTTAGAATTTGGCTTTCCATGCCTAAACTACCATCGTGTGGAAGACAGGAGATCTCTGTGGGAACTGGAACATGATGCTGCATTAACTCTCAAGGATATCCAGTCATTTATCACACCGGCACAACCAACATCCTGGCTTTGGAGATTTACAAAACAGAAAGCCAGGAAAGAAAAAATCGGAACTATGGATTTACCTTGAACTGAAAACTGCAAGACAAGGGGACAGTGTTGTCTTTTGGGGATAACTTCTAGCATTTCATATTGAAGAACAGTTTGTGTGTCACACTGCCACTCTCAACCCCTTTAAAAGGATGAATCAAGACCGCAGCACTAAAAGGGACTGGTGGCAGTTGGCTGCCTGTTTGGGCCTATGAAAAAGGATCAAGCTAGCAACCAGGGGAAGCGATGCCTTCCTTTTCCTACACGACGCCAGAAATATGGGAAACATCAGGACCAGAGCGAAGAGACATGTCAAGTCACCAGTTCCCTTTAATGAACACGCCTGCGGAACCCTTCAGCTCTCGGCCCACTTTCCTCTGATTCCCGCTAACCTTCCCGCTCATTCCAACCCTCTGCAGCCCCTGCCCAGCCTTCCTCATCCCTTCCTGCCTGCTACTCACAAATTCCCAACCACTCCTCCCACATTTTCCTCTATTCCCCCTCCCCTTCCTTCACTTTCCTCCATCCTACATCATTCTCCACTCCATTTCGAACTCAATCCTCATCCGCAATCCTGCAGGCTTCCAAGCCGCCCAGTGGTCTCCCTCGAGCTGCCCCCGCAGTCCGGGCCCGCGTCCTGGGTGTCCCTGGCTCCCACGCCTCTTCCCGAGGCCGTTCCTTCCCAACGGCACCCGACCTCCCTGCCCCCCGACCGCTCCCGTCCGAGCCTCTCATTTCTGACCCCTCCATCCGCACGGCTCTGGGCTTGACCACTCCTCCACAGCCGCCCGAGGGCCGATCCCGAGAAAGGACGAGGCGGCACCCTCCGCCCCGCACCCCTAGGCCCATTACCGGCCCCGCCGCAGCTGCCTCCTCCCGTGATGGTCTCTGCCGCCCCCGCTGCCGCCGCCGCCGCCCTAGCCCGGGTGGGAAGAAGGGAGGAGCTAGCGAGTCCCGGGCCCCGCGGCGACGGCCAGGGAGCTCCCAGGGCGGCAGGGCGGGGAGGGAGGGCGGTGGGCAGCCCGGCCGGCAGGCAGAGAGGGCCGGGTAGCTCCGGCAACTCGGGCGCCCCCAGCAGCAGATGCCCAGAACCGCCCCGGCTCCGGCTAACAATAGGCTCCGGCCGCAGCGCTCTGTCTCTTATAGGCGCCGGCACGTCCTGCCCTAGCCCCGGGGCGGGCTGGGAAATGGAGTCTACGTGCGGGCCCCACGCCCGGCGGCATGCCGGGAGTTGTAGGCGGTGCTCGCTGCAAAGCCGAAGCCGGCGGGCAAACCTGCTCCGGAGGCGGTGGCTCTGCTGCAACCTTTAAATGGGGGACGAGAGGAGCTTCTCAGCTACACAGCTTAGATAACTAAACGAATTCTCCTCCAAAGGTCCTCCAAAGCCTCCTTTTCCTTTCGCCAGGACCACACGCTCCTTGCTCATGGGGTCTTAAATCTTCAGCAATATGACTTATTGCAGCCTGCCCAAGTTATAAAGAATACAAGCAATATCTTGAGTTATATACTTGTATGAGGGACTGCTTTGAGTGTTTTCTTTAAAAAAAAAATTGCCATGATCTCAACTTTGCAAACTATTCTATTTACTTATTTATTTAAATAGAAAAGGGGTTTTCACCAGGTTGCCCAAGCTGATCTTGCACTCCTGGGCTCAAGCGGTCTGCCCACCTGGGCCTCCCAAAGTGCTAGGATTATACGCATGAGTCACCACGCCTGTCTGCAACCCATTTATTTATTTATTTATTTATTTATTTATTTTTGAGATGGAGTCTCGCTCTTTCGCCCAGGCTGGAGTGCAGTGGGGGCATTCTTGGCTTACTGCAACCTCCGTCTCCCGGGTTCAAGCAGTTCTGCCTCAGCCTCCTGAATAGCTGGGATTACAGGCGCCCGCCACCATGGCCGGCTAATTTTTGTATTTTTAGTAGAGACAAGGTTTCGCCCTGTTGGTCAGGTTGGTCTCAAACTCCTGACCTCGTGATCTACTTGCCTCAGCCTCTCAATATGCTGGGATTACAGGCTTGAGCCACCGTGCCCGGCAATTTTTTGTATTTTTAATAGAGACGAGTTTTTCTCAGTCTTAGGCTCCTGCCTCGGCCTCCCAAAGTGCTGGGATTACAGGTGTGAGGCACCACGCCCAGTCGTCTTATTGTTATTACTTTTTAATAGAGTCAAGGGTCTCATTTGCCCAGGCTGGTCTTGGACTCCTGGGTTCAAAGAATCCTCCTGCCTTGGGCTCCCAAAGTGCTAGGATTACAGGCATCAGCCACCCCTCCCAGCCCTGGGAAGTGTTTTATACATTGGTCTTGCAGCTATGTCTGTGTGATGGAGATCTTACAGTCAGTAGTATCCTTAGATTATTGAGCTAATGAACAGGTGTATAGTATTCAGTATAAACTCTTTTACACTCAAAATCCCTTTAAAACTCTCTAATAACCCTATGAATTAAGTACTACTTCTTCTTCTTCTTTTTTTTTTTTAGACAGAGTTTCGCTCGTTACCCAGGCTGGAGTGCAATGGCGCGATCTCGGTTCACTGCAATCTCCACCTCCTGGGTTCAAGCAATGCTCCTGCTTCAGCCTCCTGAGTAGCTGGGATTACAGGCACACGCCACCATGCCCAGCTAATTTTTGTATTTTTAGTAGAGACGGGGTTTCACCATGTTGACCAGGATGGTCTCCATCTCTTGACCTCGTGATCTACCCGCCTCAGCCTCCCAAAGGGCTGGGATTACAGGCTTGAGCCACCGCGCCCGGCCTTACTACTTCATTTTTAATACTTAATTCATAGTGTTAAGATGATAAAAATTGAGGCTTGAAAGATTACACTGTCCAAAATCATATCCAGAAAGAGAAGGAGCTGGGATTTGCATGTAGGCCTATCTGACACCAAAATACATGCTATATCAACTACCTTTTACCACCAAAAAATAAACAAGAACACACTACCCAGAGAGCTGAAAATAAATAGGACAGAGGATATAATGTGTTGAAATTCTTGAAGAAAGAGTTAAACTAAAAATCTAAGGCATTGTATTTGTTTTTCTGAAAAGGAATCTATAGACATAGCTCTGAAGTTGTGTGTTACTTCACTAATTTACACTTAATTGTATTCTAGCTCTAAATAAACAGGCAACTCTTTGTGACTAATTCCACACTAACAAAAAGAGAACAGTACATGTAAATCTGAGAAAAAGAGTGCCACAGCAAGCTGAAAGCACAAACATCAAAGAAGTCTTATGAGTGGCGTCAAGGAAGATTTCAAATAGGACATAGTTATTTATACATGTGCATAGTACACACATACACACACACATCATTTATAAAAACAAAATAGGTGGGGCTCGGTGGCTCACGCCTATAATCCCAGCACTTCGGGAGGCTGAGGTGGGTGCATCACCTGAGCTCAGGAGTTCAAGAGCAGCCTGGCCAACATGTCAAAACCCCATCTCTACTAAAAGTACAAAAATTAGCCGGGTATGGTGGTGCATGCCTGTAATCTCAGCTATTTGGGAGGCTGAGGCAGGAGAATCACTTGAATCTGGGAGGCAGAGGTTGCAGTGAGCCGAGATCACACCACTGCACTCTAGCCTGGGTGGCAAGCAAGAAACTCCATCTCAAGAAAAAAAAAAAGCAAAATAACATCAAAGTTTGAGGGGTATGCAGAGACGAATTTAGAGAGGACAAGTTTAATAAGCTCAAGGAGGTAAATGAAAGTCTGAAGCAAGGGTATAAAGATGTGTAGAGAAATACATTAACTAAACTCTTAAATGAAAAATCAGATACTAAAACTCAGGAAGATTAGCCAGGTGTGGTGGCAGGACCCTGTAATCCTAGTTACTCAGAAGGAAGAGGCAAGAGGGTCAGATGAGCCCAGGAGTTTGAGGCTATAGTGAGCCATTATATGATCACACCACTGCACTTCAGCCTGGGCAACAGAGCAAGACCCTGTTTCAATAAATAAATAAATAAATAAATAAATAAATAAACTCAAGAAGAAAACGAGAATTGGGCCAGGTGCGGTGGCTCACATCTGTAATCCCAGCATTTTGGGAGGCCAAGGCAGGTGGATCACTTCAGGCCAGGAGTTCAAGACTAGCCTGGCCAACACAGTGAAAACCCGTCTCTACTAAAAAAATATAAAAATTGACTGGGCATGGTGATGGGCACCTATAATCCCAGCTACTTGGGAGTCTGAGGCAGGAGAATTGCTTGAACTGGGAGGTGGAGGTTGCAGTGAGCCAAGATTGCGCCATTGCACTCCAGCCTGGGCGACAAGAGCGAAACTCTGTCCCAAAAAAGAAAAAAAGAAAACAAGAATCTGCCTTAATTAAAATGTGGACCTCATCTTAAGCAAATCTAATATATGAAAACACAGATCCATGTCCCCAAATATCACATACAGTCAAAAAAAAGTACAATAAGACAACAAATAATACAATGTTATTATTAAATAGCAAGTTCCCTTATAACTGATATTAATCCAATTGAAAACTAATTCATATATAACTTTTCAATGTCTGAATTTAGAAATGCAAATGCTAGACTTACTTGAAATTTCAAGCAAGACAGAATTTAGCTTAGGCCTATGTTCATAAGGAACATCACAGGAGAAATGCTGTAGAGAACGTGTAAAGAAAGATGTGAAAAGAAAAAGGAAGAAGTGGAAATAGAAGTTCAAGATTAAAGATACAATTCAAGGTCGGCTGGTGCGGTGGCTCATGCCTGTAATCCCAGCACTTTGGGAGGCGAAGGTGGGCAGATCACGAGGTCAGGAGATTGAGATCATCTTGGCTAACACGGTGAAAACCCGTCTCTACTAAAAATACAAAAAATTAGCTGGAAGTGGTGGTGGGTACCTGTAGTCCCAGCTACTCAGGAGGCTGAGGCAAGAGAATCACTTGAACCCGGGAGGCAGAGGTTGCAGTGAGCCAAGGTTGTGCCACTGCACTCCAGCCTGGGCAACAAAAACAAAACTCTGTCTCAAAAAACAAAAACAAGGGCCGGGCGCGGTGGCTCAAGCCTGTAATCCCAGCACTTTGGGAGGCCGAGGCGGGTGGATCACGAGGTCGAGAGATCGAGACCATCCTGGTCAACATGGTGAAACCCCGTCTCTACTAAAAATACAAAAAATTAGCTGGGCATAGTGGTGCGTGCCTGTAATCCCAGCTACTCAGGAGGCTGAGGCAGGAGAATTGCCTGAACCCAGGAGGTGGAGGTTGCGGTGAGCCGAGATCGCGCCATTGCACTCCAGCCTGGGTAACAAGAGTGAAACTCCGCCTCAAAAAACAAAACAAAACAAACAAAAACAAAAACAAACAAACAAAAAAAACAAGGTCACTAAAAGAAGCAGGAAGGAGAACAAAGTATGGAGAAAAAATAGGTGCTGGTGGCATTCCTCCCCATGTCACAAAGGGCAGCCTTTCCCAACTCACTCCATTTTGCAGTGGTGGGACACTCTTTTGCATTGAAGTCTTGGAGTTGGTATAATGAAACAAAAATTAATCACAAACTAAAAGCACTCTAGCAAGGAAAGCCTTAACTCACAACTAAGAAAATAGAGCATTTACAGCAGGTGTCCCCAAACTTTTGACACAGGGGGCCAGTTCACTGTCCCTCAGACCGTTGGAGGGCCGCCACATACTGTGCTCCTCTCACTGACCACCAATGAAAGAGGTGCCCCTTCCTGAAGTGTGGCGGGGGGCCGGATAAATGGCCTCAGGGGGCCGTAGTTTGGGAACGCCCGATTTACAGGAATGCAGAATGATGTAGGATTACTCTTTATTAAAGGGTATAGAGGCTGAGTGTGGTGGCTCATGTCTATAATCCCAGCACTTTGGAAGGCCAAGGTGGAAGGCTCACTTGAAGGCAGTAGTTCAAATCAGCATGGGCCACTGACAAGATCCTTTCTCTACAAAAAATAAAAGGGCTGGGCACAGTGGCACATGCCTGTAATCCCAGCACTTTGGAAGCCTGAGGTGGGAGGATCACTTGAGCCCAGGAGGTTAAGGCTACAATAAGCTATAATGGTGCCACTGTCCTCCAGCCTGGGAACAAAGTGAGATCCTGCCTCAAACAAACAAAACAAAACAAATTATCTGGGGTGTGATGGCATGTGGCTGTGGTCCTACCTTTTCAGGAGACAGAGGCGAGAGGATTACTTGAGTCCAGGAGTTCAAGGCAGCAGTGCGCTATGATCACACCACAGCCTGGGCAACAGAGCAGGACCCTGCCTCTAAAATTTAAAAAATTTTTAAAAATTAAAAAGCTAAGAATGAAAGAAATAGGCAAGTGTGGTGGCTCATGCCTATAATCCCAAGACTTTGGGATGTCAAGGTTGGTGAATCACTTGACGTCAGGAGTTTGAGACCAGGCTGGCCAATACAGCGAACCCTGTTCTACTAAAAATATAAAATTAGGGTAGGCACAATGGCTCACACCTGTAATCCCAGCATTTTGGGAGCCCAAGGCAGGCAGATTGTGAGGTCAAGAGATTGAGACCATCCTTGCCAACATGGTGAAACCCCGTCTCTACTAAAAACACAAAAATTAGCTGGGCGTGGTGGCGCACACCTGCAGTCCCAGCTACTCAAGAGGCTGAGGCATGAGAATCGCTTGAAAACCCAGGTGGTGGAGGTTGCAGTGAGCCAAGATTGTGCCACTGCACTCCAGCCTGGGTGACAGAGTAAGACTCCTCTCAAAAATAAATAAAAATTAGCCAGGCGTGGTAGCACATACCTGTAATCCCAGCTACTCAGGAGGCTACGGCAGGATCACTTGACCCCAGGAGACGGAGGTTACAGTGAGCTGAGTTTGTGCCACTGGACTCCAGCCTGGGTGACAGAGGGTCTGTCTCAAAAAAAATAAAAAAGAAAGAAAGAAATGTATATAAATGAGGCAGCTAGGTGGGACAATTGTGCCATTCCTACTGAGACTGGAGTTCTCATAAGACCCATAGGGGCCATAACAGATCAAATTCCTATAGAGGAACCATCCATGACCAAGGAAGCAGACCAATGATTCAGTAAAATGATAAAATGGTTCTTCAGTTTCAGTTCTCCAGTCCCCCAAAATCTGGCATTGTTAGGTTTGGCCAGAGAAAAAAGCAACAAGAGGGATAAGCTCAATCTTGATTTCAAATATTTGGACTCTAAATTTGTGTTGCTTTCAAGACTGAATACTGAAGCTCTGTTTAGCCTTTCATGATGATTTGCAAGACAGTCCAAATCTCTGCAGCAACCCTCTACAAAAGACTTTCTCAGAGTATCTGAGGATCCATAGCGTTTTGAGAACACTCCTCCATTATGCATACATTAGAAATGTGTTGGTGCCATTATCCCACACCCTCTTCACTCGCCAAGCTCCCCTGGCTACCAGCTCAGGATCATACTCTGCTCTCACAACATGCCCAGTACCTGACTTCCAGGAATCAGAACTTCTTCCCCTTCATGTGAACCTCACTTTCTCAGGTCTTGCGTTTTTTTTTTTTTTTTTTTTTTTTTTTTTTTGAGACATAGTCTCTCTCTCTCTCTCTGTCAAACAGGCTGGAGTGCAATCTTGGGTCACTGTAACCTCTGCCTCCCGGGTTCAAGCGATTCTTGTGCCTCAGCCTCCTGAGTAGCTGGGATTACAGGCATGAGCCACCACGCCGGGCTAATTTTTTTTTTTTTTTTTTTTTTTTTTAGCAGAGACGGAGTTTCACCATGTTGCCCAGGCTGATCTCAAACTCCTGACCTCCAGTGTCTGGCTGTGTTTCCTTCCTTTATATGGCTTTTTTTTCCCCCCGGAGATAGAGTCTTGCTGTCGCCCAGGCTGGAGTGCAGTGGAGTGATCTCGGCTCACTGCAACCTCTGCCTCCCGAGTTCAAGTAATTCTTCTGTCTCAGCCTCCCAAGTGGCTAGGACTACAGGCATGCACCACCAAGCCTGACTACTTTTTGTATTTTTAGTACAGATGGGGTTTCACATGCTGGCCAGGTTGGTCTTGAACTCGTGACCTCATGATCTGCCTGCCTCAGCCTCCCAAAGTGCTGGGATTACAGGCATGAGCTACCATGCCCAGTCTATATGGCTTCTTAAATAAATCATTTATGTGGGCAAACATTTTCATTGGGCCATAATATTGGACAATCAATCTTATTACTCAGTAGCCACATTTCAAAGTGATTACTCAATCCTTAGAGTCCTGCAACGACCCTTCTCCCCTTTTATTAATATTTCCCAATAACTCCCTTTTAATTATCAAGTCTTTACACAGCAGATTTTTCTACATAGAACCTATTATACTTCAAGGGAGTACAGGCAATGGTAAGTCAAATAGGATGCTATGCCTCTTCTCTAAAGGGCCTAGGCTGATGCGGTGGGTGGCTCACACTTGTAATCCCAGCACTTTGGGAGGCTGAGGCAGGAGGATGCTTGAGCTCAGGAGGTCGAGACCAGTATGAGTAATATAGGGAGACCCTGTCTCTACAAAAAAATACAAAATTAGCCAAGTGTGGTGGCATGCACCTGTAGCCCCAGCTACTTGGGAGGCAGAGGTGGGAGGATCGCTTGAATCTGGGAGACAGAAGCTGCTGTGAGCTGAGATTATGCCATTGCACTCCAGCCTAGGTCACACACACACACACACACACACACACACACACACACACTCAAATATATAAATATTTGCAAATACATACTTGCAATATATATATGATAAATATAAATTGCACTCCAGCCTGGGTGACACACACACACACACACACACACATGCACGTTCAAATATATATATGTGAAGGGCATCCTTACAGAATGACCAGTTTTTAAAAAGAATGTAAAACTAGAAATTCTAATATAGTAAGATATTCAAGATATGCTAAATATAAAAATGAAATTGCAGGTCATTAGTATAACATGAACCCATCTGAGTGTGTGCGTGTGTGTGTGCGCATGTGTGATGGGGGAAATTCTTTGCAATGATTACCTCTACAGAGGGGACTAAGAGGTAAGGGGGAAAAGGTATATAATACCATTCTTTATTGTTTTAATTTATCATTTTGTGTATTACTTTCATAATAAAAAAGCTACTATAAAATTTTCACTTAGTTGAAAGGATTAATAGTGAACATATGCAATGTTTTAAAGCAAACCGAATAATTACAATGTTCTATCACTATGCCAGTTTTTATCACTGGCACAATAAAATTGTTTTGTAGCTAAAGAAAGCCTAAGAGATTTTCTGGTAAATTTAAGTATCTATAATTACAAAGTTGTATAAATTCATTTCCATAAATTTGAAGACTACTCTAAAAAACGCTGACTTAGGTAAAAATAGTTAAGTGTAATTTATAGTCAATATATTAATAAAGGTCTGGCATGGTGGCTCATGCCTGTAATCTCAACACTTTGAGTGGCTGACACGGGAGGACTGCTTGAGCCCAGGAGTTCAAGACCAGCTTGGGCAACACAGTAAGACCCCGTCTCTACAACAAAACATTAGCAGGGTTTTGAGGTTTGTGCCTATAGTCCTTGAACTACTTGGGAGGCTCTCAGGCAGGAAGATCATTTGAGCCTCAGAGTTTGAGGCTGCAGTGAGCTGTAACTGCAGCACTGCACTCCAGCCTGGGTGACAGAGGGATATATAATTGCTTTTTTGAGATGGGGGTCTCACTCTGTCACCAAGCCACATATGGTGCAGTGGCATGATCACAGCTCACTGCAGCCTCTAACCCTGGGCTCAAGCAATCACTGCCATGCCTAGCTAATTTTTTAAACTTTTTGTAGAGATGGGGGTCTTAGCCCAGGCTGGTCTTGAACTCCTGACCTGGCCTAAAGTGATCCTCCCATTTTGACCTCCCATTTTGGCCTCCCAAAGTGCTGGGCTTACAAGCATGAGCCACTGTGTCTCATCTATATATATAATTCTATGCAGCGTTTGAAGGAAGAGGCACTAATGCACAGATTTGGAAGAAATCTTAAAAGTCACCTAGTCTTGGGCCAGGCGATCTGGCTCACGCCTGTAATCTCAGCACTTTGGGAGGCTGAGGCAGGTGGATCACAAGGCCAGGAGTTCAAGACCAGCCTGGCCAACATAGTGAAACCCCATCTCTACTAAAAATACAAAAATTAGCCTGGCATGGTGGTGCATGCCTATAGTCCCAGCTACTTGAGAGGCTGAGGCAGGAGAATCACTTGAAACCGGAAGGCAGAGGTTGCAGTGAGCCAAGATCATGCCACTGCATTCCAGCCTGGGCGACAGAGCAAGACTCTGTCTCCAAAAAAAAAAAAAAAAGAAAAGAAAAGAAAAAAGAAGCCACCGGCCGGGCACGGTGGCTCAAGCCTGTAATCCCAGCACTTTGGGAGGCTGAGGCGGGTGGATCACGAGGTCAAGAGATCGAGACCATCCTGGTCAACATGGTGAAACCCCGTCTCTACTAAAAATACTAAAAATTAGCTGGGCATGGTGGCATGTGCCTGTAATCCCAGCTACTCAGGAGGCTGAGGTAGGAGAATTGCCTGAACCCAGGAGGCGGAGGTTGCGGTGAGCCGAGATCGCGCCATTGCACTCCAGCCTGGGTAACAAGAGCGAAACTCCATCTAAAAAAAGAAAGAAAGAAAAAAGAAAAAAGAAGCCACCTAGTGTTGGCCAGGCACAGTGGCTCACACCTATAGTCCCAGTACTTTGGGATGATGAGATAGGAGGATCACTTGAACCTAAGAGTTCAAGATCAGACTGGGCAACAGAGTGAGACTTTATTTCTATATTTTATTTTATTAAAAAGAATTTTTTTTTGAGACAGAGTCTTTTTGTGTCACCCAGGCTGGAGTGCAGCAGGCTGATCTCAGCTCACTGCAACCCCCATCTCCCAGGTTTAAGCAATTCTCATGTCTCAGACTCCCAAGTAGCTGGGATTACAGGTGTGCACCACCACGCCCAGCTAATTTTTGTACTTTTAGTAGAGACGGGGTTTCACCATGTTGACCAGGCTGGTCTGAAACTCCTGGCCTCAAGTGATCTGCCTTGGCCTCCTAAAGTGCTGGGATTACAAGCCTGAGCCACTGTACCCAGCCTCATTTCTATAGTTAAAAAAAAAAAAAAAAAAAAAAGGCAGGCATCTAGTCCAACTTTCCCACCCAAACACCTAGGCATACAAAAAAAAAAAAAAAAATCAAAACCAATAGCAGCCTGCTGAGGAGAGAACCAAGAACCAGTACTACGAATACAAGACAACCAGAAATGTTTCCTCCTCAAAATGGTGACATCTGGTAACCATTCACTAAAAAGTATTTTGGTGTAATATAGCAAGTTGCTCAGGTCAGTTTTAAACAAGTCATTGACTTAATTTTCTGGCTTCAAAGTTTTCAATTTGTTTCAAACCAAGAGAAATTAGACCATGATGTAGATTAATTTTAATGAACAAAAATCTCTGTATAAAAAAACATTTAAACCTTACCAAACGCTTTAGACACACACACACACACACACACAATCTTAGAACATTATCTTTGTTTGCCAACATAACCTGTAAAAGTATTTCTCAATAAAACCTACAAATGAAGAAAGAAAATCCATGATGCTACACTTACACACACACACACACACACACACACACACACACACACACACACACTCTTAAGGAAGAACGAAAACATGGTAAGAATGTGAACAGGAAGGGAATGCATCTTTTTCTGTAAAGCTTATATTAAAAACACTGCATGAGTAAAATAACTTCTTATACCAAGAGAAGATGCAGAGGGGGAAACAGAAAGCAGGGATGAGACTAACTCATTAATAAATAGTTTGAGAATGTCCTTCAAGAACAGTGAATGTGGGGAGTTACCGATTATCCTGAGTTGTCACCACCTCAAGTTCTTCGATTCTGATAACTGATGACACTTAAAAAGCATCTATGTGTTCATATTTTGTAGGTCTTGATTTGTTCGACATTATTTAGGTGTGCTTTGTCTCTTTCAGTGGTTAATTCCTCAGTTCATACTCAGTGTTATGTCCGAGTCACCAGAAGGGCCACAGTAATAACTAACACAAGCTTATAAAGGGTGGCATATAGAGGGTGAATAAGAAAGGCCAGTTGCCTGGTTTGGATTTCAGCATCACTACCTGTCAGCTTCTGGTACCTGGCAAGCTACTTAGCCACTATCTGTCCATTTCCTCATCTTCGGTTGTGGGTCACTATAGCACCTACTTTAGATAGTGTGATTAGGGAGATTAAACAAGATGATCATTCAAAACATTTATCACACTGCCTGATCAATAAATGCTGGCTGAAAACACTATTAGTTGTAGTATTACAGGGGAACCAAAAGAAAAATTCTATCTCTGTATTTTTCCTCACTGATAAAATTTTCAGGGCCAAACTGTGGCAAAAAGCAGAGATACCAGTACATTTGAGACCAGTACAAAGAGATTGAAGACCTCATCTTATGAATATAGATACCCATTTTTATATAAGAAAAAAATTACATGGCTCCATATCACAAAATTTAAGATCTTTCTGTTAAACATCACACAATTCCCATCATCATTATGCCCTACATACAATCTAAATGATGTAGAGTTTCTATTGATATTCAATAACAACAAGGTCCAGAAATTTTAACTAAGAAATAGCTGCAGAACTGCATATTGGGCAGTAATCTGTGTGTGCCACAAGAGCTTGGGCCAACACAGAGAGCCAGGATTCTGCCTCCATGGCCTCGACTCCTCCACACACAGTCAGATGAGTCAGGTTCCTGCAGACCTTCAAATCTCCATTCATATCCCCCTTGGAGAGGGCCGTTTTCAGAGGTGAAGGAAGCAGCAGCCGCTGAGCACGAAATGCCGCCCTCCTACTTGAGTATAATATGATAGCTATCATTGGTTTCTGCTGTTAAAAAGAGAGAGAAAATTATCTTTAGTCACCTCTAAAGCACAGTAGGAGAAACAAAATATGGTAAGATTTCTGTGAGAAGGGGGAAAAAAAAAAAGATCAGGACAAACAGCAGCATACTTATTAATAAGCACAGAACCTTATAATAAATATGCAATATAAAAACAACATGCCAGGCAGGCAGATAATGAGGTCAAGAGGTCAAGACCATCCTGGGCAACAGGGAGAAACCCCATCTCTACTAAAAAAAAAAAAAAGTAGAAAAATTAGCTGGGTGTGGTGGCATGTGCCTGTAGTCCCAGCTACTCCAGAGGCTAAGGCAGGAGAATCACTTGAACCCAAGAGGTGGAGTTTGCAGTGAGCTGAGATTGCGCCACTGCACTCTAGCCTGGTGACAGAGCAAGACTCCGTTTCAAAAAGAAAAAAAAGAAGAAAAAAAACGTGCCTTGATATCCTCAACTGTAATGGAAGATGAAAGAGAATGGCAAAAAGCTGGGCCGGGCGCAGAGGCTCACACCTGTAATCTCAGCACTTTGGGAGGCCAAGGTGGGTGGACAGCTTGAGGTCAGGCGTTTGAGACCAGTCTGGCCAACGGGGGGAAACCCCATCTCTACCAAAAATAACAAAAATTAGCCGGACATGGTTGTGCATGCCTGTAATCCCCGCTACTCGGGAGGCTGAGGCAGGAGAATCACTTGAACTCAGGAGGCAGAGGTTGCAATGAGCCGAGATCATGCCACTGCATTCTACCCTGGATGACAGCTAGAGATTCTGTCTCAAAAAAAAAAAAAAGCTGACTTACACAAAGAAACAATCTCTTATAATGTCACTTTCTTTATTAAAATAAAGAAAAAATGCCTCAATTTCCTCAACTATAATGGAAGATGGAAGAGAATGGCAAAAAGCCAGGCCAGGCGCAGGGACTCACGCCTGTAATCCCAGCACTTTGGGAGGCCGAGGTGAGTGGATCACTTGAGATCAGGAGTTCGAGACCAGCCTGGCCAACGTGGTGAAACCCATCTCTACCAAAAATACAAAAATTATGGTTGATACTTTCCCTATCTCTCCTCAAAGAAGTAAAGTATGTACTTTACCTAGTAGTAGCAAAGCTGTTAAACTGCTTAGAGAAAGGTGTTTATCTTACTATTACCTTTCATTGTGTCCAGAATAAAACATGCTTCTTCCTGAAAGTTTTGTATCATCTGAAAATATCAAGAAAACTTGTGATTATTTAAATGAAAAAGAACCCCTTTATATTCCTGTGTCTCTGAGGACTACCCCACATCCAGAGGGATTTAGATGGGAGGCTCTACAGGCCACAAATAGTGTATTTCTTGAATATCTATATAGAGTCATGAAAAGTTTCTTCCTCCCAATTTTCAAAAGTCTGCTTCGCAAACTTCCCCCCGCCATTTGGTTTTTAAATATTAAAAAGCTAAGCAGGTAAGAACAGTTATCTTAAAGCTAGATATGCATTTCCCTGGGTTAGCCCCAAGACTCTCCAAGGAGCACACAGACACTAATGCATGCATACAGGAGAACTAACTTCCGTGTCTTCAACAACCATATGTGCTCTTTCCTAAAACTTCTTTAATTTTCCTTCCCCACTTTCCCTTCTCAAACTCCCTTCTCCCATTTTACAAGATAAAGGCATAAGTTTCAAGCTCCCAGAATCCTAACAAGGTGCTCTGGCCCACGATGTAAAAGCTTCAGGTGCCAAAGTGGAGTGACAAAGGTGAACTCTAATAACTGGGCAACAAACTCTTTTATGAGCCACATGGTTTCTAACTCTTTCCTTTCACCAGAATTATGGAGTAACCTAATCACAAATTGTTATATGATAGAGGATTCAAAATGATTTTTTGATATCACTATATAATTTTTGGTATGTAACTGTGAAGTTTAAAATAATATAATGACATTGTTATTACAAAACTCTGTCCATTCCTATCAATTTATGTGGGTCAAGTCCCACAGCATTTATATCTAGAGGAAAAAAACAGAATAAAATCGATGCTGAAATCCTATGTCATTCTGGCAATCAATAGGCAGTATTCATCTACAAAGGAAATAATTACGTGCAAGGGTACAGGTAGGGAATGAAACAATTTCATCCAACTCATTTTTTTTTTTTTTTTAAGATGGGGTTTCACCATGATGGCCGGGCTGGTCTTGAACTCCTGACCTCAGGTGATCCACCCACGTTGGCCTCCCAAAGTGCTAGGATTATAGGCGTGAGCCACTGCGGCCGGCCCAACTCATTCATACATATACCTGTAATAATTTTTTTCTTTTCTTTTCTCAGCTCACCACAACCTCTGCCTCTGCCTCCACCTCCGCCTCCCGAGTTCAAGCGATTCTCCTGCCTCAGCTTCCCAAGTAGCTGCAATTACAGGTATGCACCACCATGACCTGCTGATTTTGTATTTTTAGTAGAGATGAGGTTTCTCCATGTTAGTCAGGCTGGTCTAGAACTCCCGAACTCAGGTGATCTGCCCGCCTCAACCTCCCAAAGTGCTGGGATTACAGGCAAGAGTCACCATGCCTGGGCTTCTTAATGTTTAATAATTACTTATTAAAACATGTAGCATATTTACATTATTTTAATCAATTGTAAATTATGATAATTTCATTCATAATAATTTTAAAGTTTTTATTTAAAAACTTTGTTTCAAACAAATATAGTAGGATAATAAAAGATGTTTGTGCATAAAAATATATGACAGTAGGCTGGACATGGTGGCTCATGCCTGTAATCCCAGCACTTTGGGAGGCTGAGGTGGGTGGCTCACGAAGTCAAGAGATCGAGACCATTCTGGCCAACATGGTTAAACCATATCTCTACTAAAAATACAAAAATTAGCTGGGAGTGAAGGTGTCTGCCTATAGTCCCAGCTACTCGGGAGGCTGAGGCATGAGAATCACTTGAACATTGGAGATGGAGGTTGCCGTGAGCTGAGATCGTGCCACTGCACTCCAGCCTGAAAACAGAGTGAGAGCTCCGTCTCAAAAAAATAAAAATAAAAGTTACAGTAAGATGGCCGGCCCCAGTGGCTCACACCTGTAATCCCAGCACTTTGGGAGGCCGAGGCAGGCGGATCACCTGAGGCCAGTGGCTCAAGACCAGCCTGGTCAACACGGCAAAACCCTGTCTCTACTAAATACGAAAATTAGCCATGTGTGGTGGCACATGCCTATAATTCTGCTATTCAGGAGGCTGAGGCAGGAGAATCACTTGAACCCAGGAGGTGGAGGTTGCAGTGAGCTGAGATTGGGCCACTGCACCCTGGCCTGGGCAACAGAGCAAGACTCTGTTCCAAAAAAAAAAATTTTTTTAGGAGGAAAGCAAGCAAAAAAGTATGAAACCCTCTGATCTAGACAACAGAACACTCTACTCCAGGAGAACTGCTCTTGCTCTGTGCACTGACAAATTAATCATCATCTGGTAATTCAACTGTACTGAAAAATCTACCTCATCACTGATGAGCACATGAATTCCTGTTGGCCCCTGCTTGTAAATCTGGCTGATCTGGCAAGGGGAAATGCTGAAAAGCTGAGCAATTTTTTCTGTCAATTCAACAGCTGTCAGTTCTTCTAGATAGATAGCATGGTAAACTGCGAAAGGGAGAGAGCAACAGCGTCAGTACAAAGTTTGTCTGCCCTTACGGGTAACTTGATCACTAAGAATGCCCCCTTCTCTGAAGGACTCAGAAATCAGACTGCCTAAGTTCAAATTCTGGCTCAACCACTTGCAGCTGTGTGACCTAGGGCATGTTATTTACCCCTAGACCTCATTTTTCTCACATAAATCTAGTGATAATGATAAATTCCTCTGCAAAGAGCAGATATTAGATGTAAATATTAAAGCATATAAAAAGTGTTAGGAATAGCACCTGGCTAGGCGTGGTGGTTCACATCTATAATCCCAGCAATTTGGGAGGCTGAGGCAGGGAGATCGCTTGAGCCCAGGAGTTCAAAACCAGCCTGGGCAACATAGGGAGATCCCATCACTACAATAAGTAAAACAATTAGGCAGATATGGGACGCACACCTGTAGTTCTAGCTACTCGGGAGGCTGAGGGGAGAGAATCACTTGAGCGCCAGTGGTCAGACGGCTGCAATGAATCATGATTGCACCACTGTACTTCAGCCTGGGTAATGGAGTGAGACTCTGTCCCCCCACCAAAAAAAAGAATAGCACCTGCCATATAGTAGGAGCGCAAATAAATGCTAGTGATTATTGTTACTTCTTGCAGACGGTGAATCTACTGTCTGATAGTTTCCCATCACAGATGCCCATAAGTTACCGCTTCACCTTTGTTCATATCTGTCCTGGTCTGTCCAGAACAACCTACCGAAGAAAGTACCATTTGAGTCTCCATCCTCATGCTTCTGTTGCTGTTGCTGCTGCTGCTGCTGCTGCTCCCTCAACTGCAGTGATTCCTGACAAACATAAATGGTTAACCTCGGACGCACCATCCTAAGGGGAGGAAAAAGGCTAATTAGTCTTACATTCTTTAGGGTAAGCACAATAAAAAGAAGGGAGAAACTGTGTTTCTACATTAATAGTACAGAGCAGATGAAAAGTAGAAGCTCATTGGCCAAATGCAATTAATTCACTGCTTTATTAGTTCCCCAGTGGTAGGGCTTTTCTCCTTAACTGGAATGAGTTCCAATATGAGGCATCATATAAACTTCTGAACTTGTGGCTTTTCCTGAAAACTCAGATCTAGCAATCTTAAGCCCACATTCTCACATGAAAACAATCAGCTGTTCTCCTTACGTGACACATATACTCTTCACTATACCCCAGTTTTGACTGCCATTCATTTACATTACCTGTACATCCTCTGTAGTCATTTGAGTTTGTGACTTATGGTGTAAAAGTTAGAAATAGTCAAGATATATAAGCCACTGTCTTATGGGTCAGGTTCAAGATACACTTTTGACTCAAAAATGCCAAAAGAGTAAACTAGACCATCTTATTTTTCTCATTACCTTCTCCTAACTAGCCTAAGTCCTTTTTCTGTTCTTCTTAGAGAAAAGTGTTCAACGACCTCTTTTTTTTTTTTTTTTTTGAGACGGAGTTTCGCTCTTGTTACCCAGGCTGGAGTGCAATGGCGCGATCTCGGCTCACCGCAACCTTCGCCTCCTGGGTTCAAGCAATTCTCCTGCCTCAGCCTCCTGAGTAGCTGGGATTACAGGCACGCGCCACCATGCCCAGCTAATGTTTTGTATTTTTAGTAGAGACGGGGTTTCACCATGTTGACCAGGATGGTCTCGATCTCTCGACCTCGTGATCCACCTGCCTCGGCCTCCCAAAGTGCTGGGATTACAGGCTTGAGCCACCGCGCCCGGCCTGACCTCTTGATCATCTTACTCTTTCTTATTTCTTATTTTTTTTTTTTTTTTTTTGAGACGGAGTTTCACTCTTGTTACCTAGGCTGGAGTGTAATGGTGCAATCTCGGCTCACCGCAACCTCCGCCTCCTGGGTTCAGGCCATTCTCCTGCCTCAGCCTCCTGAGTAGCTGGGATTACAGGCACGCGCCACCATGCCCAGCTAAATTTTTTGAATTTTTAGTAGAGACGGGGTTTCACCATGTTGACCAGGATGGTCTCGATCTCTTGACCTCGTGATCCACCCGCCTCGGCCTCCCAAAGTGCTGGAATTACAGGCTTGAGCCACTGCGCCTGGCCTTCTTTCTTATTTCTAAATACCCTTTAGATAATATGCTTAAAAGAATGAAAGATCAATTATTTTTCCCTAAGTCATCAACCCCTGCTTTCACTTCTTTCCTTAAAATTTTCCAAGATTCACCAGGCGCGGTGGCTCACGCCTATAATCCCAGCACTTTGGGAGGCTGAGACAGGTGGATCACCTGAGAATGGGAGTTCAAGACCAGCCTGACCAACATGGTGAAACCCCATTTCTACTAAAAATACAAAATTAGCTGGGCATGGTGGTGCATGCCTGTAATCCCAGCTACCTGGGAGGCTGAGGCAGCAGAATCGCTTGAATCCAGGAAGCGGAGGTTGCGGTTAGCTGATATCACACCATTGCACTCTAGCCCAGGCAACAAGAGCAGCGCTCCAGCCTAGGCAACGAGAGCAAGACTCCATCTCAAAAAAAAAAAATTTTTTTTTCCCAAGATTCAACACCTACCCCTGGCTTTTTTTTTTTTTTTATATATATAAAGACAGGGTTTCACCATATTGGTCAGGTTGGTCTCGAATTACTGACCTCAGGTGATCCGCCTGCCTCAGCCTCCCAAAGTGCTGGGATTACAGGCGTGAGCCACCGCGTCGGGCTCAACACCCCTTATGATGTAGACAAAAACAAATATGACTGGGTACGGTGGGTCACATCTGTAATCCCAGCACTTTAGAAGGACAAGTCGGAAGTACTGCTTGACTTCAGGAGTTTGAGACCAGCCAGGGAAACATGGCAAAATCCCACGTCTACAAAAAGTACAAAATTAGGTGGGCACAGTGGTGCACACCTGTAGTCCCAGCTGCTCAGGGAGCTGAGGCAGGAGGATTGCTTGCACCCAGGAAATCGAGGCTGCAGTGAGCCATGATCACACTACAGCACTCCAGCCTGGGTGACAGAGCAAGACCCTGTCTCAAGAAAAAAAAAAAACCCACAAAAAACCAAACCAAAAATAAATACTGCACAATCTGTTTTTCTGTTTAGTCATTGATTTGGTTCTGCTGCCATTGACCTAAATGCCTTCTTCATCAATGTTACTACTACCTATTTAAAATGGTAACTCCCAAAAAAAGTTCACAAACTACTGTGTAGTTTAACAATTGCAGGCAGACACTCAATTCCTACCCACACTTAAGAATGAACACTTTTCTAGTTAAAACCACCTTGGGGGAAAAAAACCGACTTGGGGCCTTTGTACCTGTTAGTTCCTTCTGCCTAGAACAATTTCCCTTCCTGTGACTCCAGAGCTGCATCCTTCTCAGAACTCAGCTTAAATATCCCTCCCTGGAGAGGTGCTTCCTGACCACATTCTGGGCACTCTTTAGCCCACACCTTGTTTTTTGCTTATTTGTTTTGTTTTTCAAAGCTCTTATCACTATCCACAATACTTACTTATCTCACTCCCCATTAGAAAGTAAACTCCCTCACAACTGGCACCCTGTTTTGCTCACCAATAAATTAATATTCCCAGAGCCTACAATAGTACCTGGCTCATGAAAAGGATGATGAATATTCATTGCAAAATTCATTCACCTGGAAATGAAAAATGGAATATCATGGGAAATTCCCTGGACAAAGTGTAAGAAAAGATTTTAAAAAATCTTTATTTGGTATATAGCTGACATTAAAAAAAAAAAAATGTTTTGACAAGGTGTATTTAGCTGTGTAGAGTATTGTGAAGAATTCCTGATTCAAAATCCATTTGGAATCCAACCTCATTGATATTTTAACACTAATTACATACCGGCCTTTTAATGCATTAAAAAGTCTGATTCCATCTGCAGGGCCACAGATTTGGATCACATCATCTCTAGTTAATTTCAATAAATCTGCCCCTGGAAAAAAATATAAGAAAATGGATGGTAAAGGCAAATATTCTCTTTGTTAATGACTATTAAAATGGGCTCTATTATAAGGACACCTCATTACCAGAATGTTACGATCCATAATTTTCTTCATGGCATATAAGGCCCTTCATGACCTGGCCTCAACCTCCTCTCCCATCTCAATTCCCCTCAATTAACTTCCCCACTTAACCCTATGCTTTCATCATACTGATGATTTCTAATGAGCAAGTTGTTCTTTCTGCCTGAAATATCCTTCCATTATCCAGGCTGGGTGCAACATGCCTGTAGTCTCAGCTACTCGAGAAGCTGAGGTAGGAGAATTGTTAGAGGCCAATTGATTGGCAGGAGTTCAAGACTGGCCTGGGCAACATAGCAAGACCCCATCTCTTAAAAAAAAAAAAAAAAAAAGAAAAAAAAAGAAATCCTGTGGCTCAGGCCTGTAATCCCAGCACTGTGGGATGCCGAGGCAGGCGGATCACCTGAGGTCAGGCGTTCGAGACCAGCCAACATGGTGAAACCCTGTCGCTACTAAAAACACAAAAATTAGCTGGGCATGGTGGTGGGTGCCTGGAATCTCAGCTACTCGGGGGCTGAGGCAGAGCAATCACTTGAACCCAGGAGGTGGAGGTTGCAGTGAGCCAAGATGTGCCTCTGCACTCCAACCTGGGCAACAGCAAGACTCTGACTCAAAAAAATATACATACTGGATTCACCTCATGTGTCACTTATGTTCCCCAATACGAGATCCTCCCCTGAAGGTTTTACTGTCATTATCAGAACACTTATCTACAGCATCACAGCTATTTATCAGTTTTTCAGAGTTTTATTTTTATTTCATTAGTTGTGTCTTGTTTTGGTGTTTTTTTGGACAGATGATTAATGGGCTATTTGATCAGGAAGTATGCCTCATCCATTTGTGTATTCCTACACATCAAAAAATGCTAAATAGGCCGGGCGCCATGGTTCACACCTGTAATCCCAGCACTTTGGGAGGCCAAGAAGGGTGGATCGCTTGAGGTCAGGAGTTTGAGACCAGCCTGGCGAACATGGTGAAACCCCGTCTCTAATAAAAATATGTAAATTAGCTGGAGGTGGTGGCAGGCATCTATAACCTCAGCTACTTGGGAGGCTAAGGCTAAGGCAGGAGAATCGCTTGAACGTGGGAGGCGGAGGTTACAGTGAGCTGAGATTGTGCAAATGCACTTCAGCGTGGGTGACAGTGAGACTCCATCTTTTTTTTTTTTTTTTTTTTGAGACGGAGTTTCGCTCTTGTTACCCAGGCTGGAGTGCAATGGCGCGACCTCGGCTCACCGCAACCTCCGCCTCCTGGGTTCAGGCCATTCTCCTGCCTCAGCCTCCTGAGTAGCTGGGATTACAGGCACGCGCCACCATGCCCAGCTAATTTTTTTGTATTTTTAGTAGAGACGGGGTTTCACCATGTTGACCAGGATGGTCTTGATTTCTTGACCTCGTGATCCACCCGCCTCGGCCTCCCAAAGTGCTGGGATTACAGGCTTGAGCCACCATGCCTGGCCTGAGACTCCATCTTTAAAAAAAAAAAGCGCTAAATAAAAGTGGATGGTGTAAATGAAATAAATTATAGTGATATCAAGGGGAAAATTTCAGACTACTTGATAAAATACTCTATGAAATATACATTTTACAAAGTGTTGTAGGCTGGTGCGGTGGCTTACACCTGTAATCCCAGCACTTTAGGAGGCCGAGGAGGGCAGATCACCTGAGGTCAGGAGTTCAAGAACAGCCTGGCCAACATGACAAAACCCTGCCTCTATCAAAAAAGTACAAAAATTAGCCAGGCATGGTGGCACATGCCTGTAGTCCCAGCTACTGGGGAGGCTGAGGTGGGAGAATCACTTGAACCCAGGAGGTGGAGGTTGCAGTGAGCTGAGACGGCACTACTGCACTCCAGCCTGGGCGACAGAGTGAGACCCTGCCTCAGAAAAAAAAAAAAGTGTTGTATGAAATAAATTAAATTGAACTTAAACGAAGGAATATTTGTTTTTAAGTATTTCACAGCACAGTTGCAGCTACTGAGAAAGTCTTAAGAGTTCTGTGAAATTCATTTCATCAGAGAAATGCAGAGATCTCTCATACACATATATACACACACAACTCTCCCACGGACATCAGGAGGCTGTAGAATACAAAGGAAAATTTCATGCTGGGGAAAACAAAAGAAAAAGAAAATTTAACCTGAGAAGTTTGTGAAAAGTCTTGTGAATGTAGAAAAACGATTTCGATGCAACCACTGCTGAGCTTCCTGAGGTGTGGTTGTTGGTAAGAGGTTCTGAAAGGGAGAGAACATTTTTTAGGTAATCAAATAGATCTGTCTGTTACCCCATTAGGTAACACATAGCCAAACACACCCACATACCCTCATTCTCAGGCCTAGTTTGTGCAAGTTGTTTTCTCTTTCTCTAACCATGCAAGATGCTCAAGGAGTTCTAGCCTCCTTTTCTTCCCCACTAGACTGTAAGCTTCTCAGATGGAAGGGTCCTGTATTACTTGTTTCATATCTTTAATCCCTAGCACAGTATCTGATTCATAGCCAAAATTCAATAAATGTTTGTTTAATGAATGAATGAATAATATTCCCTAAAAGGTGGGCATTTCTACTGAATTGGACAGTCTTCAAAGTATTACTAGACATTGCAAGTAACTAACATTCAACTTTAGACTTACATCTGTGACTGGAGGGGGTGGCTCTGGCTGGTGGTTTGGTGAACCATTTCTAAAGAAACATTTAAAATGAAAGGATGAGTCCATGACACATGCTGGGGCTCATTATTTCATTCCTCATCTTTACAATAAATCTTAAGCTAGAGATTAAAAAAAAATCTGTCCTTGCTCATAAAACATTCTTATTCTTCGACCCAACACTTTAATTTTCTATTAGTTTAACCTAAAGATTTTATGGGGAGGGGGAGAAATTATGTCATTAGCAATATTTTTTATTATTGAGGAAACTGAGGAAAATATCAAAGTTTCAATAAGTTGGGACTGATGAGATAAATTATGGCATAAGAAATATTTAACCGGTGGGCACAGTGGCTCACGCCTGTAATCACAGCACTTTGGGAGGCCGAGGTGGGCGGATCATGAGGTCAGGACAGTGAGACAATCCTGGCCAACATGGTAAAACCCCATCTCTACTAAAAATACAAAAATTAGCTGGGTGTGGTGGCACACACCTGTAGTCCCAACTACTAGAGAGGCTGAGGCAGGAGAATCACTTGAACCCGGGAGATGGAGGTTGCAGTGAGCTGAGATCACGCTACAGCACTCCAGCCTGGCGACAGAGCAAGACTCAAAAAAAAAAAAAAAAAGAAATAAAAGAAATTTAACCATAAATTTATTAAGATGAAAAATTGTGAAAGAATAATTGTTAAGATAAAAATTTTTAAATAAAATGAAAAATAGCAGGATAAAGAAGTTTATCAGTACAATACTATTGTAGGAAATACATAAATATGCACACATACACAAGAAAAATATTGGAAGAAAATTTATGTAAGGCAACATGATCACACACGTTTAGAATAAAAAATAATTATTTTTAAAGCAGCTTCAAAACTTAGTGCTAATTTGTGATCCAAGAGTTATCTCCACACCCTCAGTCAGTCTTTCTCTCTTTCTTTCTTTCTTTTTGAGATGGAGTTTCGCTCTTGTCGCTCAGGCTGGAGTGCAGTGGCATGATCTCAGCTCACTGCAACCTCTGCCTTCTGTTTTCAAGCGATTCTCTTGCCTCAGCCTCCCCAGTAGCTGGGATTAAAGCTGCCTGCCACCATGCCTGGCTAATTTTTATATCTTCAGTACAAACGGGGTTTCACCATGTTGACCAGGCTGGTCTCGAACTCTTGACATTGTGATCTCCTTGCCTCAGCCTCCCGAAGTGCTAGGATTACAGGCATGAGCCACTGTGTCCAGCCTCAGTTTTTCTTTATACGTTCGTTGTCTATGAATTGTCCCTCTTCCCTAATGCCTACGCTTTTTTTTTTTTTTTTTTTTTTTTTGAGACGGAGTCTTGCCCTGTCACCAGGCTGGAGCGCAATGGAGCGATCTCAGCTCACTGCAAGCTCTGCTTCTGGGTGTTCAAGTGATTTCCCTGCCTCAGCCTTCCAAGTAACTGGGACTACAGATGCGAAACACCACACCCAGCTAATTTTTTTTTAATTTTAGTAGAGACAAGGTTTCACCATGTTGGCCAAGATGGTCTCTATCTCTTGACCTCGTGATCCACCCGCTTTGGCTTCCCAAAGTGCTGGGATTACAAGCATGAGCCACTGTGCCCGGTCATGCCTACTTTTATGGAATAAAAAGTTTAATCTAGTATGAAGTACATAACAAAGAGAAGAGAAAAAGTTTTAAACACAACTCTTAAACCCTATATAATATTCAGAATTACCTATAAGTAGCATGTATCATCCATGTGGATGTTAAGATATTTTTTTCTTTCAAAAAAAGATCTTTTTCCTTTTTTAGCCTTAGCTGCAAAATTTAAATTTGGTATTCAAACTTAGTAATTAACTTATCTTAGGGCCCTAGTTATATGTATTCCTTCTACAACTAATATCTACTTTTATTCTTGTTACATTTTGAATATTTAAGCTACCTTAATTAAATCCTTTAAAAAGTAGGTCAGACATAGAGCCTGAATAAATCCCAAAACACAACATTGCAACCAAACAATATGTTCACACATTTGGTAGCTTAACTAGTTCAAGTTTCAATATGGTTATGTGAAATACATGTTAAATGCTAGGACCATAATACAGCTACTTTTTAAAATTGGAGTAGGCGTCTGTACCAACTTTCAATTATCTCTTATGGTAAAAGATAACAAGGCAAGATTAAATGTATCCCATAGATAATTCCAAAACTTCATTTTAGCCATCATCTTCAAACTTATTTCCCCAATTATCAAAGATTCATAATAATTCGGTGTTAGAAGTATTTCTAACAAGTAACAAAGCAAATTTTAGTATTTGTACAATTGTTTCCAGTTCCCAAAGACCACTCTCTGATGCAAGCATGATCAGGAAGTGAAACAACCGCAGATGTACAGTAATAGGGAGAAGCAAAAAACCCAGCTCATCAGTTCCTCAACCACTAAAAATTGACCGTAAATGCTACTTTCTGGTGGGGGAAAAAGAAAAGGAGGAGGGAGAGGGGAGAACACAAGGAGAAGAAAGGGCTACATAAAACTCTTTCAGTCTCTTTTGAAGATAATCCAAATCTCAGTGAATAAAGAAATCCATCAAAGACCAAAAAGATGTGCTTATTGATGTAAAAAGATCTTGTTTATGAACAGGTAATGAAAGAACATATATTTTGGACAAATAAGCCAATTTTATTTCCCAGACTTACCCTTCCCCAAGAGAAAAACTGCTGTGGGAACTGTTGAAACCAGGTGATGGGGAATTATTGACATACGTGATCTCAGGCCATGGAGAACACTAAAAACAAAGGATAAGTTAGATAATGAATAAGCACATTGGACCCTATTGCTCCTTGAATAGCACATCTTGATTAGTAAATCTTAATTCCTCAGAGACCCTCATAAGCAACAGAGATCATTGCTTCTCTTTCCACCATGTCGGAGCCTGTGGAGGCCTTCTGGGAATAGGACTTTAAAAGGAACTACGTCTAGAAAGTTGTGGTCCCAGGCCATTTGTGCTGGATATAAGTGGGTTCTCCAGAACCAAAGGCAGCACACAGCTCTTCTTAAAATTGAAAGTGGTTTATTCCCAAGATGAAACTGAATTATATTTGGGCAAGAGATGTGCTTATGTAGACAAAGCAAAGAACACCACAGTGACTCCTGGTGGCAAACCAAACAAAACCAGAGTAATCCGGGGACAGGTAACTCGGGCACTCAGAAACAGTTGGCATTGTTCATGCCAAATTCTAAAGCAACCTTTCTGCTAAGGCCACTGGACACAGAATCCATGTGATACTGTGTCCCTATGGATTTAAACTAATGGAAAGTAAATAAAAGTAGATTTGTGCTCTTGTTTTTTTAAAAACAAAACAATACCAAAACAGAGTGAGGGAGAATACTGCTTAGAAGAAGTGAATTTTGACCAGTTTGGAAGTGATGAATTTTTCTTCTAAGATGACAAATTATGAACTGAAACTGTCACCAAGAGATATCTTGTTACCTCTGTGAGTATGGTCGTCTCATAGGAAGGTTGATATTTCTCCTTTTCATGAGGTGTTCGTTTCTCCATTTTCTCTCTGTCCGTTTTTTGCTTTCTGTCTGCTCCTTTGGGCTGAAATGAGAAATATTTTGTTATAAACTCAAGTAATCACCTTTTAAGCCAACAATATTACTTCTAAAAACTTAAATATTCACACATGAAACAAAATTGTATGTGCAGGGATGTAAAGGTAAGAAACATCACTTTAAGTTTGAAAATAGGAAATTTACATGTTTGATAGAGTTGAAAAGAATCAGATCTATAGCTACCAACATGGAAAGATTCTAAAGCACACAGTTCACTGAAAAAAACCAAGTCTCAAAACAATTCAGATAGTATAATCCCACTTACGTGTCAAAGAAAATATGTATGTACCTATGTATGCGTGTATATAAAAGCACAGAAGAGAACTAGAAGAGCTGGGCGTGGTAGCTCACTCCTGTAACTATCGCACTTTGGAAGGCCAAGGCAGGCAGATCGCCTGAGGTCAGGAGTTCGAGACTAGCCTGGCCAACATGGCAAAACCCCATCTCTACTAAAAATACAAAAAACTAGGTGAGCATGGTGGCACATGCCTGTAGTCCCAGCTACTGGGGAGGCTGTGGCACGAGAATTGCTTCAATTTAGGAGGCAAAGGTTGCAGTGAGCTGAGATTGTGCCACTGCACTCCAACATGGGCAACAGAGTGAAATTCTATCTCAAAAAAAAAAAAGAAAGAAAAGAGGGAACTAGAAAAACACATACAAAATTATGACAGTGGTTTCCTTTGGGAAGAGGTTGTTGCAAAGGGGTTTGGCGTAAGAGTAGTAAAGAGAGAATTTCAGCGTTGTTCTGAATACTTTTGTATTATTCAATTTCTTACAATGAGAACAAATTAAAATTTTTTTTAAGATGGAGTCTTGCTCTGTCACTCAGGCTAGAGTGCAGTGGTGCAATCTCGGCTCACTGCAACCTCCACCTCCTGAGTTCAAGTGATTCTCCTGCCTTAGCCTCCCGAGTATCTGGGATTACAGGTATGTGCCACCACGCACAGTTAATTTTTTTGTATTTTTAGTAGAGATGGGGTTTTACTGTGTTAGCCAGGATGGTCTTGATCTCCTGACCTCATGATGTGCCCACCTTGGCCTCCCAAAGTGCTGGGATTACAGGTGTGAGCTATCGCGCCAGGCCCAAGAACATACTTATCTCTGTGACAAAAATAAATAGGACCCTGGCTGGGGCACAGTCGCTAATATCTATAATCCCAGCACTTCAGGAGGCTGAGGCAGGCAGATCACTTAAGCCCGGGAGTTCAAGACCAGCCTGGGCAGCATGGCAAGACCTCCCTCTCTACAAAAAATACAAAAATTAGCCCAGTGTGGTGGCACATGCCTGTAGTCCCACTGACTAGGGAAGCTGAGGCAGGAGAATCGATTGAGCCCACAAGGCTGAGGCTGCAGTGAGGTTTTTTTGTTTTTTTTTTTTTGAGACGGAGTTTCGCTCTTGTTACCCAGGCTGGAGTGCAATGTCGCGATCTCGGCTCACCGCAACCTCCGCCTCCTGGGTTCAGGCAATTCTCCTGCCTCAGCCTCCTGAGTAGCTGGGATTACAGGCACGCGCCACCATGCCCAGCTAACTTTTTCTATTTTTAGTAGAGACGGGGTTTCACCAGGTTGACCAGGATGGTCTCAATCTCTCGACCTCGTGATCCACCCGCCTCGGCCTCCCAAAGTGCTGGGATTACAGGCTTGAGCCACCGCGCCCGGCCTTGCAGTGAGTTTTGATTGTGCCACTGCACTCCAGCCTGGGTGACAGACTGAGACCCAGTCTCAAAAATAAATAAATAAATAAGACCAAATAAGAAAAGATCAAGTATGAATGTACTTGTTACAAGAGCTTGTAACTTCAACAGGCTTTCAGAGCTTTCAATGAGAACCCATGTTCTTGTCTCTAGCCTTCTTTTCCAAGTTCCTGTTATCCCATGACCATCTCCATGTACATTTCTTTACCAGGCATCTTGGTTATTATTTCAATGACTCTAGCTTAGGCGTTTTTTGTTTTTTTTAAAAAAAAGACAATTTGACTTTCTGACTTTGTAGCTAATGTTATCATAGAATGATAAGGTAAAGGAAGCCAAGGGTTAGCACATTGCCCAGGAATACCTTGAAAACTTTGATCTGGCAGCTGGCCGAGTGTAAGTGCTCAGTATATTCCCCGTTTTCATTCTCCTTGAAGGTATCAATTTGCACTCGGAATGGCACCCCCTTTTCTCCACCATGTTTCCTCATAGTGAACTCTGTGCTAATACAGTGCACCTGAAAAGAATACAACATCAAGGTTTCAGTATGGCTAGCTAGCCAAACCAGATGGCATTTTTTTTTTTTTAAGCAACTATTAACAGCAAAACCTTTACTAGGCATTATGAATAGCTACAAAAAACACTTTGCCTCTTTTTGATCTTGAAAAACTTACAATCTGATAGAGGAAATACAAAAACTTAAATGATTTACAGATGCAAACAAAATACATGTACAGATCTAATGCTAACAAAACCTACTGTGAGGAACTAAATTCATTAACTGCTTCGAAGAACACAGAGTTAGCAAAAGAGAAATGATTTCTAGCCGGGCGCGGTGGCTCAAGCCTGTAATCCCAGCACTTTGGGAGGCTGAGGCGGGTGGATCACGAGGTCGAGAGATCGAGACCATCCTGGTCAACATGGTGAAACCCCGTCTCTACTAAAGATACAAAAAATTAGCTGGGCATGGTGGCATGTGCCTGTAATCCCAGCTACTCAGGAGGCTGAGGCAGGAGAATTGCCTGAACCCAGGAGGCGGAGGTTGCGGTGAGCCGAGATCGCGCCATTGCACTCCAGCCTGGGTAACAAGAGCGAAACTCCGTCTCAAAAAAAAAAAAAAAAGAAATGATTTCTGTGAGTTAAAGTTTCCTCAATTTTAAGGAAGATCTTAGAAAGAGGAGTCACTACCCAGTCTGGGAACATAGTAAATATGAATGTTCACAGCAATAGCAGAGAAAGAGGTTTGCTTGGCTACTGCATAAAGTCTAAGATTGATTACTTTTTTTTTCTTTTTTAGATGAAGTTTAGTTCTTGTCGCCCAAGCTGGAGTGCAATGGTGCAATCTCGGCTCACTGCAACCTCTGCTTTCCAGGTTCAAACGATTCTCCTGCCTCAGCCTCTCAGTAGCTGGGATTATAGGTGCACACCATCATACCCGGCTAAGTTTGGCATTTTTAGTAGAGACGGGGTTTTGCCATGTTGGCCAGGCTGGTCTTGAACTTTTGACCTCAGGTGATCTGTCCCCCTTACCCTCCCAAAGTCTGGGATTACTAGTGTTAGCCAAAAGGCCCCCACCTGACGAATTTTAATAGTAGAGCCTTGTCTGATTGACTACTCCAAAAGATTATAGTTGAAAGTCTTAAAATCGCCGGGCGCGGTGGCTCAAGCCTGTAATCCCAGCACTTTGGGAGGCCGAGGCGGGTGGATCACGAGGTCGAGAGATTGAGACCATCCTGGTCAACATGGTGAAACCCCGTCTCTACTGAAAATACAAAAAATTAGCTGGGCATGGTGGCTCGTGCCTGTAATCCCAGCTACTCAGGAGGCTGAGGCAGGAGAATTGCCGGAACCCAGGGGGTGGAGGTTGCGGTGAGCCGAGATCACGCCATTGCACTCCAGCCTGGGTAACAAGAGCGAAACTCCGTCTCAAAAAAAAAAAAAAAAAAAGAAAGTCTTAAAATCATATATATAAAGTGTTTACTTAACACAGTAACTATCTCTTGTGAAGTACTCAATAAACTACTGGTTATTATCATTATTAAAAATAAGGATTTTTGCCGGGCGTGGTGGCTCAAGCCTGTAATCCCAGCACTTTGGGAGGCTGAGGCAGGTGGATCACGAGGTCAAGAGATCGAGACCATCCTGGTCAACATGGTGAAACCCCGTCTCTACTAAAAATACAAAAAATTAGCTGGGCGTGGTGGTGCATGCCTGTAATCACAGCTACTCAGGAGGCTGAGGCAGGAGAATTGCCTGAACCCAGGAGGCGGAGGTTGCGGTGAGCCGAGATCACGTCATTGCACTCCAGCCTGGGTAACAAGAGCGAAACTCCCGTCTCAAAAAAAAAAAAAAAAACAAAACAAAATAAGGATTTTCAAAGACTCTACCCAAAGAATATATTCAGATATGCAAATCAAATTTCAAGCATAAAGATGTTCAAAATAACATTATAGATAACAGTAAAAAATCAGGCCAATCAAGGGCAGGTGTGGTGGCTCACACCTATAATCCCAGCACTTTGGGAGGTTAAGGTGGGAGGATCACCTGAGGTCAGGAGTTCAAGACCAGCCTGGCCAGCATGGCAAACCCCTACCTCTACCAAAAATACAAAAATTCGTTGGGCATGGTGGCATGTGCCTGCAGTCTCAGCTACTGGTGAGGGTGAGGCAAGAGAATCACTTGAAACTGGGAGGTGGAGGTTACAGTGAGCCGATATTTTGCCACTGAACTCCAGATTGGCAACAGGGCAAGACCCTGTCTCAAAAAAAAAAAAAAAAAAAAAAAGCCAATCTAAATGCCAAATAATTGTTAGGTAAATTATGGTACAACCAAGGAATAAAATATTACGCAGCCATTACCAAGCAATTTTGGGAGACACAAATAAACAAATTGGGGTATTAGAAGAGCGATTCAAAAACTCCTCAATGTTCTCAGGCACAGGTTAAGGAGCCTGGGCTTGATAGTCAGGCTAGAACCCTGTAAAAATTTCAAAGTTAACATGTTTTATCCTTTAAGAAATAAACTGGCTGGGCGCGGTGGCTCAAGCCTGTAATCCCAGCACTTTGGGAGGCTGAGGCGGGTGGATCACGAGGTCAAGAGATCGAGACCATCCTGGTCAACATGGTGAAACCCCGTCTCTACTAAAAATACAAAAATTAGCTGGGCATGGTGGTGCGTGCCTGTAATCCCAGCTACTCAGGAGGCTGAAGCAGGAGAATTGCTTGAACCCAGGAGGAGGAGGTTGCGGTGAGCCGAGATCGCGCCATTGCACTCCAGCCTGGGCAACAAGAGCGAAACTGTCTCAAAAAAAAAAAAAAAGAAATAAACTGGTAGTGAGAGATGCTCTTCAAAACTGGAACCCTATCTGCAATGCCTTACCTGAATAAACACAGATGTCCTCTTTGCAGGGTCCCACAGGAACTCCACTGTATTTAGTTGAGTTGGATTAGCCCTAGGATCGATTATACCCACAGACATTGGGATATCTGAGAAACAAAACGGTAATAATTGAACAATTCTGAGGGTTATTCAGTTTTAAATAAGAAGGCACTGATTCTTATATTACTCATCCCTAGCTACTAAGATTTTTGTGTATCACATCCTACATTTCTTTGCTTTTCTTTTTAGATGAAGTCTCGCTCTGTCACCCAGGCTGGAGTGCAGTGGCACCATCTCGGCTCACTGCAACCGCCTCCGGGTTCAAGTGATTCTCCTGCTTCTGCTTCCCAAGTAGCTGGGATTATGGACATATGCCACCAAGCCGGGCTAAATTTTTTGTATTTTTAGTAAAGATGGGGTTCGCCATGTTGGCCAGGCTGCTCTTGAACTCCTGACCTCAGGTTATCCGCCCAGTTTGGTGTCCCAAAGTGCTGGGATTATAGGCATGAGCCACCACACCCAGCCCACACCTTAAATTTCTTTTTTGCCAGTGAAAAATATTTGATTAGAGTAAAACTGACTTAATTACTTTCCTTCTGAGTGCTTTTCTTCCTCTTCAAAAAGTTTTTAACGTGTCAATTAAAAAAATTATTTGGCCAGGCACAGTGGCTCATGCCTGTAATCAGAGGCCAAGGCAGGTGAATCACGAGGTCAGGAGTTCAAGACCAGCCTGGCCAACATGGTGAAACCCCGTCTCTAATAAAAATATAAACATTAACTGGGTGAGGTGGCGCATGCCTGTAATCTCAGCTACCCCCAGGAGGCTGAGGCAGGGGAATTGCTTCAACTTGGAAGGCAGAGATTGCAGTGAGCTGAGATCGCACCACTACACGCCACCCTGGGCAACAAGAGCAAGGTTCCATCTCAAATAAACAAGTAATTTTTTGGTTGGACACGATGTCTCACACTGAGGTGGGTGGATCACATGAGATCAGGAGTTTAAGACTAGCCTGGTCAACATGGCAAAACCCCATCTCTACTAAAAAATACAAAAATTAGCCAGACATGATAGCAGTCGCCTGCAATTCCAGCTACTCAGGAGGCTGAGGCAGGGAGAACTGCTTGAACCTGAAAGGCAGAGGTTGCAGTGAGCCGAGACTGTGCCACTGCACTCCAGCCTGGGTGACAGAGCAAGACTCTGTCTCAAAAAAAAAAATTATTGTTAAATTGACAAATAGTAATTGTACATATCCATGGGCTATATAGTGATGTTTCAATACATATAGTGCATAGTGATCAGATCAGGGTAATCAGCATATTCACTGTCTCAAACATCTATCATTTCTTTGTGTTGGGAATGTTCAGTATCCTCCTTCTAGCTTAAAATACGGCAAGTTAAAGGCAGTTTCCTTTTAATTTGCCAAAATCCTATTTAAGATGGATTAAGTCTACACTATCATGAAAATTGTAATTTATAATCTGTTTCAACTATACTTTTAATATTAGTATTACATTAAGAGCATTGCTATTAAAGGGGTGCTGCAGAGTGTCTTTGTAAAGGTAGACAGGATTATATCACGGATGAAAGTGGAAAAAAAATTTTTTTTTTTATTTTTGAGATGGAGTTTCGCTCTTGTTGCCCAGGCTGGAGTGCAATGGCGCGATCTTGGCTCACCGCAACCTCCGCCTCACGGGCTCAGGCAATTCTCCTGCCTCAGCCTCCTAAGTAGCTGGGATTACAGGCACGCGCCACCACGCCCAGCTAGTTTTTTGTATTTTTAGTAGAGATGGGGTTTCACCATGTTGACCAGGATGGTCTCGATCTCTCGACCTCGTGATCCACCCGCCTCGGCCTCCCAAAGTGCTGGGATTACAGGCTTGAGCCACCGCGCCCGGCGAAAGTGGAAAAATTTTAACACAAAGATTGATGTAGGCCAGGCATGGTGGCTCACACCTGTAATCCCAGCACTTTGGAGGCTGAGGGGTGTGGATCATTTGAGGTCAGATGTTCGAGACCAGCCTGGCCAACATGGTGAAATCCCATCTCTACTAAAAACATAAAAATTAGTCAGGCATAATGCTAGGCGCCTATAATCCCAGCTACTCGGGAAGCTGAGACACAGGAATCACTTGAACCCAAAAGACAGAGGTTGCAGTGAGCTGAGATCACACCATTGCACTGCAGCCTGAGTGGTAGAGTGAGACTCTGTCTCAAAAAAAAAAAAAAAAAAAAAATCGATGCTGACTTATCCAGTCATCAAGTAATCCTATAACAAGAGTGACAAATCTTTACTTAAAAGGGAAGCAAGATTTAACAGGCTTGGGTAGAACTTTGCTTTCCATTCCACATAGCAGATATTCAAATAACAATCTGTGACTTCTATTAATGATCAAACTGGGGAGTTAAGGCCAGATGATATGTATTACCATAACTGTGATATAACAATACTACTGTTTTGGTATCAATGATTCAAACAATAAAGCATCAAGTGGGTACCACTCCACAATATTAGTTGTGTTAAATGCATCTTAAGGTCAATTCATCATACAGATATCAAGATCACTGCATGAGAACCAATGGTTTCTCAGGCAAAGTTAGTAGTAGTTAATTTTTTTTAACAGCTATGTTTACCAATAGGAAATTTTAACCAATTAGAGATGCAGATATCAAGAAAAGTGACTGCATGTGTGTTTGTGAACATCTTTCACTTATACCCTATGACTTAGGAAAAACAAATTCTATTCCATGTAGCAACATGGGAAGACAAAACTTAACTGTAAACCAAGAGACTAGCTTCTTCTAATACCAGAACTCTCACTTTAGGTAAAACACACTATGACTCTGGTTTTCAGGCACTAGTAAAATGAAGGAACTCAGCATGTTGGGGGAAAAAATCTGCCCCTCTTTACAAATGCAAAACAAAATATTGGATCCTGAATAGCCAAAACAATCTCAAAAAAAAACAAAGTTGGAGGTCTCATGCTTCACAACTTCAAAACTTACTATAAAGCTACACTTAGCAAAATAGTGAGGCATAGGCTTATAAAGACATGTAAACAAATGGAACATAATAGAGTGCCTAGAAATAAGTCTTCAAATATATGATCAAATGAATTTTGACAAGGGTGCCAAGACCATTCAATGGGGGAAAGAATGGTCTTTTCAACAAATGGTATTGAGAAAACTGGGTATCCCCATGCAAAAGAATAAAGTCGGGCCCTTACCTTTTACCATATACAAACATGAACTCAAAATAGATCTGTGACCTGAATATAAGACCTAAAACTATAAAACTCTTAGAAGAAAACATGAGAAAAGTTTCTTAACACTGAATTTGACAATGATTTCTTGGATGTGGCACCAAAAGCACAGGCAATTTAAAAATTGAATAAATCGGACCATCTCAAAATGTCAAACTTTAATGCATCAAAGGATAGTATTAACATAGTGAAAAAGCAACCCACAGAATAAGAGAACATATTTGCATGTGATATATAGGCTATGGGGTTAATATCCAGAATATGTGAAGAATTCCTTCAACTCAATAACTAAAAGACAGACAATCCAATTCAAAAATGGGAAAAAGATTTGAACAGACATTTTTCAATATATATACATATATATTATATATATATATATAAATGGCCAATAAGCACATGCAAAGATGCTCAACATCACTAATCATCAGAGAAATGCAAATCAAAACCACAATGAGATACTTCACAACCATTAGGATAGATATTATAAAAAAAACAGAAAGCAGCAAGTGTTAGCAAGACTGGAGAAACTGGAAGTGTTCAGTACTGCTGGCATAAATGTAAAATGCGTAGTCACTGTGAAAAGCAATATAGTGGTTTCTTTAAAAAATTGAAGATCGAATTACCATATGATCCAGCAATTCCATTTCTGAATATGTATCCAGCAGAATTAAAAGCAGAGACTCAAACACATATTTGTACATCCATGTTCATAGCAGCGTTATTCACAATAGACAAAAAGTGGAATCAAATTAAGTGTGTACCATGGGATGAATGGATAAACAAAATGTGGTATATACACACAATGGAATATTATTCAGACTTACATGGGAAGGAAATTCTAATGTATGTTACTCCATGAACCTTGAAAACATTATGCTAAGTGAAAAATGCTAGTCACAAAAGGACAAATACTGTACGATTTCATTTATGCAGTACTTAGTAGTCCAATTCATAGAACAGAAAGAATAGTGGTTACCCGGGGCTGTGAAGAAGGCAGGATGAGGAGTTATTGTTTAACAGGTACAGTCTTCTAGATTTGCAATGAAAAAAGTTCTGGAGATGGATGGTAGTAATGGTTACATAATAATGTGAATGTACTTAATGTTACAGAACTATCCACTTAAAAATGGTTAAAATGATAACTTTAATGAAATGTATATTTTACCACAACTTAAAAAACAAAACAAAATCAACCTACAGTTGCTATGGCACTGAAGTGTTTACACTTCCAATTTTTTCAAGGTTTATACTAATTGAGCCTCTCAAGCGTATGAATCAAGGTAAATGTCAAGAAAACCAACTCTCAGCCCGTAGCGAAAGGCATTTCCTAGGCAATAGATTCTCTTTTAACTCACCTATGTCAAGAATTCTGTCTCCAGGTCGGTTCCACCTCCAGCCCTCTAGCTGCTGATGCTCAGTGTACTGTAGCCTTCTGTCATGGAACACCACTCGGAATATACTCTAAAAGGATACAGCAAAATCAGGTAACAGGACCTCTTGAAAATCAGTGCTGACAAAGGAAAACTAACAGGACTCACTGCCAGCTAGTTTCTAAATACAATCTAAAATGATTTTTCTTAAGATCTGTTTCACTCTAAAACCTATACCATACCAAGTACTATTTCAGGATAAATTTTATAATTTCTCAGATATAATCTTTTCTTTTTTTTTTTTTGAGATGGAGTTTTGCTCTTGTTGCCCAGGCTGGAGTGCAATGGCACGATCCTGGCTCACTACAACCTCCACCTACCAGATTCAAGCGATTCTCCTGCCTCAGCCTCCCGAGTGGCTGGGATTACAGACATGCACCACCCCACCCAGCTAATTTTGTATTTTTAGTAGAGATCGGGTTTCTCCATACCTCAGGTGATCCGCTGTCTCGGCCTCCCAAAGTGCTGGGATTACAGGCGTGAGTCACCATGCCTGGCTAATTTCTCAGGTATCTTTATAGTTAACTGGTACCATATTTAAAACTTGGCTTAAGTTTCAGTCCTATGGTAACCAGGCACAAAGGACTCCTGTCTGAAGCATTTCTGCATGTCTCTTCTGTCACACCATGGCCTATCTGGCTTAGCTCTTCAGATGTATATGAAAAACTCACCAAGTCCCCTGCTTGCTAATCCACCATGCAACCTTTACATACTGAGGGTAGGTAAAGCCTATTTCCATCAACTTTCCTTTTGTTACTCTTACTTTGTAGAAGTGCCTGTTTTTTTTTTTTTTTTGAGATGGAGTTTCGCTCTTGTTACCCAGGCTGGAGTGCAATGGCGCAATCTCGGCTCACCGCAACCTCCGCCTCCTGGGTTCAGGCAATTCTCCTGCCTCAGCCTCCTGAGTAGCTGGGATTACAGGCACGCACCACCATGCCCAGCTAACTTTTTGTATTTTTATTAGAGACGGGGTTTCACCATGTTGACCAGGATGGTCTCGATCTCTTGACCTCGTGATCCACCTGCCTCAGCCTCCCAAAGTGCTGGGATTACAAGCGTGAGCCACCGCGCCCGGCTAGAAGTGCCTGTTAATCCTCCCACCACCTTTTGACAAAACTCCTCTGTCTCAGTTGTGCTGTGCATTATCAAAATCCTGTCAGTCTAGACTAAGAGAACTGTTCTTCATCAACAGTAGCCTCTGTTTTCCTTGCTATAAGACCAAGTATCCAAAAAAAAAACACTGAGGCTTCTCTAAAGACCTCAAGGAAGTTACTTTACTCCACCCAAAAGAACTTCACTGAGCCAGGGGATTACCCTGGGCAAGTCATGGTGAGCGTTCTATTTCTGCACCTCTGAAAAATTCATGTGAATAGGGGGGCTTACTTACTCTGACCCCAAAGAAATAAGACATCTGTTTACCACTATGCCAACAAATGATTGCAGGCAAGGGATATCATCAAGCTCTTTATGGAAGCAAAAGAACATGAACAAAAAAATAAAATCTAAAATCCCAAAAGGATTAGTTAAAAAATACTGTACAGGCCGGGCGCGGTGGCTCAAGCCTGTAATCCCAGCACTTTAGGAGGCCGAGGCGGGTGGATCACGAGGTCGAGTGATCGAGACCAACCTGGTCAACATGGTGAAACCCCGTCTCTACTAAAAATACAAAAAATTAGCTGGGCATGGTGGTGCGTGCCTATAATCCCAGCTACTCAGGAGGCTGAGGCAGAAGAATTGCCTGAACCCAGGAGGCGGAGGTTGCGGTGAGCCAAGATCGCGCCATTGCACTCCAGCCTGGGTAACAAGAGCGAAACTCCGTCTCAAAAAAAAAAAAAAAAAAAAAAAAAAAAAAAAAATACTGTACAGAAGAATGATTTATTCATTTTACCTTCACCAATTTGCCATTAATTTCTGGAAGTTCTCCAAGTTTCCTATTGTCTAACATTCGAATTTCGTAAGACTGTCCTAGAAGAAAAAGTAATTATATATTATATTCATCACAAATTAACTTTGCCAGGTTCAGAAAGAATAGAATTCAGTTAGTTGAATATACAAGAGTATAATAATATTATTAGTATTGGTAACAACAACCAGAAACCTTTACTAGATGCTCAGCACTGTGCTAAGTATTTTTACACATTATCTCATTTAACTAATATACCTTTCTAAGGTATTATCAATCCCATTTTACAGACAAAGAAATTGAAACATAAAAGAGTTTTAGCAACTTGTCTAAGGCCACACAACTGGTAAATAATAGAGCCAGGTAGAGTAATATTTCTCAGACGGTAACCAATGGGAGTACCTAGGTACCATGATTAGGGAAGAGGAGGCTGGGAACTACAGATGGGCAGCTGAGCAAAGGTGCTAGTAACAGTTATCAAATACGACATGAGAACTCAAATCTCTGAAATAAGACTTCTAGTTTGACAGGCCATACTAGAAAGATCTAAATTTTTACATATAAGCATACCTAATTAAACATCATAACTCCAGTAGGCCTGTAATAGTACTAACGAATGAGGAAGCATCTGACCTTGATTGAGATATGTTAGAGTTTCATCATGGAGTTTCACTGCTGGAGAGGTGGCAGCACAAAGCACATATTGAAAAGGCAGGATTTTATTCTCATTATCGGGAGGCAAACTTGACTCTTCTTGCTTAAAAATGGGCAATGCGAGGACATCACTAAAACAGAACAAACGACTCACATTAATACCTGACAATGGTGCAAAGGCAGATTTATTGTTGAATAATTTAACTGCAATATGCTTTGGAAAGCAATAAACATTACTCACCTTAGTGGAGTTTCATCCCAACCATTCTATTTAGATCACCTGCTGTGATATTCCCCTGACCACAATAGTGTGGGTGTTGACAGATATTCACTGCTAAAACCACTAAGTGTTAAAGAGAATGTTTCGGCCGGGCGCGGTGGCTCAAGCCTGTAATCCCAGCACTTTGGGAGGCCGAGGCGGGTGGATCACGAGGTCGAGAGATCGAGACCATCCCGGTCAACATAGTGAAACCCCGTCTCTACTAAAAATACAAAAAATTAGCTGGGCATGGTGGCACATGCCTGTAATCCCAGCTACTCGGGAGGCTGAGGCAGGAGAATTGCCTGAACCCAGGAGGCGGAGGTTGCGGTGAGCGGAGATCGCGCCATTGCATTGCACTCCAGCCTGGGTAACAAGAGCGAAACTCTGTCTCAAAAAAAAAAAAAAAAAAAAAAAAGAGAATGTTTCTAGGAATCACAGACAGGGGTTCCTAAAAGGACTCTGGAAATTATAAACAGAGTTCCAAAATGTATAAATCTAGGACACTCAGTAATGTATTCGTTCTCAGAAAGGCAACAACTATACTATCTATATAACCACATTAGCTGATTTACTATAAGGACTAAAATAATTTCTACAACTCCTTAGAAGCCACATAAAAACAACAAACTAATGACAAGTATATATTTCAAGGTCATCTTACATTCTGTGGAATAACAACTAATATTGAGATGTTCCTATAAGCCATTTTCTATAAGAAAAAGCTTCTTGTATCTTTCAGTTTATCTAAACTTACAAACCACAGACACATATGCATCCTTTGTCAGTGGCAATGTACCACTGACATAAACACCAGGAAAAGCTTTGGCAGTTTTTTATAAAATTAAACATGCGCTGGACGTGGTGACTCATGCCTGTAATCCCAGCACTTTGGGAGGCGGGCAGATCACCTGAGGCTGGGAGTTCGAGACCAGCCTGATCAACATGGAGAAACCCATCTCTACTAAAAATGCAAAATTAGCCGGGCATGGTGGCGCATGCCTGTAATCCCAGGTACTTGGGGGCTGAGGCAGGAGAACTGCTTGAACCCGGTAAGCAGAAGTTGTGGTAAGCTGAGATGGTGCCATTGTACTCCAGCCTGGACAGCAAAAGCAAAACTGTCTCAAAAAAATAAAGAAATAGGCTGGGTATGGTGGCTCACACCATCCCAGCACTTTAGGAGGCCAAGGCAGGCAGATCACCTGAGGTTGGGAGTTCATCGGCCTGACTAACATGGAGAAACCCTGGCTCTACTAAAAATACAAAATTAGCTGGGTGTGGTGGCACAAGCCTGTGATCCCAGATATTTGGGAGGCTGAAGCAGGAGAATCACTTGAACCTGGGAGGTAGAGGTTGCGGTGAGCCTAGATTGAGCCATTGCGCTCCAGCCTAGGTAACAAGAGTGAAATTCCATCTCAAAATAATAATACAATAAATAACTAAATACATACATAAAGTTAAATACACATCTATTGATCCAGCAATTCCACCCATTGGTACTTATCCAAGAAAAATGAAAACATAAATCCACCCAAAGACTTGTTGTAAATGTTCATAGCATAAAAGCAAAAACTAGGCTGGGCACAGTGGCTCACGCCTGTAATCCTAGCACTTTGGGAGGCCGAGGTGGGTGGGTCACCTCATGTCTGGAGGTGACCAGCCTGGCCAACATGGTGAAACCTCGTCTCTACCAAAAATGCAAAAATTAGCTTGGCATGGTAGTGCATGCCTGTGGTTCCAGATACTTGGGAGGCTGAGGTAGGAGGATCACTTGACCTCAGAAGGCAGAGGTGAAGTGAGCCAAGATCGTGCCACTGTGCTCCGGCCTGGGCAACAGAGCAAGACTCCATCTCAAAAAAAAAAAAAAGCAAAAACTGGAAAGAACCCAAATGTTCACGAGTAAGAGAATGAATGTACAAACCATGGTATACCCATACAATGGACTACTCAGCAAAACAAAGGAAGGCAACATGGATGAATCTCACAGATATAACAGTTGACAAAAAAAGGCGGACACAAAAAATGCATAATGTATGGTTCTGTTTATATGACATTCAAAAACAGGCAAAGCCAAAGAGAACAATGGTTTCCTGGTGGAGCAGGAGATGATTTGGAAGGTATATAAGGGGACTTTCTGGGGAGATAAAAATGTTTTATACTATGATAGGTGTGCTACATGCTTGTAACTGTAACAGCTTACTTTTGTATCTCAGTGTATATGAATTTTACCTAAAAAAAAATTATTGAGTAGAGGATGGGGAATGTGTAGAAGTATAAATGATAAAAGAGGGCCAGGTGGGGCCGGGCGTGGTGGCTCAAGCCGGTAATCCCAGCACTTTGGGAGGCCAAGGTGGGCGGATCACAAGGTCAAGAGATCGAGACCATCCTGGTCAACATGGTGAAACCCTGTCTCTACTAAAAATACAAACAATTAGCTGGGCATGGTGGGGCATGCCTGTAATCCCAGCTACTCAGGAGGCTGAGGCAGGAGAATTGCCTGAACCCAGGAGGCGGAGGTTGCGGTGAGCTGAGATCGCGCCATTGCGCTCCAGCCTGGGTAACAAGAGCGAAACTCCGTCTCAAAAAAAAAAAAAAAAGATGGCCAGGTGTGGTGGCTCATGCCTGTAATTCCAGCACTTTGGGAGGCCAAGGCAGGCGGACCATTTGAGGCCACGAGTTCAAGACCAGCCTGGCCAACACAGTGAAACCCTTTCTCTACTATTAATAAAATACAAAAATTTATGTTTTCATTTTTCTTGGGTAAGTACCAATGGGTGGAATTAGCTGGGTGTGGTGGCACATGTCTGTAATCCCAGCCATGTGGGAGGTTGAGGCATAAGAATAGCTTGAGCCAAGATTGTGCAACTGCACTCCAGCCTGGGCGACATTAGTGAGACTGGGGCTCAAAAAAAAAAAAAAGTTAAAAGAGTAGTAGCATCTTGATGACTTCTAAAGCAAGGTGATGAATGCAAGAGGGTTCATCATATTATTCTGTTTACTTTGTATGTGTTTGAAATTTTCCACAGTAAAGTTTTTTAAAAAAGGAAAAAATATGTATAGGCCACAGAGTACTTCTGGGTACAAAAAAAAAAAAAAAAAAAACAGGAACAGTGTACATGAAATAAAATAAATAATTAAGATTCCCCCAAAAGGTTAGAAGTCAAGAATCCAGTGATTTTTTTTTTTTTTTGCTCTGCCTCCCAGGCTTGAGTACAATGGTGCGATCTCTGCTTACTGCGTCCTCTGCCTCCTGGATTCAAGCAATTTCTCCTACCTCAGCCCCCCGAGTGGTTGGGACTACAGGCATATGCCACCATGCCTAATTTTTGTATTTTTGGTAGAGACAGGGTTTTATCATGTTGACCAGTCTGGTCTCAAACTCCTGACTTCAGGTGATCCACCTGCCTCAGCCTCCCAAAGTGCTAAGATCACAAGAGTGAGCCACTGCACCCGGCCCAGTGATTCTTGTTAACATTTCCCATGTTCAAATGCCTTTTTTTTACCATCCACAGATGAAAAAGAAATTCTTTATGTATACCTATATCCCTCACCAGTATATACATTTTCACTAATACATCAGATTAAAGGGTCACTACCTTCAGGCAAAGATACTATTGACAGAAAGTTGACTGCCCTCATGTGAATTTTACAGACAATATTATAAATTCTTAATGTAAAATAAAACAAGTAGTAAATGTTCTGATTATTGACTTCACACACAGGTAAAATACAAATTTACTGACATGAAAACTAAAAAAAGAAGTGGTGGAAGAGAAGAAAATTTTTCTTTCTGCCGATGTCTGAATAACAATATGTTATTATTTGAATACAGTAAGACTACATGCAAACCAGTTTTCATGAAACAGGTTTCTTTTTTTTTTTGTTTGACACAGAGTCTCTCTGTCACCCAGGTTAGAGTGCAGTGGCACGATCTCAGCTTATTGCCACCTCTGCGTCCCGGGTTCAAGTGATTCTCCTGCCTCAGCCTCCTGAGGAGCTGGGATTACAGGCACCTGCTATCATTCTTAGCTAATTTTTATATTTTTGGTAGAGACAGGGTTTCACCATGTTGGCCGTGCTGGTCTCAAACGCCTGACCTCAGGTAATCTGCCTACCTTGACCTCCCAAAATGCTGGGATTACAGGTGTGAGCCTGTAACCATGCCCAGTCTATGAAACAATTTTCTAATCATTAAAAAATTATTTCAAAGGCCAGAAACACAGAGGTCACTTTCTTTTCCTTCAGCTTTACTCATATGGGTTAAGAGTGGGGAATGTTGAGGGAATCCTTCTTCCTGTCCATATTAATTTGTCACTTGGAACATATTACTGTTCCCTTGGGACTATTTAAAACTGTAGAAACAGAGTTTTCTAAAAAATTACTCTGTTCTGGTTCTTTTATTTCTCAAGATCAGGAAGTTACCAGTGCTCCCATAACAAAAAGTATAGAAAATAAAGCAAAACACCACAAAAGTTAAGAAACAAATTGTTAGCCGGGCGCGGTGGCTCACGCCTGTAATCCCAGCACTTTGGGAGGCCGAGGCGGGTGGATCACGAGGTCAAGAGATAGAGACCATCCTGGTCAACATGGTGAAACCCCGTCTCTACTAAAAATACAAAAAATCAGCTGGGCATGGTGGCACGTGCCTGTAATCCCAGCTACTCAGGAGGCTGAGGCAGGAGAATTGCCTGAACCCAGGAGGCGGAGGTTGCAGTGAGCCGAGATCACGCCATTGCACTCCAGCCGGGGTAACAAGAGTGAAACTCCGTCTCATAAAAAAAAAAAAAAAAAAAAAAGAAATAAATTGTTAGCATTTGGAAGCCTTTACTGCCTTATCATTCCCAAATACATCGCATCTGATGATTCCTTAAAAGATTAGTGAAGATTACCAGGTATCAAGGCAAATACGATTTTGAAACATAGCAATAGTTCAACCTTTATGAATGTATGGTGGTTATTTTTTCTTCTCAAGTATCACTGCCAACCAAAGTTAATAAATAGCAACGGTTCCTGGTCTTCTCAGGATCATGTGGCATTATACCTAACCCATGACTAAGCAAAAGACTGTCATCTGGGGCTGGAATTCTAAAACTGACTCTCAAAGTTACCCCTAAAATTAACTTAAAACAGCACAGCCAAACCAAATACACAAGACAATATTTCCTCATCAGAGTTTAAGATCTATAAACTCCAAAAATATTTCAATTATTCATATTCTTGCTACACTGAATTTCCTTTAGTCTGCTGTGGGAACAAAAGAGTATCTATTCAGTTCCACTTCCTAAAGATAGAGGCTAAAGGTCACTGGAAATATAATTCTAGGTCCCTATTTATACCAAAACAAAAACAAGCGTATCCAGAAACAATTTTGGAAATACAAAAGTCTGCTTTTTCTCAGAGGTGAGTTTAGATAAGGAAAACCCCAACTGTAGATTCTAAGTACTTGCTGCCAATGTATAATTTAACATTTTATTGTATTTTCTGATTGCTTTACATATCTATTTCTCTTTTTTTTAATTTTTAGTTTTTGTAGAAATGGGGGTCTTGCTATGTTGCCCAGGGTGGTCTCAAACTCCAAGCCTCAAGCAATTCTCCCACCTCTTCTCCCGAAGTGTTGGGATCACAGGCATAAGCCACCATGCCTGGATTAATTCATTTCAACGAAACACAGCTATTTGAAAGGAAGACTTCTCTTTCATGTTCTTAGTAAATATTCATTCATATGATATACACTTTTAAGTAAAAAATTATAGGAGGCCACTAAACTCCTATACTAGGCCCCAACAGACCAGACTACAAATAAAAATGGAGTCATTCATGTTAAGTTCTACATCCTTAAACCTAAACTAAGCTATCTGATCTAAGAAATCAGGAGAGAGAGAACAACCAATTTCCCAAACAGGACAGTTTACATCTTCAAACAGCATGATAATGAAGTTCCCTCTGCTTTAATCCTCACACAAAATTGGTTGCCTGAAGTAACCTATGTTAACCAACCAGCTACTTTTTTTTTTTTTTAACATGGGGTCTCACTCTGTCACCCAGTCAGAGGTACAGTGGCATGATCAAAGCTCACTGTTGCCTTCAATTCTTAGGTTCAAGGGATCCTCCAGCTTCAGCTTCCCAAGTAGCTGGGACTACAGGTGTGCACCACTATGTCTGGCTAATTTTTAAATTTTTTGTAAAGACAGGGTCTCATCATGTTGCTCAGGCTGGTCTTGAACTCTGGAGCTCAAGCTCTCCTCTCTTAGTGTCCCAAAGTGCTAGGATTATAGGCATGAACCACCTTGCCCAACTAAGCAGTCATTTTTCTTCTTCTTCTTCTTCCTTTTTTTTTTAAGAGATCTGAAGTGATTTTACTTTTATTGCCTTCACTTTAAGTCAAGCATGAAATTTCACAGTGATTTCTGGGGTGGAGGCAGAAGGAAGGCTGTGTTAAGAATCATCGGGGCTGTGGCCCAGTCGCCCCGTGGAGCTGCAGGCAGGGTGGGCCCTCACTGGGGCAGCTGGAGGAGCATGGACTGCCCCGCTAGCAGGTAGGTGATGTTCTGAGAGTGTCAGAGCTGGTACGTGATGTCCTCCGCGGCTTCCAGCTTATGCAGCTCGATCAGGCCGTCCCCACAGTGGCCAGTGAGTTGGTAATCAGCTCAGCTGCCTTGGAGTTGCCCTAAGCAGAGATGATGGTTGCCTTTTTCTGCTCAGCCTTTTCCACCACAAATCTGGCCCTCTCTGCTTCCTGCTGAGCCACCTGTTTGGCTTCCGCTGCTTCTGTGAACTCCTTCCCAAAGATCAGATGCATCAAGGACACAACATCCAGGATGAGCTCAAAGGTGGCTGCTTGCTCCCTCACTCACCTGCCTGAAGACCAGCCATCTCTGCATGATTAGCTCTCCAGCACCAAAGCGAGCCACCACTGACTTGAGGATCTTTGTAGTGATGGACGGCAGCACATGCTCATCATCGTCCTCTTCAATGCTGGTGAAGAGGCGAGGAAGTTGGCTAGCGATGGGCCGGAAAAGGATGCACAGTGTGATGTTGACATTCTGTAAATCTTTGCCACCAGCGATGACTGGCACATTATGTCGTTGAGAATGGCAGTCAAAGAGAATTAGTTTCTTTTCCCATGGGATGACAAAGTGAGTCCCTTCCCCTACTACAATGTCCTATTATTCCTGCCCTGGAACCAGTCGAAGATGACAGTTCTGTGCCCAGCATCCACATTATATAAGGCAGAGTTCACCACGCCTCCTACAACAGCTAAGGCCAGGGCAAACTTAGGATGGACTCAAACACTTTAGCAGCCATGGTTTCTTCGGCTGGACCCTCTCACACCTGCTTCCATTCTGACCTCTAGATGAATCAATCAGTTATTTTTCTATTGTTCTGTCTCCCTCTCCCAGCCTTACAAGAAAAAATAACTCTGAAAAGTAACCAATACACTCTGTTCTTTGCTTCTGCTTTCTTTGGCCCTTCTGTCTAACCTCTTCTGCTCAGCTCACTGGAACAATTACTCTATTTTATGGAATGATGTCATGCTCAATTCTAGAATCACAAATAAAGCCACTTGAGATCTTTAAATTTGCCATAGTTCTGTCCTTTGACAGGTTGTTTGCATTCATCATAATACTCAGCACTATACAATACTCAGTGATCATTTTGGAATTTTTTATCTTACCCTATCTCTGATCAAAATACAAAGATATAGAAGTCACACCTGTTAAAAGGGTAAGTTGAGTATACATTAAAAATGTATACCTTAAATGGAAATCCACACCCGAGCATGGAGACACAGCAGAAAGCAACTGAGTGAAAGTAAGAGGAACAGAAGCAATATCGGGAGTGATCTAGGATTCCACAAAGAGCTGTTTCATGGTCTCCTGAGGTATAAATTACCCTCTTGAGAACAGGCAGCCCCTGATCGGTCTCTACTAATTCATAACTGTGGTTTAGCTTTCTTCCTTCAGGCCTACCAGCTGTTTGAGATGCTCTGTTCTAGAAAGAACCTAGAAAAGGGAGAGGCAGAGGGTTGAAGAGTGTTACCTTGAGTTAAGAAAGGCAGTAGACAGCATCTAAGGAACTTAGAAACTAACTTGAGACAATGAGATGTCATGAACTTCGATGTTCCTAGTTGTAACCCCCATTTAGCCTCCACTAAATGATGAGAAGAAAGCATTTGAAAGAAAAGCATGCTAACATCCCTACATTAGCTACAGCCTGAAAGGGCAACAGCTGAAGAGACTACACCCTACTCTGAGGCCAGCTCCAAAAGAAAACAATATCTGGCAAACAATTGGTCATAACAACTTTAAGAAAATAGATTGATTTTCTGGGATTTGTGGGAAGGATGTAAGGTCAGATCAGGGAGGAGAACTGGCAAGGAGAGATGGCCCTGTGGGTTTACCATAAAGACAGTGAGATGTCCTAACTACCTAGTAAAGGCGAAAATGGCTTACCTTCTGTCACAAATAATGATAAAAGATTTCTGCTACTGAAAAATCTCATTCAACTAACAAGCAGCATATATGATTTTTAAAATTTGCCTTGCTAATTATTCTATCATCCAGAAGGTAGAAGAAATGGGTAGAATTTTAATTTGAAACCTAATTTGAATAAAAAAAATTGATCAGAAAAGAAGTAGTGAAAGCCTCAAAAGAAAACAACCAAGGCAGACAGGCAGGCAGACAAGCAAGGAGCACAGCTAGATGTAGCAACTAGACACAGAGAACAGGCTTCAACCAGTCAAGGAGACAGGACCTAAGGCCATGGTCTGAGTTGCTAAAAGGGAAGACAACAGGATTGAGGTTCTCAAAAATGAAATTCTGGCATTCTCACATTATCTGAGATAGAGGCAGAAAAAAGAGGGGGTTTATCTAAAGAGACTAGCTGGAAAGCTTACCAATCAACTCAGACAGACATGCACGATATATATAAAAAGAAACTATTTTTAAAAATTGCACTGATGTGTCATCAAGAAGGAAGCTGAAGCTGAAGCCCAGGATGTGCTGAGACTTGCAAAAAAGGTAAGGAAGGCACAGGCCCACTCTTTGATGTAAATGGCATATTATTAATTAATATAAAGCAGAAACGGAACATCTCAATTCCTGTTTTTCTTCTATCTTTTCTGTCAAGAAAAATCATCTTGAATGTAGAAAAAAAAGAAAAAATATTAGGAAAAGTAGAGTAGTGACCAAGATAAATAAGGAGACCATCAAAGGGTGCCTAACTGCTTAAATGAATGAGAACCTCCTGGATGAATTCTACACCAAAGAATTTGAAGAATCTGCAGATGAGATAAACCTTACGATTCTAATAACCCCCAAATATCACATTAGCTTTGTGTGTCTGCAGAAGCAATTCTATTTTTTTTTTTTTTTTTTCTTTTTTGAGATGGATTTTCACTCTGCCATCCAGGCTGGAGTGCAGTGATGCGATCTTGGCTCACCGCAACCTCTGCCTCCCAGGTTCAAGCGATTCTCCAGCCTCAGCCTCCTGAGTAGCTGGGATTACATAATGCACCACCACTCCCAGCTAATTTTTGTATTTTAGTAGAAATAAGTTTTCACCATGTTGGCCAGACTGGTCTTGAACTCGACACCAAGTGATCCACTCACCTCAGCCTCCCGAAGTGTTGGGATTACAGGCGTGAGCCACTTTGCCCAGCCTGCAGAAAAAATTTTCTTTTCTTTCTTTCTTTTCTTTTTTTTTTAAATTCATCTGGGTGCAGGTGGGCTGAGTCTTAAAAGAGAGTCAACCGCAATTTTCAAAAAGAAGGGAGATCACATTCTCCGTACCTTACGCCAGAGTGATATGACATGCAGGACAAGCAAGACTGCAGAAATAGGTTACTAAAAGAATAGTTATTAATAAAAACTAGTGTTGGGACCATCTAGAAGCCATAACCAAACTCCATTTTCCTTTTTTTATATGGTTAGGCCAGCAAATGCTATAGGCATAAATATAGTATCTGGATTTTAGCAATGGAGAAGATAAAGTCTCTCTTGATATCACCGTGCAAGGTGAAAAAAATATAATTTTTTTAACTTAAAAGTTAAGTGGCTTCACAGATGACTACAACTGTACCTAAAGAGTACAAGATAGGCCGGGTGCAGTGGCGCATGCCTGTAATCCCAGCACTTTGGGAAGCCAAGGTGAGTGCATAACGAGTTCAAGAGATGGAGACCATCTGGCCAACATGGTGAAACTCCGTCTCTACTAAAAATACAAAAATTAGCTCGGCATGGTGGCACATGCCTGTAGTCCTAGCTACTCGGGAGGCTGAGGCAGGAGAATCGTTTGAACCTGGGAGGTAGAGGGAGCCAAGGTTGCACCACACACTCTAGCCTGGCAACTGAGTGAGACTGCCTCACAAAAAAAAAAAAAAAAAAAAAAAAAAAAAGCAGATAAATCTGGAAGAAGGCTCAGTAGACTCCCACAGGGCCCCAGAGCAACCTGTCCTCTGTAACTTTTTTTATAAATGACTTGGATGAGAAGGAAATGGAAAAGGAGGATGATCAAATGTGCACATGACAGGAATCTGGGATGGGAAAGTAAACACCCTGCATGACATAATCAACTTTTAAGTAATTCTGAGTGGCTGGAAGAGGAGGCTAAATTTAAAGGATCACTTTTAATAAGGACAAATATAAAGTCATGTGCTTAGAACAAAAAAATCAACAATAACAAAATGGCACAGGACAGTGAGAAATGACTGGGCTTTTTTAAAAAGCCTATTTCAAAGAGACAAACAGTGTGGCACAGCTGCCAAAATCACTGATAATCAGGTTTCATTAAAAACAAAGACTGAGGCCGGGCGCGGTGGCTCACGCCTGTAATCCCTGCAGTTTGGGAGGCCAAGGCGGGTGGATCACGAGGTCAAGAGATCGAGACCATCCTGGTCAACATGGTGAAACCCCGTCTCTACTAAAAATACAAAAATTAGCTGGGCATGGTGGCACGTGCCTGTAATCCCAGCTACTCAGGAGGCTGAGGCAGGAGAATTGCCTGAACCCAGGAGGCGGAGGTTGCGGTGAGCCGAGATCGCACCATTGTACTCCAGCCTGGGTAACAAGAGCGAAACTCCGTCTCAAAAAAAAAAAAAAAAAAAAAAAACAAAAAACAAAGACTGAATGAGGAAAATGTCATTCTCTATGCAAATCACGCTATACTTGAATATACTTAGTTATGAGTGTACAAATTTGAGAAAACTTAAAAAATCTAAGGAGAGAGAGAAGAGTGAGGTGACCTAAAGTTACGTCATATGTAGAGTAACTGAAGGGAATGAGGAT